>NC_133695.1:12500-612500 GCF_048934315.1 Petromyzon marinus | reverse complement strand
ATAATGTCAACTACTTCTATGCCTACAATGTCAAGTACTTCTATGTCTACAATGTCAACTACTTCTATGTCTACAATGTCAACTACTTGTATGTCTACATTGTGAACTACTTCTATTTCTACAATGTCAACTACTTCTTTGTCTACGTTGTCAACTACTTCTATGTCTACAATGTCAACTACTTCTATGTCTACAATGTCAACTGCTTCTATGTCTACAATGTTAACTACTTCTATGTCTACAATGTTAACTACTTCTATGTCTACATTGTAAACTACTTCGATGTATACATTGTCAACTACTTCTATGTCTACAATGTCAACTGCTTCTATGTCTACAATGTCAACTACTTCTACGTCTACAATGTTAACTACTTCTGTGTCTACATTTTCAACTACTTCTATGTCTATATTGTCAACTACTTCTATGTCTACAATGTCAACTACTTATATGTATACAATGTTAACTACTTCTACATCTACATTGTCAACTACTTCTATGTCTACATTGTTAACTACTTCTATGTCTACATTGTCAACTACTTGTATGTCTACAATGTCAACTACTTCTATGTCTACATTGTCAACTACTTCTATGTTTGCATTGTCAACTACTTCTATGTCTACATTGTCAACTACTTCTATGTCTACAACGTCAACTACTTCTATGTCTACAATGTCAACTACTTCTATGTCTACATTATCAACTACTTCTATGTCTACCTTGTCAACTACTTCTATGTCTACATTGTAAACTACTTGTATGTCTACATTGTCAACTACTTTTATTTCTACAATGTCAACTACTTCTTTGTCTACATTGTCAACTACTTCTATGTCTACAATGTCAACTGCTTCTATGTCTACAATGTTAACTACTTCTATGTCTACAATGTTAACTACTTCTATGTCTACATTGTAAACTACTTCGATGTCTACATTGTCAACTACTTCTATGTCTACAATGTCAACTGCTTCTATGTCTACAATGTCAACTACTTCTACGTCTACAATGTCAACTACTTCTATGTCTACATTGTAAACTACTTCTATATCTACAATGTCAACTACTTCTATGTCTACAATGTCAACTACTTCTATGTCTACATTGTCAACTACTTCTATGTCTACAATGTCAACTACTTCTATGTCTACATTGTCAACTACTTCTATGTCTACAATGTCAACTACTTCTATGTCTACAATGTTAACTACTTTTACGTCTATAATGTCAACTACTTTTATGCCTACAATGTCAAGTACTTCTATGTCTACAATGTCAACTACTTCTATGTCTACAATGTCAACTACTTGTATGTCTACATTGTCAACTACTTCTATTTCTACAATGTCAACTACTTCTTTGTCTACGTTGTCAACTACTTCTATGTCTACAATGTCAACTACTTCTATGTCTACAATGTCAACTGCTTCTATGTCTACAATGTTAACTACTTCTATGTCTACAATGTTAACTACTTCTATGTCTACATTGTAAACTACTTCGATGTCTACATTGTCAACTACTTCTATGTCTACAATGTCAACTGCTTCTATGTCTACAATGTCAACTACTTCTACGTCTACAATGTTAACTACTTCTGTGTCTACATTTTCAACTACTTCTATGTCTATATTGTCAACTACTTCTATGTCTACAATGTCAACTACTTATATGTCTACAATGTTAACTACTTCTACATCTACATTGTCAACTACTTCTATGTCTACATTGTTAACTACTTCTATGTCTACATTGTCAACTACTTGTATGTCTACAATGTCAACTACTTCTATGTCTACATTGTCAACTACTTCTATGTTTGCATTGTCAACTACTTCTATGTCTACATTGTCAACTACTTCTATGTCTACAACGTCAACTACTTCTATGTCTACATTGTCAACTACTTCTATGTCTACAACGTCAACTACTTCTATGTCTACAATGTCAACTACTTCTATGTCTACATTATCAACTACTTCTATGTCTACCTTGTCAACTACTTCTATGTCTACATTGTAAACTACTTGTATGTCTACATTGTCAACTACTTTTATTTCTACAATGTCAACTACTTCTTTGTCTACATTGTCAACTACTTCTATGTCTACAATGTCAACTACTTCTATGTCTACATTGTCAACTACTTCTATGTCTACAATGTCAACTACTTCTATGTCTACATTATCAACTACTTCTATGTCTACCTTGTCAACTACTTCTATGTCTACATTGTAAACTACTTGTATGTCTACATTGTCAACTACTTCTATTTCTACAATGTCAACTACTTCTTTGTCTACGTTGTCAACTACTTCTATGTCTACAATGTCAACTACTTCTATGTCTACATTGTCAACTACTTCTATGTCTACAATGTCAACTACTTCTATGTCTACATTGTCAACTACTTCTATGTCTACAATGTCAACTACTTCTATGTCTACAATGTTAACTACTTCTATGTCCACAATGTCAACTACTTCTATGTCTACAATATTAACTACTTCTGTGTCTACAATGTCAACTACTTCTATGTCTACAATGTTATCTACTTCTATGTCCACAATGTCAACTACTTCTATGTCTACAATATTAACTACTTCTATGTCTACAATGTCAAATACTTCTATGTCTACAATGTCAACTACTTCTATGTCTACATTGTCAACGACTTCTATGTCTACATTGTCAACTACTACTATGTCTACAATGTCAACAACTTCTATGTCTACATTGTTAACTACTTCTATGTCTACAATGTCAACTACTTCTATGTCTACATTGTAAACTACTTCTATATCTACAATGTCAACTACTTCTATGTCTACAATGTCAACTACTTCTATGTCTACATTGTCAACTACTTCTATGTCTACAATGTCAACTACTTCTATGTCTACATTGTCAACTACTTCTATGTCTACAATGTCAACTACTTCTATGTCTACAATGTTAACTACTTTTACGTCTATAATGTCAACTACTTCTATGCCTACAATGTCAAGTACTTCTATGTCTACAATGTCAACTACTTCTATGTCTACAATGTCAACTACTGCTATGTCTACAATGTCAATTACTTATATGTCTACAATGTCAACTACTTCTATGTCTACATTGTTAACTACTTCTATGTCTACAATATCAACTACTTCTATGTCTACAATGTCAACTACTTCTATGTCTACAATGTCAACTACTTCTATGTCTACAATGTCAACTACTTCTATGTCTACAATGTCAACTACTTTTATGTCTACAATGTCAACTACTTCTATGTCTACAATGTCAACTACTTCTATGTCTACAATGTCAACTACTTCTATGTCTACAATGTCAACTACTTCTATGTCCACAATGTCAACTACTTCTATGTCTACAATATTAACTACTTCTATGTATACAATGTCAATTACTTCTATGTCTACATTGTCAACTACTTCTATGTCTACAATGTCAACTACTTCTATGTCTACATTGTCAACTACTTGTATGTCTACAATGTAAAGTACTTCTATGTCTACAATGTCAACTACTTCTATGTCTACAATGTCAACTACTTCTATGTCTACAATGTCAACTGCTTCTATGTCTACAATGTTAACTACTTCTATGTCTACAATGTTAACTACTTCTATGTCTACATTGTAAACTACTTCGATGTCTACATTGTCAACTACTTCTATGTCTACAATGTCAACTGCTTCTATGTCTACAATGTCAACTACTTCTACGTCTACAATGTTAACTACTTCTGTGTCTACATTTTCAACTACTTCTATGTCTACATTGTCAACTACTTCTATGTCTACAATGTCAACTACTTATATGTCTACAATGTTAACTACTTCTACATCTACATTGTCAACTACTTCTATGTCTACATTGTTAACTACTTCTATGTCTACATTGTCAACTACTTGTATGTCTACAATGTCAACTACTTCTATGTCTACATTGTCAACTACTTCTATGTTTGCATTGTCAACTACTTCTATGTCTACATTGTCAACTACTTCTATGTCTACAACGTCAACTACTTCTATGTCCACAATGTCAACTACTTCTATGTCTACAATATTAACTACTTCTATGTCTACAATGTCAATTACTTCTATGTCTACATTGTCAACTACTTCTATGTCTACAATGTCAACTACTTCTATGTCTACATTGTCAACTACTTCTATGTCTACAATGTAAACTACTTCTATGTCTACAATGTCAACTACTTCTATGTCTACAATGTCAACTACTTCTATGTCTACAATGTCAACTGCTTCTATGTCTACAATGTTAACTACTTCTATGTCTACAATGTTAACTACTTCTATGTCTACAATGTCAACTACTTATATGTCTACAATGTTAACTACTTCTACATCTACATTGTCAACTACTTGTATGTCTACATTGTTAACTACTTCTATGTCTACATTGTCAACTACTTGTATGTCTACAATGTCAACTACTTCTATGTCTACATTGTCAACTACTTCTATGTTTGCATTGTCAACTACTTCTATGTCTACATTGTCAACTACTTCTATGTCTACAACGTCAACTACTTCTATGTCTACAATGTCAACTACTTCTATGTCTACATTATCAACTACTTCTATGTCTACCTTGTCAACTACTTCTATGTCTACATTGTAAACTTCTTGTATGTCTACATTGTCAACTACTTCTATTTCTACAATGTCAACTACTTCTTTGTCTACATTGTCAACTACTTCTATGTCTACAATGTCAACTACTTCTATGTCTACATTGTCAACTACTTCTATGTCTACAATGTCAACTACTTCTATGTCTACATTGTTAACTACTTCTATGTCTACATTGTCAACTACTTCTATGTCTACAATGTCAACTACTTCTATGTCTGCAATGTCAACTACTTCTATGTCTACATTATTAACTACTTCTCTGTCTACAATGTCAACTATGTCTATGTCTACAATGTCATCTACTTCTATGTCTACAATGTCAACTACTTCTATGTATACAATGTCAACTACTTCTATGTCTACAATGTCAACTACTTCTATGTCTACAATGTCAACTACTTCTGTGTCTACAATGTCAACTACTTCTATGTCTACATTGTCAACTACTTCTATGTCTACAATGTCAACTTCTTCTACGTCTACAATTTGAACTACTTCTATGTCTACATTGTCAACTACTTCTATGTCTACAATGTTAACTACTTCTACGTCTACATTGTCAACTACTTCTATGTCTACATTGTCAACTACTTCTATGTCTACATTTTCAACTACTTCTATGTCTACAATGTTAACTACTTCTATATCTACATTGTCAACTACTTCTATGTATACAATGTCAACTACTTCTATGTCTACAATGTTAACTACTTCTATGTCTACATTGTTAACTACTTCTATGTCTACATTGTCAACTACTTCTATGTCTACATTGTCAACTACTTCTATGTCAACTTTGTTAACTACTTCTATGTCTACAATGTCAACTAGTTCTATGTCTGCATTGTCAACTCCTTCTATGTCCAAAATGTCAACTACTTCTACGTCTACAATATTAGCTACTTCTATGTCTACAATGTCAATTACTTCTATGTCTACATTGTCAACTACTTCTATGTCTACAATGTCAACTACTTCTATGTCTACATTGTCAACTACTTCTATGTCTACAATGTAAACTACTTCTATGTCTACAATGTCAACTACTTCTATGTCTACAATGTCAACTACTTCTATGTCTACAATGTCAACTGCTTCTATGTCTACAATGTTAACTACTGCTATGTCTACAATGTTAACTACTTCTATGTCTACATTGTAAACTACTTCGATGTCTACATTGTCAACTACTTCTATGTCTACAATGTCAACTGCTTATATGTCTACAATGTCAACTACTTCTACGTCTACAATGTTAACTACTTCTGTGTCTACATTTTCAACTACTTCTATGTCTACATTGTCAACTACTTCTATGTCTACAATGTCAACTCCTTCTACGTCTACAATGTCAACTTCTTCTATGTCTACATTGTTAACTACTTCTATGTCTACATTGTCAACTACTTCTATGTCTACAATGTCAACTACTTATATGTCTACATTGTTAACTACTTCTATGTCTACATTGTTAACTACTTCTATGTCTACATTGTCAACTACTTGTATGTCTACAATGTCAACTACTTCTATGTCTACATTGTCAACTACTTCTATGTTTGCATTGTCAACTACTTCTATGTCTACATTTTCAACTACTTCTATGTCTACAACGTCAACTACTTCTATGTCTACAATGTCAACTACTTCTATGTCTACATTATCAACTACTTCTATGTCTACCTTGTCAACTACTTCTATGTCTACATTGTAAACTACTTGTATGTCTACATTGTCAACTACTTCTATTTCTACAATGTCAACTACTTCTTTGTCTACATTGTCAACTACTTTTATGTCTACAATGTCAACTTCTTCTACGTCTACAATGTGAACTACTTCTATGTCTACATTGTCAACTACTTCTATGTCTACAATGTCAACTACTTCTATGTCTACATTGTTAACTACTTCTATGTCTACATTGTCAACTACTTCTATGTCTACAATGTCAACTACTTCTATGTCTACAATGTCAACTACTTCTATGTCTACATTGTTAACTACTTCTCTGTCTACAATGTCAACTACTTCTATGTCTACAATGTCAACTACTTCTATGTCTACAATGTCAACTACTTCTATGTCTACAATGTCAACTACTTCTATGTCTACAATGTTAACTACTTCTATATCTACATTGTCAACTACTTCTATGTATACAATGTCAACTACTTCTATGTCTACAATGTTAACTACTTCTATGTCTACATTGTTAACTACTTCTATGTCTACATTGTCAACTACTTCTATGTCTACATTGTCAACTACTTCTATGTCAACTTTGTTAACTACTTCTATGTCTACAATGTCAACTAGTTCTATGTCTGCATTGTCAACTCCTTCTATGTCCAAAATGTCAACTACTTCTACGTCTACAATATTAGCTACTTCTATGTCTACAATGTCAATTACTTCTATGTCTACATTGTCAACTACTTCTATGTCTACAATGTCAACTACTTCTATGTCTACATTGTCAACTACTTCTATGTCTACAATGTAAACTACTTCTATGTCTACAATGTCAACTACTTCTATGTCTACAATGTCAACTACTTCTATGTCTACAATGTCAACTGCTTCTATGTCTACAATGTTAACTACTGCTATGTCTACAATGTTAACTACTTCTATGTCTACATTGTAAACTACTTCGATGTCTACATTGTCAACTACTTCTATGTCTACAATGTCAACTGCTTATATGTCTACAATGTCAACTACTTCTACGTCTACAATGTTAACTACTTCTGTGTCTACATTTTCAACTACTTCTATGTCTACATTGTCAACTACTTCTATGTCTACAATGTCAACTCCTTCTACGTCTACAATGTCAACTTCTTCTATGTCTACATTGTTAACTACTTCTATGTCTACATTGTCAACTACTTCTATGTCTACAATGTCAACTACTTATATGTCTACATTGTTAACTACTTCTATGTCTACATTGTTAACTACTTCTATGTCTACATTGTCAACTACTTGTATGTCTACAATGTCAACTACTTCTATGTCTACATTGTCAACTACTTCTATGTTTGCATTGTCAACTACTTCTATGTCTACATTTTCAACTACTTCTATGTCTACAACGTCAACTACTTCTATGTCTACAATGTCAACTACTTCTATGTCTACATTATCAACTACTTCTATGTCTACCTTGTCAACTACTTCTATGTCTACATTGTAAACTACTTGTATGTCTACATTGTCAACTACTTCTATTTCTACAATGTCAACTACTTCTTTGTCTACATTGTCAACTACTTTTATGTCTACAATGTCAACTTCTTCTACGTCTACAATGTGAACTACTTCTATGTCTACATTGTCAACTACTTCTATGTCTACAATGTCAACTACTTCTATGTCTACATTGTTAACTACTTCTATGTCTACATTGTCAACTACTTCTATGTCTACAATGTCAACTACTTCTATGTCTACAATGTCAACTACTTCTATGTCTACATTGTTAACTACTTCTCTGTCTACAATGTCAACTACTTCTATGTCTACAATGTCAACTACTTCTATGTCTACAATGTCAACTACTTCTATGTCTACAATGTCAACTACTTCTATGTCTACAATGTCAACTACTTCTATGTCTACATTGTCAACTACTTTTATGTCTACAATGTCAACTTCTTCTACGTCTACAATGTGAACTACTTCTATGTCTACATTGTCAACTACTTCTATGTCTACAATGTTAACTACTTCTATGTCTACATTGTCAACTACTTCTATGTCTACATTGTCAACTACTTCTATGTCTACATTGTCAACTACTTCTATGTCTACAATGTTAACTACTTCTATATCTACATTGTCAACTACTTCTATGTCTACAATGTCAACTACTTCTATGTCTACAATGTTAACTACTTCTATGTCTACATTGTCAACTACTTCTATGTCTACAATGTCAACTACTTCTATGTCTACATTGTCAACTACTTCTATGTCTACAATGTCAACTACTTCTATGTCTACATTGTTAACTACTTCTATGTCTACATTGTCAACTACTTCTATGTCTACAATGTCAACTACTTCTATGTCTACCTTGTCAACTACTTCTATGTCTACATTGTAAACTACTTGTATGTCTACATTGTCAACTACTTCTATTTCTACAATGTCAACTACTTCTTTGTCTACATTGTCAAATACCTCTATGTCTACAATGTCAACTACTTCTATGTCTACATTGTCAACTACTTCTATGTCTACAATGTCAACTACTTCTATGTCTACATTGTTAACTACTTCTATGTCTACATTGTCAACTACTTCTATGTCTATAATGTCAACTACTTCTATGTCTACAATGTTAACTACTTCTATGTCTACATTGTCAACTACTTCTATGTCTACAATGTCAACTACTTCTATGTCTACATTGTCAACTACTTCTATGTCTACAATGTCAACTACTTCTATGTCTACATTGTTAACTACTTCTATGTCTACATTGTCAACTACTTCTATGTCTACAATGTCAACTACTTCTATGTCTACCTTGTCAACTACTTCTATGTCTACATTGTAAACTACTTGTATGTCTACATTGTCAACTACTTCTATTTCTACAATGTCAACTACTTCTTTGTCTACATTGTCAAATACCTCTATGTCTACAATGTCAACTACTTCTATGTCTACATTGTCAACTACTTCTATGTCTACAATGTCAACTACTTCTATGTCTACATTGTTAACTACTTCTATGTCTACATTGTCAACTACTTCTATGTCTATAATGTCAACTACTTCTATGTCTACAATGTCAACTACTTCTATGTCTACATTGTTAACTACTTCTCTGTCTACAATGTCAACTACTTCTATGTCTACATTGTCAACTACTTCTATGTCTACAATGTCAACTACTTCTATGTCTACATTGTTAACTACTTCTATGTCTACATTGTCAACTACTTCTATGTCTATAATGTCAACTACTTCTATGTCTACAATGTTAACTACTTCTATGTCTACATTGTCAACTACTTCTATGTCTACAATGTCAACTACTTCTATGTCTACATTGTCAACTACTTCTATGTCTACAATGTCAACTACTTCTATGTCTACATTGTTAACTACTTCTATGTCTACATTGTCAACTACTTCTATGTCTACAATGTCAACTACTTCTATGTCTACCTTGTCAACTACTTCTATGTCTACATTGTAAACTACTTGTATGTCTACATTGTCAACTACTTCTATTTCTACAATGTCAACTACTTCTTTGTCTACATTGTCAAATACCTCTATGTCTACAATGTCAACTACTTCTATGTCTACATTGTCAACTACTTCTATGTCTACAATGTCAACTACTTCTATGTCTACATTGTTAACTACTTCTATGTCTACATTGTCAACTACTTCTATGTCTATAATGTCAACTACTTCTATGTCTACAATGTCAACTACTTCTATGTCTACATTGTTAACTACTTCTCTGTCTACAATGTCAACTACTTCTATGTCTACAATGTCAACTACTTCTATGTCTACAATGTCAACTACTTCTATGTCTACAATGTCAACTACTTCTATGTCTAAATTTCAACTACTTCTATGTCTACATTGTCAACTACTTCTATGTCTACAATATCAACTTCTTCTACGTCTACAATGTGAACTACTTCTATGTCTACATTGTCAACTACTTCTATGTCTACAATGTTAACTACTTCTATGTCTACATTGTCAACTACTTCTATGTCTACATTGTCAACTACTTCTATGTCTACATTGTCAACTACTTCTATGTCTACAATGTTAACTACTTCTATATCTACATTGTCAACTACTTCTATGTCTACAATGTCAACTACTTCTATGTCTACAATGTTAACTACTTCTATGTCTACATTGTCAACTACTTCTATGTCTACAATGTCAACTACTTCTATGTCTACATTGTCAACTACTTCTATGTCTACAATGTAAACTACTTCTATGTCTACAATGTCAACTACTTCTATGTCTACAATGTCAACTACTTCTATGTCTACAATGTCAACTGCTTCTATGTCTACAATGTTAACTACTGCTATGTCTACAATGTTAACTACTTCTATGTCTACATTGTAAACTACTTCGATGTCTACATTGTCAACTACTTCTATGTCTACAATGTCAACTGCTTCTTTGTCTACAATGTCAACTACTTCTACATCTACAATGTTAACTACTTCTGTGTCTACATTTTCAACTACTTCTATGTCTACATTGTCAACTACTTCTATGTCTACAATGTCAACTACTTATATGTCTACAATGTTAACTACTTCTACATCTACATTGTCAACCACTTCTATGTCTACATTGTCAACTACTTCTATGTCTACAATGTCAACTACTTCTCTGTCTACAATGTCAACTTCTTCTATGTCTACATTGTTAACTACTTCTATGTCTACATTGTCAACTACTTCTATGTCTACAATGTCAACTACTTCTATGTCTACATTGTTAACTACTTCTATATCTACATTGTCAACTACTTATATGTCTACAATGTCAACTACTTCTATGTATACATTGTCAACTACTTCTATGTTTGCATTGTCAAATACTTCTATGTCTACATTGTCAACTACTTCTATGTCTACAACGTCAACTACTTCTATGTCTACAATGTCAGCTACTTCTATGTCTACATTATCAACTACTTCTATGTCTACCTTGTCAACTACTTCTATGTCTACATTGTAAACTACTTGTATGTTTACATTGTCAACTACTTCTATTTCTACAATGTCAAATACTTCTTTGTCTACATTGTCAACTACTTCTATGTCTACAATGTCAACTACTTCTATGTCTACATTGTCAACTACTTCTATGTCTACAATGTCAACTACTTCTATGTCTACAATGTCAACTACTTCTATTTCTACAATGTCAACTGCTTCTATGTCTACAATGTTAACTACTGCTATGTCTACAATGTTAACTACTTCTATGTCTACATTGTAAACTACTTCGATGTCTACATTGTCAACTACTTCTATTTCTACAATGTCAACTGCTTCTATGTCTACAATGTCAACTACTTCTACGTCTACAATGTTAACTACTTCTGTGTCTACATTTTCAACTACTTCTATGTCTACATTGTCAACTACTTCTATGTCTACAATGTCAACTACTTATATGTCTACAATGTTAACTACTTCTACATCTACATTGTCAACTACTTCTATGTCTACATTGTCAACTACTTCTATGTCTACAATGTCAACTCCTTCTATGTCTACAATGTCAACTTCTTCTATGTCTACATTGTTAACTACTTCTATGTCTACATTGTCAACTACTTCTATGTCTACAATGTCAACTACTTATATGTCTACATTGTTAACTACTTCTATGTCTACATTGTCAACTACTTGTATGTCTACAATGTCAACTACTTCTATGTCTACATTGTCAACTACTTCTATGTTTGCATTGTCAACTACTTCTATGTCTACATTTTCAACTACTTCTATGTCTACAACGTCAACTACTTCTATGTCTACAATGTCAACTACTTCTATGTCTACATTATCAACTACTTCTATGTCTACCTTGTCAACTACTTCTATGTCTACATTGTAAACTACTTGTATGTCTACATTGTCAACTACTTCTATTTCTACAATGTCAACTACTTCTTTGTCTACATTGTCAACTACTTCTATGTCTACAATGTCAACTACTTCTATGTCTACATTGTCAACTACTTCTATGTCTACAATGTCAACTACTTCTATGTCTACATTGTTAACTACTTCTATGTCTACATTGTCAACTACTTCTATGTCTACATTGTCAACTACTTCTATGTCTACAATGTTAACTACTTCTATATCTACATTGTCAACTACTTCTATGTCTACAATGTCAACTACTTCTATGTCTACAATGTTAACTACTTCTATGTCTACATTGTCAACTACTTCTATGTCTACAATGTCAACTACTTCTATGTCTACATTGTCAACTACTTCTATGTCTACAATGTCAACTACTTCTATGTCTACATTGTTAACTACTTCTATGTCTACATTGTCAACTACTTCTATGTCTACAATGTCAACTACTTCTATGTCTACCTTGTCAACTACTTCTATGTCTACATTGTAAACTACTTGTATGTCTACATTGTCAACTACTTCTATTTCTACAATGTCAACTACTTCTTTGTCTACATTGTCAACTACTTCTATGTCTACAATGTCAACTACTTCTATGTCTACATTGTCAACTACTTCTATGTCTATAATGTCAACTACTTCTATGTCTACAATGTCAACTACTTCTTTGTCTACATTGTCAACTACTTCTATGTCTACAATATCAACTTCTTCTACGTCTACAATGTGATCTACTTCTATGTCTACATTGTCAACTACTTCTATGTCTACAATGTTAACTACTTCTATGTCTACATTGTCAACTACTTCTATGTCTACATTGTCAACTACTTCTATGTCTACATTGTCAACTACTTCTATGTCTACAATGTTAACTACTTCTATATCTACATTGTCAACTACTTCTATGTCTACATTGTTAACTACTTCTATGTCTACATTGTCAACTACTTCTATGTCTACATTGTCAACTACTTCTATGTCTACAATGTTAACTACTTCTATATCTACATTGTCAACTACTTCTATGTCTACAATGTCAACTACTTCTATGTCTACAATGTTAACTACTTCTATGTCTACATTGTCAACTACTTCTATGTCTACAATGTCAACTACTTCTATGTCTACATTGTCAACTACTTCTATGTCTACAATGTCAACTACTTCTACGTCTACATTGTTAACTACTTCTATGTCTACATTGTCAACTACTTCTATGTCTACATTGTCAACTACTTCTATGTCTACAATGTTAACTACTTCTATATCTACATTGTCAACTACTTCTATGTCTACAATGTCAACTACTTCTATGTCTACAATGTTAACTACTTCTATGTCTACATTGTCAACTACTTCTATGTCTACAATGTCAACTACTTCTATGTCTACATTGTCAACTACTTCTATGTCTACAATGTCAACTACTTCTATGTCTACATTGTTAACTACTTCTATGTCTACATTGTCAACTACTTCTATGTCTACAATGTCAACTACTTCTATGTCTACCTTGTCAACTACTTCTATGTCTACATTGTAAACTACTTGTATGTCTACATTGTCAACTACTTCTATTTCTACAATGTCAACTACTTCTTTGTCTACATTGTCAACTACTTCTATGTCTACAATGTCAACTACTTCTATGTCTACATTGTCAACTACTTCTATGTCTACAATGTCAACTACTTCTATGTCTACATTGTTAACTACTTCTATGTCTACATTGTCAACTACTTCTATGTCTATAATGTCAACTACTTCTATGTCTACAATGTCAACTACTTCTTTGTCTACATTGTCAACTACTTCTATGTCTACAATATCAACTTCTTCTACGTCTACAATGTGATCTACTTCTATGTCTACATTGTCAACTACTTCTATGTCTACAATGTTAACTACTTCTATGTCTACATTGTCAACTACTTCTATGTCTACATTGTCAACTACTTCTATGGCTACATTGTCAACTACTTCTATGTCTACAATGTTAACTACTTCTATATCTACATTGTCAACTACTTCTATGTCTACAATGTCAACTACTTCTATGTCTACAATGTTAACTACTTCTATGTCTACAATGTCAACTACTTCTATGTCTACAATGTCAACTACTTCTATGTCTACATTGTCAACTACTTCTATGTCTACAATGTCAACTACTTCTATGTCTACCTTGTCAACTACTTCTATGTCTACATTGTCAACTACTTGTATGTCTACATTGTCAACTACTTCTATTTCTACAATGTCAACTACTTCTTTGTCTACATTGTCAACTACTTCTATGTCTACAATGTCAACTACTTCTATGTTTACATTGTCAACTACTTCTATGTCTACAATGTCAACTACTTCTATGTCTACATTGTTAACTACTTCTATGTCTACATTGTCAACTACTTCTATGTCTACATTGTCAACTACTTCTATGTCTACAATGTAAACGACTTCTATGTCTACAATGTCAACTACTTCTATGTCTACAATGTCAACTACTTCTATGTCTACAATGTCAACTGCTTCTATGTCTACAATGTTAACTACTGCTATGTCTACAATGTTAACTACTTCTATGTCTACATTGTAAACTACTTCGATGTCTACATTGTCAACTACTTCTATGTCTACAATGTCAACTGCTTCTATGTCTACAATGTCAACTACTTCTACGTCTACAATGTTAACTACTTCTGTGTCTACATTTTCAACTACTTCTATGTCTACATTGTCAACTACTTCTATGTCTACAGTGTCAACTACTTATATGTCTACAATGTTAACTACTTCTACATCTACATTGTCAACCACTTCTATGTCTACATTGTCAACTACTTCTATGTCTACAATGTCAACTACTTCTCTGTCTACAATGTCAACTTCTTCTATGTCTACATTGTTAACTACTTCTATGTCTACATTGTCAACTACTTCTATGTCTACAATGTCAACTACTTCTATGTCTACATTGTTAACTACTTCTATGTCTACATTGTCAACTACTTGTATGTCTACAATGTCAACTACTTCTATGTCTACATTGTCAACTACTTCTATGTTTGCATTGTCAAATACTTCTATGTCTACATTGTCAACTACTTCTATGTCTACAACGTCAACTACTTCTATGTCTACAATGTCAACTACTTCTATGTCTACATTATCAACTACTTCTATGTCTACCTTGTCAACTACTTCTATGTCTACATTGTAAACTACTTGTATGTCTACATTGTCAACTACTTCTCTTTCTACAATGTCAAATACTTCTTTGTCTACATTGTCAACTACTTCTATGTCTACAATGTCAACTACTTCTATGTCTACATTGTCAACTACTTCTATGTCTACAATGTCAACTACTTCTATGTCTACATTGTTAACTACTTCTATGTCTACATTGTCAACTACTTCTATGTCTACAATGTCAACTACTTCTATGTCTACAATGTCAACTACTTCTATGTCTACATTGTTAACTACTTCTCTGTCTACAATGTCAACTACTTCTATGTCTACAATGTCAACTACTTCTATGTCTACAATGTCAACTACTTCTATGTCTACAATGTCAACTACTTCTATGTCTACAATGTCAACTACTTCTATGTCTACATTGTCAACTACTTCTATGTGTACAATGTCAACTTCTTCTACGTCTACAATGTGAACTACTTCTATGTCTACATTGTCAACTACTTCTATGTCTACAATGTTAACTACTTCTATGTCTACATTGTCAACTACTTCTATGTCTAAATTGTCAACTACTTCTATGTATACATTGTCAACTACTTCTATGTCTACAATGTTAACTACTTCTATATCTACATTGTCAACTACTTCTATGTCTACAATGTCAACTACTTCTATGTCTACAATGTTAACTACTTCTATGTATACATTGTCAACTACTTATATGTCTACAATGTTAACTACTTCTATGTCTACATTGTCAACTACTTCTATGTCTACAATGTCAACTACTTCTATGTCTACAATGTCAACTACTTCTATGTCTACAATGTCAACTACTTCTACATCTACATTGTTAACTACTTCTCTGTCTACAATGTTAACTACTTCTATGTCTACATTGTCAACTACTTCTATATCTACATTGTTAACTACTTCTATGTCTACAATGTCAACTACTTCTATGTCTACATTGTTAACTACTTCTATGTCTACATTGTCAACTACTTCTATGTCTACATTGTCAACTACTTCTATGTCTACATTGTCAACTACTTCTATGTCTACAATGTCAACTACTTCTATGTCTACAATGTCAACTACTTCTATGTCTACATTGTTAACTACTTCTATGTCTACAATGTCAACTACTTCTATGTCTACAATGTCATCTACTTCTATGTCTACAATGTCAACTACTTATATGTCTACAATGTCAACTACTTCTATGTCTACAATGTCAACTACTTCTATGTCTACAATGTCAACTACTTCTATGTCTACAATGTCAACTACTTCTATGTCTACAATGTCAACTACTTCTATGTCTACAATGTCAACTACTTCTATGTCTACAATGTGAACTACTTCTATGTCTACATTGTCAACTACTTCTATATCTACATTGTTAACTACTTCTATGTCTACAATGTTAACTACTTCTATGTCTACATTGTCAACTACTTCTATGTCTACATTGTCAACTACTTCTATGTCTACAATGTCAACTACTTCTATGTCTACAATGTCAACTACTTCTATGTCTACAATATCAACTACTTCTATGTCTACAATGTCAACTACTTCTACATCTACATTGTTAACTACTTCTCTGTCTACAATGTTAACTACTTCTATGTCTACATTGTCAACTACTTCTATATCTACATTGTTAACTACTTCTATGTCTACAATGTCAACTACTTCTATGTCTACATTGTTAACTACTTCTATGTCTACATTGTCAACTACTTCTATGTCTACATTGTCAACTACTTCTATGTCTACATTGTCAACTACTTCTATGTCTACAATGTCAACTACTTCTATGTCTACAATGTCAACTACTTCTATGTCTACATTGTTAACTACTTCTATGTCTACAATGTCAACTACTTCTATGTCTACAATGTCATCTACTTCTATGTCTACAATGTCTACTACTTATATGTCTACAATGTCAACTACTTCTATGTCTACAATGTCAACTACTTCTATGTCTACAATGTCAACTACTTCTATGTCTACAATGTCAACTACTTCTATGTCTACAATGTCAACTACTTCTATGTCTACAATGTCAACTACTTCTATGTCTACAATGTTAACTACTTCTATGTCTACATTGTCAACTACTTCTATATCTACATTGTTAACTACTTCTATGTCTACAATGTTAACTACTTCTATGTCTACATTGTCAACTACTTCTATGTCTACATTGTCAACTACTTCTATGTCTACAATGTCAACTACTTCTATGTCTACAATGTCAACTACTTCTATGTCTACAATATCAACTACTTTTATGTCTACAATGTTAACTACTTCTATGTCTACATTGTCCACTACTTCTATGTCTACAATGTCAACTACTTCTATGTCTACATTGTCAACTACTTCTATGTCTACATTGTTAACTACTTCTATGTCTACATTGTCCACTACTTCTATGTCTACAATGTTAACTACTTCTATGTCTACAATGTCACCTACTTCTATGTCTACATTGTCCACTACTTCTATGTCTACAATGTCAAATTCTTCTATGTCTACAATGTCAACTACTTCTATGTCTACATTGTTAACTACTTCTATGTCTACATTGTCAACTACTTCTATGTCTACAATGTCAACTACTTCTATGTCTACATTGTCAACTACTTCTATGTCTACATTGTCAACTACTTCTATGTCTACATTGTTAACTACTTCTATGTCTACAATGTCAACTACTACTATGTCTACAATGTCAACTACTTCTATGTCTACAATGTCAACTACTTCTATGTCTACAATGTCAACTGGCATCTTGCCACCGTGGCGACTTTTGTTCCAGCAACCACCATGTTTGAAAGGTTTTATCTATCAGTGGATTGACAACGGGCTCTAAATTATTATTATTTTACCCTTTGAAAATCCATTGATATGCGTGATGTACATTGCAATACAGACTCTAATGGGTTAATTGCACAGGGACGGTTATTAATTAAACATTTTATCTTTATGGCCAATTTGTCACATTTCAATGTTGAGATATGACATCAGCACACAATGGCAGACTCTTGCTAGTGATAAATGCTGCGTGTGCAATTTACTGCATACACAGAATTTAGTGCGTGCATTAATGCGTGCGCTTCACAAAGTGCTTACATCACTGTAAGAAGTGGGAACATTGACGGGCACTTACTCGTGTTTTTCTGCTTGCCGACAGAGACCCATGCCATCTACTTATTGAATCCTTTATTAGAGGGCAGCTTTACGGTTCAAGTTTCCTCCACCCTGCCCAATCTCGTGCATTCCCCTTGATTGTCATTCACCTTTCGTTCGAGTCAACGAGCAGGGCCCTCATTGTTTTACCTCTTGACTTTGTTCCCTGCATCCATCTGCAATCAAAGCCCTCTGCCTGGACACGTGCCAGATTCAGAACCTTTGTCTTCTTCTGAATTGTTCTAAAGAGGCTTCACTCCTCCGAAACCTGCTGGAGCACTTCCTTGTCACTCTTTCTCTCCGTCCAACTGATTCTCTCCACGTTATTCCGTGCCCATGGTTCAAAACTTTCAAAACAGCTCACGACCCGCGTGATGGGAGGCCCAACCCCAAAGAGGCTTGAGGTAAATCTGCATGCGATGTCGAGTTCATTAATCGGGTTAAGCTTGACGAGGTCAAGCGTGACCGGGAGATTGAGGTCAAAGCCTAAAGCAGCTTCAGATCACTTCTGTCGTCCACTTTCGTAAAGGACCGGAGTTTGGAATAATAACGTCTGGTACCAGCTCACAAATGAACCATAATACGTTGCTGGTCTCGTCAAGCAACATAAACCACCATCACGTGAACTCCGCTCATCCTCGCAGCAGCAGCAGCAGCGGCGGCTTTGGGCTGGCCATTGAACAAAGATGGTCACTGCATCATGCGCTTTCAGATGCGCTTCTGCGGCCGTCTGGGACACTTTTCCCCGACCTTCCCCTACACTTCCGATTAGCACGGTTGGCTATGTACGGTGTGAAAGAAGTTCAACATACATATTTAACACATAATTACAGTTCTCCGATGGTTTATTTTGGGTTGTACCGCACTTTGTTCGGCATGAAGCCAGGACGCTGACGAACAACACACGGTACAATCCGAAAAGCCATCGGAGCGTCGTACAGCAGAACCCACAAAACCCCACGCAGTAGGAGCTTCATCACAGCGTGGGGGCAGGTGGCACTGTAGTGAGAATACATGTCCTTCAAATATAAATGTGTTGAATTCACATACCAGCCAGGTATTGATTCACCCCTTAAATCCCTCCACGGTTAATAGAGACGTGTTCAACATTTGTGGGAAAGCCAGTAGTGGTTGCCTTATGGATAGACTTGCCCCAGTCATAAGAATGTGGAATTCCCACCACTGGGCCAAGACTGTAAGCAGGAGGTGAGCGCTGCTGCAGGCTAATTTAAGTGGGAATTAACTTTGACATTTGACGAATGCACAACTGTATATGCACACAAGCGAATCCTTGTGTTGCACATGCGTCACTTTCCCAATTTTTTTTTTGTTATTTTCCCTCATATAGATCCATTTCGTTTATTTTGAAGAGACTGTGATACTTAACACGATCATGGATGTGACAAGTTGCGAAATAGGAACCCCTTTAAGTTAACACTCAGAAACAATTATGGACAACACTCACAAGGACCCTCTTATAATTTGCTTTGGTCAATGACATCCCTCCAATTAACACCTCAGTGGGGTTTCGTATTAACACTCAGTGGGGGTCCTGGAATTGATGGCTACAGCTACAGCTTTAGTAAGGCCACACAAAAAAACTATGCGATAGCAGCTAAAGGAAAACATTACAACCACCGGGTTAAGGAGGCGTGCCTCGTGGTTGCAAGTGTGCGTTCATGTATGTGAAGTAAAGAATGTGAGCTGTATCGTGCGTGCGTTGTTTGGCTTGGATATTGAGTAAAATTAAGTCACATCGGCTTCACTGCAAATTAATACATTTGGTTAAAATCGCATAGCAACATCGCCCCTACTGGCAGACTGTACTCGTCTGTGAAACATGTCGTCTCCTTATAGCAATGCATGAATGCCACGTACAAAATGTATTATGTTCGAAATAACTTCGTGTTATTTAATGACAGCTCGGACAGCGGTAGCTTGAGCTCTGGTAACCATGCATGACGGAATTTGTGATGTAATTTTCACAGTATATTCTTTAAAACGCCCAAATACAGTTTTTCATAGCTTCTTCAATAATACCCAATGCAGAGTCACTTGGCAGGGATTTAATTAAGTCGAGTGGAGGGCCCTTCCAGCAGCAGAGGTGTCCCCAAGGCGTCGCACCGTTGCAGCGTCTTGCACATTTGGGGCTCCCGTTTGTGCCTCCTGTGGAGCAGGTCCCAGGACGCTTCTTGGAGGTGGCGGAGCTGACGCTGCGCGAGTTCTTCTGTGCCGTCGCGGCTGCCAAGGACGTCGACCCCTCGTGGAAGAAGGCCATCTACAAGGTCATCTGCAAGCTGGACAGCGAGGTGCCCGAGTCCTTCCGCTCTCCCAGCTGCCTGTGGGAGATTACGCACCTCTAGACGCCGCTGACGACACGTCCGATGGGGCAGCGGCGCAACGCCCCCGCGCTCCTTCTCCACCCATCCTGGGGGACCTTATTCCATAACCCGGCTGAAGAGTCACAAGTATTTCTCATCGGTGGCTTTCGACGATCTTCCTTTGAAAGCCATGGCGAGCGCATCCTTGAAGCGTCGCGACCGCGTCACTACTGAGTCGTGAAGCTAATTTGTGCCTTGTGTCCGGGTGGGGAAAATGAGGGGCCCAGTAAGTTCCCGCGCTTAAACGCTGCAACAATTCCACATCACCTCCCTCGGGTGTTTTTGCGCCTCTCCTCTGCCAGACTGTTAAGTAATTCTCGGTTGCCGTGCAAGCATCACACTTTCATGTTCATAACATCGGCTCCATGCCAGGACCGCTGTCCATGAATATGCTGCACATCGACGAACAGGTCACGCTTGAAGCTGGTGCATGCCAAGGCAACGTCACTACAAACTACTTCTGTATAAGGGAGTCACAACATTTATTGTCCGTAAACACTGTCAATACATTATCTCTGCTGCACTGAGTGCTGTTTATGTTTTTGTTTTAACGACCCATGCAAGTCACAGTTGCAGAAAAAGTGAACTATTTCAACGTTCGTGCTCGATGTTATGAAAGGCTTAAAATATAATGTTCACTTTTTCGTTCTTTCGGTAAAGTCAAAGCTTTGAATCTAATATAATGCTCACTTAACGTGCTCAATACAAGTCTTACATTAATTAAACAAATACCCGTTTTACTCAAATGTAAGACTGGTTGCTTGACCTGATGGGCTATTGGGGCGCGGCCATTTTGTCTTTCTGCAACTTCATTTCAATGGACACCGAGTAAATACTACATGCCATGGACTCCCTTATCATCAATTTGGTAAACATGAGCTATATATATTTTACAATAATTAATATACATAATTTCATAATTAGCATGTGACTGTTATGGGTCTAGTAAAGTCATGAGATGTTCCTCACTGGGTTGATATGTTTGCCGTCTGTATGTGCATTGTAGTAGCTAGTGCACCTGTAATTTAAACATTATATATCACTGTGCAACTCGTTTATTAAAGCTATGGTTTACTTTCTGCATGTATGGTAGTTATAGCACAACTTTCCAACTGCTTCAAACCCATATCTCTCGTTAAATCACACGTTTGTACTTGGACTTAAACATTTGCCCCACACTTCCTGAGTGCAGATTCAATGTAACTTCACTGTGCTGCATGGTGATTTTTTCTACGATCTTTCCCATGCCCCCCCCACGACTTTAAAAATTAATCTGGCCGTGGAACAAAGTGTGACCCAATTTAAATAAATTGATTGAGAGGGGGAGGGGGCACGACAGCCAATGATACACAGACTCTAAACTCGCTGAACGCAAAGCAGAACGGAATAACGTCACGATGTGATTGTTTTCATCACGGATGCTGCTCGATCTATCTGCCACTGTGTTGAAGAGGAAAGGCTGCAGTGCCGTTCACTTTAATTGTACTCGAGTCTGCATATTGTCCACCCCCTACCAATAAACATATTTTACTTGACTATCAGGATTTATACATGGGGGGATATGAGGGTGGGGGGGTCAGCCCCCCACATCTCACCCCAACATTACAGGACTGCACTAGCGACAGACCATGGTGCATGAAGACGCACGTCTGATTATAACTGAGGAAGAAAATAGCAAAACAATACTCTCTGTACTGGGTGGGTGTGACAACTAAATATACAAACTTAATTATGTCATTATTCACGCAAATATCTTCATAGAAGTGAATGCTCAAACTGACAACAAAACCAATTCAGGTAAAAATGTGATCTACCGTTTTTTGAATAAGTGAGCGTTCAACTGTATTCAGCAGAGCATGGCAATGCCGTTTAATTGAACCTTCGGAAAGCTGCTGGGCCACGTGTTCAAAATGAGCAGGGTCACGGTTTCTCTCGCTGCCTCTCTTGAAGATGAAACACTTTCCCTGGCGTGCAGTATGAACATTTCTCATTCCTGCTCTGGGTACGCGTTGGGGTGATGCCACACCCAAACACATTGCCTTTAAATGTCTTTATGTTCTTGGTTCTTTCGGTAAAGTCACGTAGACTGAGAATAAAACAATAACACAAAATAAGAACAATAAAATTCTCACGACGTTTCGGCCACAACACAAGTAGCCTTCTTCTTGCAGTCACGAAAACTTTCAATCGTGTCTTTATGTTATTTAAAAAATATGTATTATTGAACAAATAAAATACAAATTACTAATTTAAGTCATTTTCTTAATCTGTTGACCATTTCAAATTTGATTTTAAAAATACTTGGAACGTGGGGCGTTAAATTTGCCCGCCCCAATCAGATGCACATTTTGGCATTCACTGGCCGACTCTGAACCACTCCCAAGGCTTGAAAAGCATGAAGTGAGAGAGCAATAACAAGAGGCTGGGATGCTCCTGAACTTGCCCCCAACCCACCTGGCCACCACCCAACCAAACTTTTATGACTCACCAGTCGCTCCTGGTTAAATACATTTCTCTATAACCAAGCTAATCCAATTCACGTCTAATTGACGAATGATGCAAATGTTATGAATTAATCACGACTTGTTCAACAATGCCCTGTGCACCTGCTATCTAAGGACGTTTAATATATACACCCATGTTCACCTGTATGTTTTATTGAAAGGGGTTCATGATGTGTGTGTGTGTGTGCTAATATTGTATATTTTACATACACCACTAAATATATGATAGTGTACATTACTGAAGTGTTTGTGGTCGGGAGACTGGATTCAGAGAAGGTAAAACGGCAATCTAAATATTGTTTATGGATAGTGGGGACACTTCCACCAGTGTCCCCACTGCCACCAGTGGGACACTGCCTCCAGTGGGACACTGCCTCCACTGGGACACTGCCGCCAGTGGGATACTGGCGGCAGTGTCCCACTGCCTCCAGTGGGACACTGCCATCACTGGGATACTGGCGGCAGTGGGACACGGCGCCCCAATCTTGAAGCTGTCCTTGTTTCGTTGCTCCACGTATTGATTTGGGTCCCTCGTACAGGGTGATCCAAATGTCATGTGACCCCACAATTAATTGACCTCGAACTTGTCTTTTTTTATTCGCGCATTAATTTTAGTTTTGAGTAAACGTCACTTTAAAAAGAGGTGAGTTTAAGAGAATCAAATGGGGGTCACTAGACATCTTGACCAACGTCTGCATGGACAGCGACCAAGAGGTGTATCGAACAATCCATCGATTCAGTCCCACATGCTCCATGGGTTTGTTTTGCTATTACATCATGATATGAAATACAATTGATCTGTGGTCAAGTCCTACTTCTGTCGGTGCAATATTCATTAAATTGTCTAAAAAAAGAATCAATATTTTATGCCGCACAGAACATAATTTTACACTGAAATGTTGGAAGAGTAACTTATCTTTTTTCCTGTTAAAATGTATCGCAAACATAAAAAAAGTTGTGATTATAAAATTATTAGAATCTTGTGGATTTTTTTGTGGTTATGGAAATTTTGTTTGTCTAACTTCTGTATGGATGTCGAACTTCTTTCGCACCGTACGTAGCCAACTGTGCTAATTAGAGGTGCGGGGGAAGGACAATAAACTAAACACAAAAAGAAGTTCTAAATAAATGTTTTCAATTTACATTTAAAAGTGCATAGCTCCAGTGGCTTCCAAATAATATAAAGGTAGAGTATTTGGTGCTGACAAGTTACAATTATTTGCTAATGTTAATCCATTGATTTAAACGATCAGCATATTGAGTTCTCCGATGTGGGGTTTTTACTTGGCTAAAGATGCTCCCAGCACGTGGAGCGAAATGTCGGAAATCACCCCAAACAACGCTCGGCACAACCTGAAAACAGATTGGTGAGCTGTCCACCACAATCACATCGGTGAGCTGTACACCACAATCACATTGGTGAGCTGTACACCACAATCACATTGGTGAGCTGTCCACCACAATCACATTGGTGAGCTGTCCACCACAATCACATTGGTGAGCTGTCCACCACAATCACATTGGTGAGCTGTCCACCACAATCACATTGGTGAGCTGTCCACCAGAATCACAGCGGTGAGCTATACACCACAATCACAGCGGTGAGCTGTACACCACAACCACATTGGTGAGCTGTACACCACAATCACATTGGTGAGCTATACACCACAATCACATCGGTGAGCTGTCGACCACAATCACATTGGTGAGCTATACACCACAATCACATTGGTGAGCTGTCCACCACAATCACATCGGTGAGCTATACACCACAATCACATCGGTGAGCTGTCCACCACAATCACATTAGTGAGCTGTACGCCGCAATCACATTGGTGAGATTTCGATTTAAAGCTTTCGTGACTGCAAGGATTCATCTTCTTTGGTTCTTTCGGTAAAGTCACGTAGAATAAGAATAAAATAATAAATTGATAAAATAAAATAACACAATAATATTCTCACGACGTTACGGCCACAACACAAGCGGCCTTCATCAGGTGAAGGGGACGAGACTGTCTGGAGGACAGCGCTGGAGTGAGAAAGCCACGCTGAGATCACGACCTTTAAGCTGTGTGAGAAGAAACAAAGCGCCTTGACAAAGGAATTAGCATATAATTTAGCATTGAAATGGCTGAGTGATTAGCTTGTGACTGGTCACAGAAAAGGCTATGTTAAAGTTAAAGCATACACATCTGCAAAGGCACCCCTTGACAAAGGAATTAGCATAGAATTTAGCATTGAAATAGCTAAGTTAAAGTATACACATCCGCAGAGGCACTCCTTGGATGTGTATACTTTAACTTAGCTATTTCAATGCTAAATTCTATGCTAATTCCTTTGTCAAGGCGCTTTGTTTCTTCTCAAACAGCTTGAAGGTCGTGATCTCAGCGTGGCTTTCTCACTCCAGCGCTGTCCTCCAGACAGTCTCGTCCCCTTCACCTGATGAAGACCGCTTGTGTTGTGGCCGAAACGTCGTGAGAATATTATTGTGTTATTTTATTCTATCAATTTATTATTTTATTCTCATTCTACGTGACTTTACCGAAAGAACCAAAGAAGAACATATTGGTGAGCTATACACCACAATCACATTGGTGAGCTATACACCACAACACACACAAATGTGCGCAACACTGTTCATAATCGAATTAATGCTCAAACTGTGTCAGCATTTGATTGGACGTGTTCATTCTTGGATTCCAATATACTTCAACAAAAATCCCTACAAAGCCCGAAATGGATTTTGTCTTGATATTATTAAAGGGGTAGCTTTCAGTTCAAGAGTGTCGTGGATTGAAATCGGAACAATATTTCAGTTTGCCGTTTACGTGTCCACATGAGCAGAACTGAATGCCGCTCACATGTTTCTGAAACGTTATTCCCATAGCAAGACAAACAGCTTGAATCACAAAGAAACCCTGACAGTTAAATGTACAATGTAGAACCGTAACGTTGTAAAGTTTTGTAACGACTTATTGTATCAAATCTTGTGTATTTTTAAATTCTACATATTTACAAAAAATGTGCTTTGTTTGCAATGGAAGCAGTATTTAAGTGTCAATGTATGTATGCATATTTAATGCTTATTAAGTGTGCTACACAATGTAAAAGCATTTTGTATTGATAAACAGCAATATAATCGCTATCGTATGTGCTTATGCTCTATGTGCTTTGATTTTCAATCGATGAACTCCGTAATGTTTTCTATGATCAGTACACTCATATAAACGGTTTAAAAAATAATAATATTTCCAACCAAGCATGTGACTTCACGCACACACTGTGTACCAGCACGTCGTTTCAGCCGGAGCTGTCCAGGCCTGAGAAGCAAAACAACATTGCCTGCACCTGGCACTCCTCCTCCTCCTCCCGTGCGGCTGCTGATGTCGATGCAGATCAACAACGACAACTTCACATTCGGGTGGTCGAGCCGGATAGCGGCGTCAGGAGCAGGAGCGGAGTGCTGCTCATCACATGCCACCTCACGCTCTAGCATCGTCCGAGAAAGTATTCAGTCGCCAATGAGCTGCCCCACACTGGAAATAGTTGCAGAATGAACAACGTACAAAAGTGTGCATTGCATGCATACAAGCTCTCTGAACCTTATCCAGACCATTAGTCGTTCGACAAATGTGGCTAACAGGCAGCAGTGAAACAAAGACGCAACTGATGTTGTCCTCAATGGGAGTCTAGTCATCAATGTTTGTTGTTGGGATGGCCACGTTTTCTCCACAAGTTCAGTTGGTGGTCTATGACAAAACGGTCACACATTCAGTCCCAATGAGCTGGCGGTCTGGATAGGTGCTCGTCCCCATCAAATAAACCGGAGGCAAACAAAAAGGGAATAAACGCATTTAGCTTGGGCATGGGAAAATGTTCTCGGGGAAGATTTCGAAGACTCAACGAAGCACTGAGCCCTCGAGGCAAATTACACAAAAAACACAGCTTTCAAACATTACACAAATATGAATCCGTTTTTATTCTACGTTGTCATACAATAGAGGCGAAATGTTGGCATACAAGCGTGCATCAAAACACAAGCCAATCTGCGCCTTTGACAATTATCTAAAGAAGCCCAAGTTTAATTGGAACCGGAGCCCCACATCCGCCTCTACAACGTCTTGTGCATTATCGCCGTGTTGCTGAGAGACGTGGGCCAATAACAGGCGCTGTGCAGGAACCTAGGTGCATTCTATACAGCCAGATAATGCGACATTGCTAACCTTAAACACTCAGGCAGTATAGTACTGTAGGAATAGAGCAAGTGCAGAATCACTGAACCGGAGTTGATAGCTTATGCTACTTTTGCTACGAGTACAATCCGGCACTGCTTCTGCCGATGGATGCTCCCGATCCACGTGGGCGGACAGGTCACCAACGAGGTCACCAACGAGGCCACCAACGAGGTCACCGAGGCCACCAACGAGGTCACCAACGAGGCCACCAACGAGGTCACCAACGAGGCCACCAACGAGGTCACCAACGAGGCCACCAACGAGGTCACCACCGAGGCCACCAACGAGGTCACAAACGAGGTCACCAACGAGGCCACCAACGAGGTCACCAACGAGGTCACCAATGAGGCCACCAACGAGGTCACCAACAAGGTCACCAACGAGACCACCAACGAGGTCACCAACGACGTCACCAATGAGGCCACCAACGAGGCCACCAACGAGGTCACCAACGACGTCACCAACGAGGCCACCAACGAGGTCACCAACGAGGTCACCAACGAGGCCACCAACGAGGTCACCAACGACGTCACCAACGAGGCCACCAACGAGGTCACCAACGAGGCCACCAACGAGGTCACCAACGAGGCCACCAACGAGGTCACCAACGAGGTCACCAACGAGGTCACCAACGAGGCCACCAACGAGGTCACCAACGACGTCACCAACGAGGCCACCAACGAGGTCACCAACGAGGCCACCAACGAGGTCACCAACGAGGCCACCAACGAGGTCACCAACGAGGCCACCAACGAGGCCACCAACGAGGCCACCAACGACGTCACCAACGAGGCCACCAACGAGGTCACCAACGAGGTCACCAACGAGGCCACCAACGAGGTCACCAACGACGTCACCAACGAGGCCACCAACGAGGTCACCAACGAGGCCACCAACGAGGTCACCAACGAGGCCACCAACGAGGTCACCAACGAGGCCACCAACGAGGTCACCAACGAGGCCACCAACGAGGTCACCAACGAGGTCACCAACGAGGTCACCAACGAGGTCACCAACGAGGCCACCAACGAGGTCACCAACGAGGCCACCAACGAGGTCACCAACGAGGCCACCAACGAGGTCACCAACGAGGTCACCAACGAGGTCACCAACGAGGCCACCAACGAGGTCACCAACGAGGTCACCAACGAGGTCACCAACGAGGCCACCAACGAGGCCACCAACGAGGCCACCAACGAGGTCACCAACGAGGTCACCAACGAGGCCACCAACGAGGTCACCAACGAGGCCACCAACGAGGTCACCAACGAGGTCACCAACGAGGCCACCAACGAGGTCACCAACGAGGTCACCAACGAGGTCACCAACGAGGCCACCAACGAGGCCACCAACGAGGCCACCAACGAGGTCACCAACGAGGTCACCAACGAGGCCACCAACGAGGTCACCAACGAGGCCACCAACGAGGTCACCAACGAGGTCACCAACGAGGCCACCAACGAGGTCACCAACGAGGTCACCAACGAGGTCACCAACGAGGCCACCAACGAGGCCACCAACGAGGCCTCCTCGGTCGGCAGTCGAACAGCGCCTCGAGCGGTGGCTGGCGGCGCAGGAGGCGGAGCCTTTGGCGCGCTTCACCCGGGCGCAGAGCCCTGCGCACCAAAGACAAAGATCCCCCCTGTAGTCGTAACTGATTGTAGGGGCAAGTGCTGTCAGCGAGCACCTATGAAGGCCGGCACGGCACATGAGGGGGTGGGTGGCCAACACCACGCCCGGCCGCCTTTGTCTCCCCAGTGGCGATGTTTGCACACCGCACCGGGTACTCAATTGTCGACCTATGGGAGGCCAAGGACCGTTTCAGATGAATGTCACCGGTGTTGACCGTGAGCCGGGAATCGAACCAGGGTTGCCAGGTTCGTAGCGCAGCGTGCTTGCCGCTACACGACCGCTCCACCGCCACCACCATCACCACCATCACCACCATCATCACCACCACCATCATCACCATCATCACTACCATCACCACCATCACCACCACCACCATCACCATCATCATCACCACCATCACCATCATCACCACCACCATCATCACCACCATCATCATCACCACCACCATCATCACCACCACCATCACCACCACCACCATCATCACCACCATCACCATCATCACCACCACCATCATCACCACCACCATCATCATCACCACCATCATCACCACCATCACCACCATCACCACCATCATCACCATCACCACCACCACCATCATCACCACCATCACCATCATCACCACCACCATGATCACCACCACCACCATGATCACCACCACCATCACCACCACCATCATCACCACCATCACCACCATCACCACCACCATCACTACCACCATCATCACCACCACCATCACCACCATCATCATTACCACCATCACCACCACCATCACCACCACCATCATCACTATCATCACCATCACCACCATCACCACCACCATCATCACCACCACCATCACCACCATCATCACCATCACCACCACCATCACCACCACCATCATCACCACCATCATCACTATCATCACCACCACTATCATCACCACCATCACCATCAACACCATCATCACCACCATCACCATCATCACCACCATCAACATCACCACCATCACCACCACCATCATCACCACCACCATCACTACCACCACCATCATCACCACCACCATCACCACCATCACCACCACCACCACCATCACCACCACCATCACCACCACCATCATCACCGCCATCACCACCACCACCACCAACATCACCACCACCACCATCATCACCACCACTACCATCATCACCACCACCATCACAACAACCGCCATTCGCCACTAAGTGGTGGTGACGTCACCACGTCGCTTGTGCCAGGCCATGTGCATCTTGAGGCCACGTGAAGTGTCGAACGCCCTCCGTTGTTGTTGGAGGGCGATCACCTCCAACTGCCCAGTAGCGTCCTTCACGAGCCTCCTCCACAGAGGCCGATCTTGACACCGCTGGTACCAGTCATCGGCAAGTCCACTCAGCTCCACGTCCTCCTGTACCACATCACTCCATCTCTTCTCTAGCCCGTGTCGCGCCCGTTTAGCCCCCTCGATCCGGCCGAACAAAAGCTGTTTCGGCATGCGGTGGCTGGGCATGCGGGCTACAAGACCCAACCATCGCAGCCTTGCCCGCCGGAGGAGCTCACCGATGGGACCTTGCCCAGATCTTTCAAAGATTTGTGAGCTCCTCACACAATCCAGTCTGGTTAAACCCAGGCTGGATCGTAGGCAGGCCAGCCTAAATGTTTCTAACCGGCAAAGATGTTCCATTAGGGGGGTCCACGTTTCGCAAGCATAGAGAAGGGAGGGAATGACCGTGGCCGAGAAGACCTGAAGCTTAGTGCGGAGCGACAGACCAGGTAGCTTCCACACAGCGTTACGCAACCGATGGAAATATATTGCCGCTCGACTGATTCGGAGTGAGACCTCTGCTGTTAAACTGGAGCCGCTCATAAGCACACTGCCCAGGTATGGGAAACTCTCCACTCTCTCCACAACTGCCCCATCACCGATTGGGAGTTGTGGGGGTGGAGTGTCCGATGGCACAAAATACCCAGGCAGGTGCTTAGTTTTGGTGGGGCTGATGGTAAGGCCCCATCTCTTAGTGGCACGCTCCAGTCTCAGCAGCAGCGTCTCCAACTCCTCCTCTGAATGAGCAGCTATTACCAAATCATCGGCATACATAACGTGGTTGAGTAATAGGGAGCCATCCCTTGACCGCACCCGGGCATCGATCAGCCTCCCATTATATCTGTACCATATGGAGATTCCCCCGGTACAGCTATTGAAGGCTTCACGAACGACGTGGTCAAAATAGATGTTAAATAATGTGGGAGCCAGAGGACATCCCTGTCGCACCCCAAGGTGTACAGGGAATGGCTCGCTCTCCCGGCCACGTAGTTTTACCCGGGCCCGCTCACCATCATGAAGGTCCTTAATGATCGTGAGCAGAGGGTCAGGTACTCCAAAAGCACGAAGAACAACCCAGAGCCCAAGCCTACTGATGGTATCATTGGCCTTGACCAGGTCAATAAAGCAGAGATGTAGGTCTTGCTGGAATTCCCTACACCTCTGCTGTAGCAGACGGACAGAAAATATGGCATCTGTGCAGGACCGCCCTTTCCTGAATCCGCATTGGGGCTCTGCAAGCCTCTCCTCAGCGTGCCTGGCAAGGCGATGTTGAATAATCCTTGCCAGGACCTTTCCCGGCACACTGAGGAGTGAGATGCCCCCGTAGTTGTTACAGTCTGTGCGATCTCCCTTCTTAAAGAGGGGGACCACCAGGGCATCCTTCCAATCCTGTGGAACCCGTCCATTGGTCAGACTGTTGTTATGATGTCATAGAGGGCAGTCTGTGCACAAACGCCACCCTCCCTCCCTCAGCATTTCGCTTGGGAGATCATCTCTGCCCGGTCCCTTTCCTGGTCTCAGACTCTGGATCGCTTTCAGTACTTCCTCAACAGATGGCACCTCAGCTAGCACTCATCTTCGCTGTTTAGAAACATTTAGGCTGGCCTGCCTACGATCCATCCTGGGTTTAACCAGGCTGGATTGTGTGAGGAGCTCACAAATCCTTGAAAGATTTGGACAAAGTCCCATCGGTGAGCTCCTCCGGCAGGCAAGTCTGCGATGGCTGGGTCATGTAGCCCGCATGCCCAACCACCGCATGCCGAAACAGCTTTTGTTCGGCCGGATCGAGGGGGCTAAACGGGCGCGGCACGGGCTAGAGAAGAGATGGAGTGATGTGGTACAGGAGGACGTGGAGCTGAGTGGACTTGCCGATGACTGGTACCAGCGGTGTCAAGATCGCCCTCTGTTGAGGAGGCTCATGAAGGACGCTACTGGGCAATTGGAGGCAGTCACTCTCCAACAACAACGGAGGGCGGAGGAGCGACGCTCACAACAACGAGCGGAGCGCCGGGTGACTAAAGCACAGCAGGTTGGCACAGTAGAGGGCACAGGTGGTGCACCAGCCAGTCGTCTCAGTCAGTCGACCCGTGGCACCTGGGTCTGCCCCGTGACCTCCTGCCAGCGGGCGTTCGACACTTCACGTGGCCTCAAGGTGCACATGGCCTGGCACAAGCGTCGTGGTGCCTTCACCGCCACTTAGTGGCGAATGGCGGTTGTTGTTGTGTGTGAGTGTGTGTGTGAGCGTGTGTGAGTGTGTATGCGTGTTTGTGTGATGTATGAGGAGGGGGGGATAACTTTAAAAGAAGCCAAGGGAGCGGCGGGAAGGAGGGGTGAGGGGAAGGGGGAGAGGGGGGAGGTTATTTTAACGCTTTAAAATGCACATACGCGCGACACAAATGCTTCCAAACAAATGCTAATCAGCTCTGAGTGCAACATATGTATCTGTCTGTGAACAGCAGACCATTTATGCACAACTTATCTTCAGGCTGACAATTTAAAATTTGCAGTAATTCAAAAGCATCCAGCATTTTGCTTTTTGGATAAATATTTACAAAACGCTCACACACACAGTGCCACCTGCAGTTCAATGAGCAATTACAGTAATACCAAATGTTTTCAGTCAGAAATTTTGTCAATATTTTGGCAAGTGCAGGCCCTACAATTTGTTGCCTTTAATTTCACGTTGTACATAATGTCTTTAATGAACGCGCAATGTTGCACCGGGTCTCCGACAAGCCACCAATCAAATGGCCTTTTTGGCACGATGACAATGTAAATATATATTTATTTCATACCGTTTAATTCAACCATAGCGGCCTGCAAAATAACATCTAAAGTCATTGAAAAAAATGTGTCTACTCCAAGACAAAAGGTAAAAGCGCAGCCCCACAATAGCTGATATCTCCACGCGAGGGGCTGAGAGAGCCTCTCTAGAGGGTATTGTCGGCAGAAATCAACATACCTTTTCATTATCAAAATATACTCCATTTTGCCCTTGTGAGCAACTTGATTTCATTATTTTGATCCCGATCCACCTTCCAAAACAATCCAACATATGTGTTGCTGTGTTAGCCATCCCTCCTGTGTTAGCCATCCCTCCAACAGTGTTGTGTTATTTTAAGGCTTCATTCCGTGGTGCGGGTCGACGCACCAAATGTGTCAAGGCGAGTGCCCCGTGGTGGAAGCGCCACAACTTGTACCAGTCGGCCATAGACAGGTTCACTACCCAGGTTCACTACACAGGTTCACTACACAGGTTCACTACACAGGTTCACTATAGAGGTTCACTATAGAGGTTCACCACACAGGTTCACTACACAGGTTCACTACACAGGTTCACTATAGAGGTTCACTATAGAGGTTCACTATAGAGGTTCACTACACAGGTTCACTATAGAGGTTCACTATAGAGGTTCACTACACAGGTTCACTATAGAGGTTCACTATAGAGGTTCACTACACAGGTTCACTACACAGGTTCACTATAGAGGTTCACTACACAGGTTCACTATAGAGGTTCACTATAGAGGTTCACTACACAGGTTCACTACACAGGTTCACTATAGAGGTTCACTATAGAGGTTCACTACACAGGTCCACCATAGACAGGTTCACTACACGGGTTCACTATAGAGGTTCACTATAGAGGTTCACTATAGAGGTTCACTACACAGGTTCACTATAGAGGTTCACTATAGAGGTTCACTACACAGGTTCACTACACAGGTTCACTATAGAGGTTCACTACACAGGTTCACTATAGAGGTTCACTATAGAGGTTCACTACACAGGTTCACTACACAGGTTCACTATAGAGGTTCACTATAGAGGTTCACTACACAGGTCCACCATAGACAGGTTCACTACACGGGTTCACTATAGAGGTTCACTATAGAGGTTCACTATAGAGGTTCACTACACAGGTTCACTACACAGGTTCACTACACGGGTTCACTACACAGGTTCACTACACAGGTTCACTATAGAGGTTCACTATAGAGGTTCACTACACAGGTTCACTACCCAGGTTCACTATAGAGGTTCACCACACAGGTTCACTACACAGGTTCACTATAGAGGTTCACTACACAGGTTCACTACACAGGTTCACTACACAGGTTCACTATAGAGGTTCACTACACAGGTTCACTACACAGGTTCACCACACAAGTTCACTACACAGGTTCACTACACAGGTTCACTACACAGGTTCACTATAGAGGTTCACTATAGAGGTTCACTACACAGGTTCACTACACGGGTTCACTACACAGGTTCACTACACAGGTTCACTATAGAGGTTCACTATAGAGGTTCACTACACAGGTTCACTACACAGGTTAACTACACAGGTTCACTATAGAGGTTCACTATAGAGGTTCACTACACAGGTTCACTACACAGGTTCACCACCCAGGTTCACTACCCACGTTCACTACCCAGGTTCACTACACAGGTTCACTACACAGGTTCACCACCCAGGTTCACTACCCAGGTTCACTTCCCAGGTTCACTACACAGGTTCACTACACAGGTTCACTACCCAGGTTCACTATAGAGGTTCACCACACAGGTTCACTACACAGGTTCACTATAGAGGTTCACTATAGAGGTTCACTATAGAGGTTCACTACCCAGGTTCACTATAGAGGTTCACTACACAGGTTCACTATAGAGGTTCACTACACAGGTTCACTACACAGGTTCACTATAGAGGTTCACTACACAGGTTCACTATAGAGGTTCACTATAGAGGTTCACTACACAGGTTCACTACACAGGTTCACTATAGAGGTTCACTATAGAGGTTCACTATAGAGGTTCACTACACAGGTTCACTACACAGGTTCACTATAGAGGTTCACTACACAGGTTCACTATAGAGGTTCACTATAGAGGTTCACTACACAGGTTCACTACACAGGTTCACTATAGAGGTTCACTATAGAGGTTCACTACACAGGTCCACCATAGACAGGTTCACTACACGGGTTCACTATAGAGGTTCACTATAGAGGTTCACTATAGAGGTTCACTACACAGGTTCACTACACAGGTTCACTACACGGGTTCACTACACAGGTTCACTACACAGGTTCACTATAGAGGTTCACTATAGAGGTTCACTACACAGGTTCACTACCCAGGTTCACTATAGAGGTTCACCACACAGGTTCACTACACAGGTTCACTATAGAGGTTCACTACACAGGTTCACTACACAGGTTCACTACACAGGTTCACTATAGAGGTTCACTACACAGGTTCACTACACAGGTTCACCACACAAGTTCACTACACAGGTTCACTACACAGGTTCACTACACAGGTTCACTATAGAGGTTCACTATAGAGGTTCACTACACAGGTTCACTACACGGGTTCACTACACAGGTTCACTACACAGGTTCACTATAGAGGTTCACTATAGAGGTTCACTACACAGGTTCACTACACAGGTTAACTACACAGGTTCACTATAGAGGTTCACTATAGAGGTTCACTACACAGGTTCACTACACAGGTTCACCACCCAGGTTCACTACCCACGTTCACTACCCAGGTTCACTACACAGGTTCACTACACAGGTTCACCACCCAGGTTCACTACCCAGGTTCACTTCCCAGGTTCACTACACAGGTTCACTACACAGGTTCACTACCCAGGTTCACTATAGAGGTTCACCACACAGGTTCACTACACAGGTTCACTATAGAGGTTCACTATAGAGGTTCACTATAGAGGTTCACTACCCAGGTTCACTATAGAGGTTCACTACACAGGTTCACTATAGAGGTTCACTATAGAGGTTCACTACACAGGTTCACTACACAGGTTCACTACACAGGTTCACTACCCAGGTTCACCACCCAGGTTCACTACACAGGTTCACTACACAGGTTCACAACCCAGGTTCACTACACAGGTTCACCACCCAGGTTCACTACACAGGTTCACTACCCAGGTTCACTATAGAGGTTCACTATAGAGGTTCACTACCCAGGTTCACTACACAGGTTCACCACCCAGGTTCACTACACAGGTTCACTATAGAGGTTCACTATAGAGGTTCACTATAGAGGTTCACTATAGAGGTTCACTATAGAGGTTCACTACACGGGTTCACTACCCAGGTTCACTACCCAGGTTCACTATAGAGGTTCACTATAGAGGTTCACTACCCAGGTTCACTACCCAGGTTCACTATAGAGGTTCACTATAGAGGTTCACTACACAGGTTCACTATAGAGGTTCACTACCCAGGTTCACTATAGAGGTTCACTATAGAGGTTCACTACCCAGGTTCACTACCCAGGTTCACTACACAGGTTCACTACACAGGTTCACTACCCTGGTTCACTACACAGGTTCACTACACAGGTTCACTATAGAGGTTCACTACCCAGGTTCACTACACAGGTTCACTACACAGGTTCACTACCCTGGTTCACTACACAGGTTCACTACACAGGTTCACTACCCTGGTTCACTACACAGGTTCACTACCCAGCTGGGCTTCACTGTGCATCCGCAATCGTCCGGGATTCGTTGACGATCGTGCAGCATAAAATCGTACAAAATAAGCACTTTAATTTCCACTTGGGGTATAACTAACACTTTATCCTGGTACCAGCTTGCATGTGCCACACTGATTGACTCGATGCATTGTCCTGCTGTGACTACAATGACAAAAGAGTGGTTGCTGATGTTGGCCATCACAGCCACATGGCCATCATAGACGTTCACATTGGGATTCTTTGAAATGTATGACTTTTACTCACTTTCAAGTGGGAGCCTCTATCAGTGATTGTTATGCTATATTGAAAATTAACTGACTTCCATTGCATCAATCGGAGCCCGCCTGATAACTGTAAAATAGTGCACCACTTATATCGATATATGCTACATATATACTGTATCTTCTTCTTCTTCTTCAAGAAGTCATGGAGTAAGCTGTGGTACACAGCTGTGGGCACCATCCAGTCCTCTACTCCATCACAGACCACCGCTGCTGCCCGTGACTGCCCCTGCCACGCAGTGCCGGGGCTCACGCACAACTGAGACGCGTCGTCTCCTCGTGCTCAATGCTTTCGTGTCTCCTTTGGTTCTTTCGGTAAAGTCACGTAGAATGAGAATAAAATAATAAATTGATAAAATAAAATGACACAATAAAATTCTCACGACGTTTCGGCCACAACACAAGCGGCCTTCATCAGGTGAAGGGACGAGACTGTCTGGAGGACAGTGCTGGAGCGAACACAGCCAAGCTCAGATCGCGACCTTTAAGTTGTGTGAGAAGAAACAGAGCGCCTTGACAAAGGAATTAGCATAGAATTTAGCATTGAAATAGCTGAGTGATTAGCTTGTGACTGGTCACAGAAATGGCTATGTTAAAGTCAAAGCATACACATCCACAGAGGCACCCCTTGACAAAGGAATTAGCATAGAATTCAGCATTGAAATAGCTGAGCGATTAGCTTGTGACTGGTCACAGAAATGGCTATGTTAAAGCTTTCATGTCTCTCGCTGCATTTTCCTAGGCTGGCTTCGAGTAGGGATTAAACTAAAACTATTCTTTTTTTAGCCAGGTAAGGCGCACTGAGTAATTTCATCGCTTTTTCAGAAGCGACCTGGCTCTCGCAAATGGTAGCTCAACGAAGCGACTTATCACGTGGAAATGGAGAGCAGGCGAAAACTCGAAACGCGTGTTGATGATTCTAAATGAGGAGGAAAAACTTACGGACCCGTAGATAGACCTACGTGACCACAGGGAGAGAGAGACACGCAGACTCCAAATGGCAGGACCCAACCCCTGAAAAAAAGTCGGGAGACTCAGTCTGGCATTTTTGGGAAAACTAATCACAATTACCAGCATAAGGCATCGCCACGAGACTACAAGGTGCAGCTATCCACAACCACACATGCCACTGCAAGACTGTTCCGGCTTAAATGAAGCAACTGCTAACAGCATTCTTGACAACAGCCGCTCAGACTGCCACGGTCAGCATCTGTCTGCGTGACTGGCGAGCTGACGCGTGAGTCGCGTGCTGTTTATCACCGCGAGTCTGTGGCAGCTGCAGCAGCAGCAGCAGGTAGGCGGAGGGGCTTGGAGAGCCCTTCATCCAGCAGTGGATTGACCATGACTGATGAAGCTCCTATATATAGGAGAGCCATAGGCAGAATTAAATTAATCTGTCGGCTCCAGACCTTTAAAAGAGTTAGTACAATCCAGTACAACGCAACATTGATCCAACTTCAACGATACATTTCGCGATTCTTGCCATTGCAGTGATAATGTCTGAGAGGCAGGCTGCGTTCATTCTGGAGGATTCTGGAGTTGGAAAGATCCCGATGCAGGCTGGACCCCGAGGTGCCTTGTCCTGGGAGCACAGAGTGGGGGGGGGGATTCGTGTTACCGCAGCGGCCTCGCTCATCAGTGAAAGGGACAGACGCCGCAGCTGGCGGCTCCACTCGGCGCAACTCTCTCGCAGCACCGCCACACGCGCCCGTCCGATTGCACATTTAAAACAACGCACATTGACACGTTCGTGCTGTATTGGGGGCTCCGTTGGTCGAGACAGCAAATGGGTGAGGAGGAGGAGGAGGTTGTTTTGAGCACGGTGGAGAGGTTCTCCAGCCCCGGCAAGGGGAGAGGGCTCCGTGCTGCTCGGGGCAGCTTCTCCCGGGGCGATCTGCTGCTCGTTGCGCAACCATTCAGTGCCACCCTCGCCGACGATGAACGGGGAAGATTCTGCGACCATTGCTTCGCCAGGTGAGGGTTGATGATCGCCAGGTGAGGGTTTATGATCGCCAGGGCGAGGGTTGATGATCGCCAGGTGAGGACGATCGGATGAAATCGCCCTTCAATCGTTGCGACTCTAGGTTAGACAATCGCATCGGCTCATTATCACTCTTGCATCGCTGCTATCATGGGTACTGTGCCTATGGATGTCAATTATTGATTCATCCGCCCGTGTTGAGGACTCCCGGTCGCCTACATTAACTGTTCCGTCCCAACCGTACTGTGTTCAACCACCAAAACTGCTCTAGAGGAGTTGTACACCCCTAGCTGCCACTGCTATTCAGTGGCCTAAAATAAAATAAAATGTTTCGCTCCGGATGACCACTGCAAAGTATTATCTGTATTTTGATTTAGTGTGCTGATCTTAAAGGTGCATTGAAAAATGTGATACTCCGACTGATGCTCCTGTTGTTTGTGGAGTAACTCATGCAGCCAGCCATGGCTCTAGGGTTTGGTGTTACATGTTATTTATGTAGTTTATTGTTTAAAATTCGGTCACAGTACCTATGATCACTGTTACATTGCATTTATGGCTTTATTTTGGTGATTTCTAAAAGTTTTTTTGGGCTAGCTATGTTTTTGTTTATTGTAGTACGGAGTTAGACTGATGGCCTTAATCTAAGTTTTCTTGTTGTTGACTTGCATCCCACTGGGATTTTTGCACACAGCGTTGGTGTACGGTGCTATTTCAGGAATATTTTGATGTTTTTTCCTGGATTTTTTGTTTGCACAGTCATATAGTCACTTTAAGATGTTTTATTGTTCATATTTTTGTTTTTTTTGTTTGTTGTGGTTGCACCCGATTCAAGAGCCGAATGGCTCACAGGGCTATACCAAATAAATGAAACTATGAAACGATGAAAAACATTCACTAAAATGTCTTAAATCCTCAAAACTCTGTGCACCCAGCAGTCGATTGGCAGGTTCGCTGTGGTACGGTAAAGTGTAGGTTACTCCCGACAATTTTACACCTGTGAATACTCCTTAGCTGAAACATCTTAAGCCACAGAGGACTGCAGAGCTTGGGCAAATGTTGTTTGCCAGCTGACCGCCTGGCTGCCTTACAGCTTATCTGCTGTTTCTGAGTGATGATGAAACGTCATTTCCGTGTACGACGCTGCGTCAAGCATTACAAACATTACAAAACGCCTGACCACCGGCGTGAGAGAGTAGGCCAAGGTAGCCTCCAGAGGGACTCAATAAAGTTACCTCTGTTGGAGGCCCTTCTGGACGCAGTGACGTGAACAGGCAATTGCAGGGCTGCACATTCACACTTGATTTGTAGGCTTACATGTTTTGCATAGGACAAGTCATGTTGTGGAACAACTCCCTCTCTCAGGGTGAGTGCATGCAGTGTTGTATACAAATATTAACGTGAGCAGGAAGGTGAATGATCGGTATGAATGTGATGTGTTTTGGCGTTTTTCCCCGCAGGAAGGATAAGCTGTCTCACTGTGGGAAATGTAAGCAGGCGTATTACTGCAATGCACAGTGCCAGGTACTACTAACAGGCGGCCTCAACTACAATCTTGCTTAACAAATGCAGTTCTGCACTGTGATTAACAGAACACCAAGAGGAGTACTTGTAACTTCGTTTTCCCATTGTGTATGTGTAACTTTGTTTCCCATTGTTTGTGTGTGTGTAACTTTGTTTCCCATTGTTTGTGTGTGTAACTTTGTTTCCCATTGTTTGTGTGTGTAACTTTGTTTTCCATTGTTTGTGTGTGTAACTTTGTTTTCCCATTGTTTGTGTGTGTAACTTTGTTTCCCCATTGTTTGTGTGTGTAACTTTGTTTCCCATTGTTTGTGTGTGTAACTTTGTTTCCCATTGTTTGTATGTGTAACTTTGTTTCCCATTGTTTGTGTGTGTGTAACTTTGTTTCCCATTGTTTGTATGTGTAACTTTGTTTCCCCATTGTTTGTGTGTGTAACTTTGTTTCCCATTGTTTGTGTGTGTAACTTTGTTTCCCATTGTTTGTGTGTGTAACTTTGTTTCCCATTGTTTGTGTGTGTAACTTTGTTTCCCCATTGTTTGTGTGTGTAACTTGGTTTCCCATTGTTTGTGTGTGTAACTTGGTTTCCCCATTGTTTGTGTGTGTAACTTGGTTTCCCCATTGTTTGTGTGTGTAACTTGGTTTCCCCATTGTTTGTGTGTGTAACTTGGTTTCCCCATTGTTTGTGTGTGTAACTTGGTTTCCCATTGTTTGTGTGTGTAACTTGGTTTCCCCATTGTTTGTGTGTGTAACTTGGTTTCCCCATTGTTTGTGTGTGTAACTTGGTTTCCCCATTGTTTGTGTGTGTAACTTTGTTTCCCATTGTTTGTGTTTCACGCTCATATACAACAACCTATAAATGTTTCCACGTGCTATATTTTACCTGAAATATTAAACTTCATGAGATGAAATAGTCTATGGAATTGTTCACGCCACAGTAGTAACACTCGCACATCACAGCAAGAAGGGCCTGAGTTCGATTCCCAATTTAAGCGCCTTTACATGTGGACTTTGTACATTTCCCCCGATCTGTATGCTTTCCTTTGGATGCTCCAGTTTCTTAACAAAGCTAAATAAAACCCTTTGTAACTGGTATTGGCCAAACATCACAATGCTGAACAATCGCTTGCATATTTGTCAATTGGGATGACGGATGGCAGTCACATTGCCCACGACTGGGAAAACTTGGCAGGACCCTCCTGAGAAAGAGCCTTGAGATACAGAGAGGCTCTTCTAGGTAAACAAGCGTCGTCTTAATAACGATACAATAACAATCCATGACGAAGCACAGCAATCGAGTAGTGTTGCCATAATTATGATCTGTCAGTTGGACTGGTTGTGCAGGCCAGACATCACATCAGCAGCTTCAGCTGCTGCCACTGCTCTAACTTACATGGACAGGAATGCAGGCCACGCTATAAATACCATCAGCGCAGCGCATGTGCTACTGTGCTTAATTGAGGGTTATTTTAATAGTGAAGGACGCTGGTTACAAGCCACTATCTCCATCGCATGCCATTTAAACCTTTAACTGTACTGTCATTGATAATAATAGTGATGAATGGTCTCAGACGTTCACTGGTGTTCAGCTGCGATGCCCTCTCTTCATGATGATACCCACACACTTGCAGTTACTTCATAATAACTCTATAATTGCAATATTGCAGGTTAAAAAAGGTCTTTCTATAATGACTGCTGCACATTACCCTTCTTACCAAGAAACAGAACATACTCTCTGGATATGTGCAGTTGCAGGTGGATTATTACATCACAGGTTCATGACATAGCGATGGCTCGAGAAGGCCTTGATCTAGTATTGGATTGATCATGGATGATGATGACACACCAATGGCCAAATCCACAAGATGTTGAATCAATAAGCCTACTGGCTCTTAAAAACAATATCAAGCAGAATTTGTTGAAGCAAACAAATTCTTGACCAGTGTCAAACGCATGGGTCTCATCAACAGTCAGGCTTGTTACACATCATATGGTATTGGCAAGATCACTCCATATAACATATGGGATCCTATTGAACATGATTTTGTGTTTAGGTAATAAATATTGATATTGTTTCAGTGGGATGAGAATACTTTTAAAAATGCATCTGCATTCCCTGGTGATACTAGGCAAGCCAACATGGTACTTGCATTCAAGCATTCTCTACCCATTTTGACAAATAAAATAAAAGTGTGCACATGAGTGATGAAAAGCGTAGAAACTCACATTTCGAATTAACGCTGCAGAAAAGCGTCCGTGCTGTGTTCGCTATATATATTTATTTCTGGGTTATTTTCAAAGTCTGCGTTTTCCACAGTTTGTGGTCATTTCGGCTTTGTGTATAACAACACGTTGCGAAAACAATCCCAAAGGAGCGAGTGTCTCTGTTGTTCCCTTGGAATGAAAAAAAATGTTGCTTTCCACGCAACTCATTTAATTCCACGTGCCACTAATTGCGGCGTTACTCTGCCACCTAAAAATTGCGTGCGTTCATTGTTCAATGAACGGCCTGTGGAAGTCCCTCAGGATGTTATTAACTGCCCGCGCTATGATACATTTCCTACCTAGATACCTGATTTGCCATGTTTAGCATGGATGATATGATTAATGTTAGTATTGGCCAGAGATCTGATTACCGCTGAATTCGTTCTGCACAGACTCATTACGAAGCATACGTTCTGTTTACACCAGGGTGTCTCTTGCAGATTGTGTTCTGATCTAAACAAATTTGGTCACAACTCGATTTTGTTTACACCGTTTAAAATATAACTAAATTGACGCACAGATCTTCATTATTCAACCTTTTTGGACACGTACTATTGATCATTCATGATCAATCCACGGCTGAAGACCTGCCGAAGCTGTAATGATTCCTCAGGATGCGGCGATGTAGCAACAACCCATTTATCACCTGCACGAGCGCTGTTGTTGTCGCTCCATCTCCGTGCTCGATGTCACGTGTCGCGTGTTTACTCATTTGGCTGCTCCTCCTACACGAGTCCTGAGCTTGGGCTATCATCTCTTCTTGGAAAGTCTCCTGCCCAAGTCGACTTTTATTTGAACAGTTTGCCACGAACCTGCTTGTGTTTATGTTGAGTAAACGAGACGGTAATCTCGCTGTCTCTGAAGCACCATCTCTCCACGCTTCTGTGTGCGCTTATTCGTTTTGGGTCCCCATATATTTTTTTAATAATTACCCATTGTTATAGTCGAATTGTCAGTGCAAGTGATATACACTGATTGACAAGCTTCTCTGTAAGCACACTGTTCTGTTTAGTTATTCATTGCGGTTAGAGTGCTCATTTGTATACCCATATGCGAACCAAAGTGAAACGAGTGCATTTTCTACACCACACCATATTAGGATGAAATGTTAACATCCGCGACATTAATGTAACACATTATTTAATGCAGGTACTGTAACCATTTACACAAGTGTTGCCAAGACGCTGCTGCATGCTGTGTTTAAATGTGAGGAGCATCCTTGATCGTTCCCCAGTGTGTACCACGTGACTATTCGGCATTGTGGCTGACTCTCGCCTGATGCACGAAGAGCTTCTTTAATTAAATACCGTTGCCGAAGAAGCTCCCAGCGCGTGCAGTAAAAATTCACGTATAATGCCAAACAACAAGCGGTACAAACCCAAAAACAACACCACACAGAGATATGTATATATGTATAAACCTACAACCCGCTAAAGGCCTACACCAGTTGCCATTGAGCGTTTGTTTGATGTGATCGGTTGCTTGACTCGTGATCAACATCGTGTGTGTCTGTGTGTGTGTCTGTGTGTCTGTCTGTCTGTGTGTGTGTCTGTGTGTGTGTCTGTCTGTGTGTGTCTGTCTGTGTGTGTGTCTGTGTGTTTGTGTGTCTGTCTGTGTGTGTGTCTGTGTGTGTGTCTGTGTGTGTGTCTGTCTATGTGTGTGTGTCTGTCTGTGTGTGTGTCTGTCTGTGTGTGTGTCTGTGTGTGTGTTTGTGTGTCTGTCTGTGTGTGTCTGTGTGTGTGTCTGTCTGTGTGTGTGTGTCTTTGATCTTTGTGTGTGTGTGTCTGTGTGTGTGTTGTTGTTTGCCAGCGAGCCGATTGGCCATCACACAGGCTGGACTGTGACGGCCTGCGGCAGCTGGGCCCACAGTGGACACCTGGGGAGAGAGTGAGGCTGGTTGCCCGGATTCTCATCAAGCTAGTCCGTCTCGCTCATGCTCTGATTTCACACACACACACGTGTGTATTTATACATACATGTATATATAACAAAATGATATGCAATAAACACGCTCAGTATGTCAACGTGATTGTTTAATACTACTTAGCAAAGTTTACCATGTGTTGTGTTTGTGACAGAAGATGAACAAAGATAAGTGTGCTTCAGAGGGGTTGTTGACGCTTGAGGAGATGGAGTCACGTAAGCGAGACACGGAGCGGACATCCCACCACATGGCTGCATGCGCCAGCTGCCTCGTAAATAAGTGGAACACGGAATTTCAGATTTCTGAGATTGCTGCGAACTTCCATGATGATCAATTACTTATGCCGCGGTGCCATTTGTAGTGCTGCGTGGACAGTTATTAGTGTATGTATGTTATACTTAATTCACATTGTACGTAGCCAACCGTGCTAATCATTGTGATGCGTGGCTATTGTCGGGTTATCGCCTTCCCTCCCACGCTGAAAATGCCGATTAAAAATGAATTGGTCAAAACCCCCAAAGCAGGGCCCAACAGAGAGTGTCTTGAGACTCTAGGAAGCTTTCTGGGGGGAAAAACAGTCATTCAACAGTATTAATTCTGCTGCTGTGATTCAATTGTTAGCACATTGGAACTGCAATCAATAGTTTGCTGATTCATTCTTTAGTGGCTAAAGTTTAAACAATTGAACAAATTTATTAAATCTCTGCACCGTCTGTCCACTCAGCAGTATGAATGGGGACACCAGAATTATTTAAGCTGTAGGTTGGGTGTGCTGAAATAAAGCATCGGTAACCACCCCTATTCCAATATGTTTTGCCAGCGTGGAAGAGTAGGCCAAACACCCTCTCTCTGGAGCTCCTTCTAGTAGAGGCCTTTCTGCTAGTAGCTGCGTGAGCACACACTTTCAGGGCTGCACCTTTACCCCATGTGACAGTATTATTAAACACGAGTGCAAGTGGACAATGTTAACCCTCCTGCGTGGCTGGATTCCCGGCAGATATGGAGGAGCTGGATAACGAGCAGAGGGAGGCCATCGGGCAGGAGATCACGGCCCTGCACCACTACTACTCGCGACAGCTGGAAATTCCCGGGAACGAGGAGATGGTGGAGATATTTTCCAAGGTCTGCACCTCTCCTCCTCTGCATCGAGGCACCAAACACGGGCGTTGCCCTGTGAAGTGTTCGTCGATGTAAATCAAAGTTCTTCATTTGCAAGGCCCGAGAGCCACTGGCTTGCCCCTGGCGGTGGCCTTCAGCCCACATCACGCTGCTGTCAAATCCATTGGTCTTGTGGGTGAAAGTGGCTCCCCTCTGAAAATTAGTGAAGAACACTGCTGTAAATAGTTATTCCTGAATAGCATCTGGAGATGCTGCTCCCCAAGCTGACCACCTTACAAGATGTCAATGTATACATTTGCAATCTAAGCACGATAACTTTACTACAGTGCAAAGTATATATGTATAAATGTAGACGTGCGTACATTTATATTTAAACATATATGTTAATGCATATTATTTTTTGGTGATGCTGCTTTGGTAGTGGTGCAAAATCTCAATTCGCAAAAAAAACCTCAATACATTCTACAATAAAACTACACTACGGCCCGAAAAGCAAAATGATAAATATGTAACGACTGAGACGACGAAGGAGAAAGAAGAGGCCCAGGCTCCATGCGTTGTCTCTGGCTTGCAACATCCTCCCAACGTACCCACTCCTCGTGCTCTCTCCTTTTATACTTCTCAGTCCCTCTTCTTGTCCTTACTCTTCTTGTCCTTACTCTTCTTGTCCTTGTCCTTACTCTTCTTGTCCTTACTCTTCTTGTCCTTACTCTTCTTGTCCTTACTCTTCTTGTCTTTACTCTTCTTGTCCTTACTCTTCTTGTCCTTACTCTTCTTGTCCTTACTCTTCTTACTCTTCTTGTCCTTACTCTTCTTGTCCTTACTCTTCTTGTCCTTACTCTTCTTGTCCTTACTCTTCTTGTTTTTACTCTTCTTGTCTTTACTTTTCTTGTCCTTACTCTTCTTACTCTTCTTGTCCTTACTCTTCTTGTCCTTACTCTTCTTGTCCTTACTCTTCTTGCCCTTACTCTTCTTGTCCTTACTCTTCTTGTCCTTACTCTTCTTGTTCTTACTCTTCTTGCCTTTACTCTTCTTGTCCTTACTCTTCTTGTCCTTACTCTTCTTGCCCTTACTCTTCTTGTCCTTACTCTTCTTGTCCTTACTCTGCTTGTCCTTACTCTTCTTGTCTTTACTCTTCTTGTCCTTACTCTTCTTGTCCTTACTCTTCTTGTACTTACTCTTCTTGTCCTTACTCTTCTTGTCCTTACTCTTCTTGTCCTTACTCTTCTTGTCCTTACTCTTCTTGTCTTTACTCTTCTTGTCTTTACTCTTCTTGTCTTTACTCTTCGTGTCCTTACTCTTCTTGTCCTTACTCTTCTTACTCTTCTTGTCCTTACTCTTCTTGTCCGTACTCTTCTTGTCCTTACTCTTCTTGCACTTACTCTTCTTGTCCTTACTCTTTTTGTCCTTACTCTTCTTGTCCTTACTTTTCTTGTCCTTACTCTTCTTACTCTTCTTGTCCTTACTCTTCTTGTCCTTACTCTCCTTGTCCTTACTCTTCTTGTCCTTACTCTTCTTGTCCTTACTCTTCTTGCACTTACTCTTCTTGTCCTTACTCTTCTTGTCCTTACTCTTCTTGTCCTTACTCTTCTTGTCCTTACTCTTCTTGTCCTTACTCTTCTTGTCCTTACTCTTCTTGTCCTTACTCTCCTTGTCCTTACTCTTCTTGTCCTTACTCTTCTTGTCCTTACTCTTCTTGCACTTACTCTTCTTGTCCTTACTCTTCTTGCACTTACTCTCCTTGTCCTTACTCTTCTTGCCTTTACTCTTCTTGTCCTTGCCCTTACTCTTCTTGTCCTTACTCTTCTTGTCCTTACTCTTCTTGTCCTTACTCTTCTTGTCCTTACTCTTCTTGTCTTTACTCTCCTTGTCCTTACTCTTCTTGTCCTTACTCTTCTTGTCCTTACTCTTCTTACTCTTCTTGTCCTTACTCTTCTTGCCCTTACTCTTCTTGTCCTTACTCTTCTTGTCCTTACTCTTCTTGTCCTTACTCTTCTTGTCCTTACTTTTCTTGTCCTTACTCTTCTTACTCTTCTTGTCCTTACTCTTCTTGTCCTTACTCTCCTTGTCCTTACTCTTCTTGTCCTTACTCTTCTTGTCCTTACTCTTCTTGCACTTACTCTTCTTGTCCTTACTCTTCTTGTCCTTACTCTTCTTGTCCTTTCTCTTCTTGCACTTACTCTTCTTGTCCTTACTCTTCTTCTCCTTACTCTTCTTGCACTTACTCTTCTTGCACTTACTCTTCTTGTCCTTACTCTTCTTGTCCTTACTCTTCTTGTCCTTACTCTTCTTGCACTTACTCTTCTTGTCCTTACTCTTCTTGTCCTTACTCTTCTTGTCCTTACTCTTCTTGTCCTTACTCTTCTTGTCCTTACTCTTCTTGCACTTACTCTTCTTGTCCTTACTCTTCTTGCACTTACTCTCCTTGTCCTTACTCTTCTTGCCTTTACTCTTCTTGTCCTTGCCCTTACTCTTCTTGTCCTTACTCTTCTTGTCCTTACTCTTCTTGTCCTTACTCTTCTTGTCCTTACTCTTCTTGTCTTTACTCTTCTTGTCTTTACTCTCCTTGTCCTTACTCTTCTTGTCCTTACTCTTCTTGTCCTTACTCTTCTTACTCTTCTTGTCCTTACTCTTCTTGTCCTTACTCTTCTTGTCTTTACTCTTCTTGTCCTTACTCTTCTTGTCCTTATTCTTGTCCTTACTCTTCTTGTCCTTACTCTTCTTGTCCTTACTCTTCTTGTCCTTACTCTTCTTGCCCTCGTTGTTTTTTTTTTACCTTGAGCCAATCCCTGTCCTTCCCCTCTAACGGATCCTCTCTGTTTTACGATTTCTCGTTCCAACCTTATTCCTCACGTGAGTGATCAGGGTATCACGTGAGTGGTCAGGGTATCACGCAGCACGTGAGTGGTCAGGGTATCACGTGAGTGGTCAGGGCATCACGTGAGTGGTCAGGGCATCACGTGAGTGGTCAGGGCACCACGCAGCACGTGAGTGGTCAGGGTATCACGCAGCACGTGAGTGGTCAGGGTATCACGCAGCACGTGAGTGGTCAGGGCACCACGCAGCACGTGAGTGGTCAGGGTATCACGTGAGTGGTCAGGGCATCACGTGAGTGGTCAGGGTATCACGCAGCACGTGAGTTGTCAGGGTATCACGTGAGTGGTCAGGGCATCACGTGAGTGGTCAGGGCACCACGCAGCACGTGAGCGATGCGCTCATTCACGTGCTGTGAAGAAGGGACGTTGTCCGAAACGTCACCTTTAAGAAATATTTTTTTTCCTTTTTATTGCAGACGTATTGACATATGTGATGAGTTTTTGTTTGTTTCAATGAATCGATCAATATACAAAAACACGGAGAGTGATTTATTTATTATGCATTGATGGAGGCAGCAAACTAAATCCCTTGTGACGGTTGCGAGCCTGCACCTGACAGAGAACGGCCCGGCTCAGCATGCGACACTGCCCCCGTGCTCACGTTTCGCACGCCACAGGCGTGGTTTGTCTACCGCACGGCTGGCTGCTGTGAGCCGCTTTGGAGAAACTCTGGCGAGTGCTGACATCCAGTAACGTGGGGTTTTGTCTCCCCTCTTTGACTGATGAGCAGGTGAAATGCAACGGATTCACAGTGGAGGATGAAGAGCTTAACCACATTGGGGCTGCCCTGTATCCAAGGTGTGTCCTCACTGCACTCAGCCGGATGGGCCCGGCCTCTCTCACTTCGCAGCCGCCCTCGCTCGGGATGGAGCGACGCACAATCAGCTCGTGTGTCCGTTTCCTCGGTGGGTCACCGCGTCGCAGGACTGTGAGAGACTGCGACAGTTTGGGGAGGCTTTCATCCGCGAGTGGATCGATTACGGCTGACGACGACGATGATGATGATGATGAAGTGACAACGCATTGATAAATACATTTTGATTCTTAATGATACAAATACGTCAAATCACACGTGTAAGAATCAGTAGTTTTCAGATTTGTGCAAATTATATGTGAGCATTAGAGTTAGACCGATGTGGTGAATGCAACTATACGAATGAGCTAAAACAATCAAGAGAGAGCACTACAGATGAGATGGTAAACATTTGATTTAAAAAATAATAATCCATTCATGAATCCAAAACACAGCCCTGAACTACCAAATGTAATCGATTTCCCAAGGGGCGAGTCGTTACACATGTATCATTATATAATTTTATATATATATCCCCACACGTCCGATTAGCACGGTTGACTACGTACGGTGCAAAATAAGTTCAACATACACAGACAATGTGTGTGTGTGTGCCTACAGACATGTATATACCATATTGTATATACCATATACCGTATTGTATATACCATATTGTATATACCATATTGTATATACCATATACCATATTGTATATACCATATACCGTATTGTATATACCATATTGTATATACCATATTGTATATACCATATACCATATTGTATATACCATATACCATATTGTATATACAATATACCATATTGTATATACCATATACCATATTGTATATACCATATACCATATTGTATATACCATATACCATATTGTATATACCATATTGTATATACCATATACCATATTGTATATACCATATACCGTATTGTATATACCTTATTGTATATACCATATACCGTATTGTATATACCTTATTGTATATACCATATACCGTATTGTATATACCATATTGTATATACCATATACCATATTGTATATACCATATTGTATATACAATATTGTATATACCATATACCGTATTGTATATACCATATACCGTATTGTATATACCATATACCGTATTGTACGTATGCAGTGCCGACCGTGACGAATTGACATCCGTGGAAAAGACATTTACATAGCTCATCGGATTCCCCGGTATAAATATAGATTCATCTTCTGCATGCATGCTGTCTGCCACCATGTATACCTCCCGGTATGAATACAGATTCGACTTCTACATGCATGTTGGTTGCCACTATGTATACCTCCGGTATAAATACAGATTCATCTTCTACATGTATGTTGTCTGCCGCCCGATTGGCTCGTGGCCTGAGTGGTAGTTTCAGAAGGCCCTCGCCGCCCCACTCGGGGTCTCAGGGACGTTTAGTCCCCCACATTTCATTTCCACCACGGGCCACAACTGTCCACGTTGCTTGCCCTGCTCACTGCCACCGCGGCATGCCGGCACACGCCCCGATCGTCTTCACCAGAGGTGCGGCTCTTTGCTCTGAACCCACTTGTGGCACTTCCCTCCCCCGTCCCCGCCACAGCCTCGCTCTGCTCAACCACAGCTGTGACCACAACTGCGTGGTGACGTTCAGAGGCAGCGCTGCTCAAGTCAGAGCTCTCCGGGAGATAAAGCAAGGGGAGGAGGTACGGGTTGGCTCCGCGTGTGTCCGCTGTGTGAACGACATCCTTGTCAATGGGGTAAGGTGCAGAAGTTCGCGCACTGCGCAAAACACCTGGGAACCCGAGTTCGTCTTATCTTCACGGACAACATCATCAGTGGCGATCAGTGTCGTCTCAGACTTCAATGACTACCTGGCGCAATGCACAAACATCAGCATTGGGAGAGTGCCAGCCTCAATAGGTGACAGCACTTGCCGCAACGGTCTTCGTGTGTGTGTGTGTGCATGTGTGTGGATGCCATCTGTAACGATGACCGTGCATGTGTGTCAGTGTTAAAGACGGCGTAGACACGTGTCACGAGCATGGCGCTGTCTCACAACCCCATCCATCACTTCGCGCGCGCGTGTGCGGACGACGCTGCCGAGAATGATTCCTCTCTTGGCTCGGAGTGTCAAAGGCGACCGGTGTTCACTGACAGGACGTTCCCTCGCAGTCTTGCAGACTGGATGATTGTCAAGTTACATCGTTATTGAGGAGTGTCCATGCTTCCTAGATGTATATTAGAGCCGGCAGCGTGCGCCGATTGAAAACGTTCCTCTTTAGACAACACCCACGTGTTGCGTTTCGTTGTCACATTCAATCTGACAAAACAAAAACCACGCCAGGATACTTTCCCCCGCCTCTCGACCTCTTTGATCTCAATCTGCCTTCCCCAATTGGTCGACGTAAACGTTTCCCGTTGTGTTTTCCCGTTGTCTCTGCCCAACAACGATCATCTCTCTCCCGATTGTGTAAATCCGCCTCTCGAAAAGACCTCACGGCATGCGCCCCCCATTATCACTGCTTCCATACAGAACCAGAGTTGTCCCACTAAGGCCACTCAGGCACTTCAGAGCCAGCAAGGTAGCTTCACTTAGCAGACATCAGTACAATGAACGACACCACCGCCTCCGTTTGCTCTACCATTGGAAGTGGGCAATAACGCACGGGTGGGCTGACCCGCGTGGAAGCAAGGCAGTCCCCGCAGGGGGCAGTAGCAGCCAAGGCAACGACTAACATAGTGGGGCCATTCATGTGTGTCACGCCTTTCTAAAACAAACCTGCCACTCTCCGTGTGTGTATCTACGGTGTTGGACTTATGTCGCACCCTACGTGACCAACCGTGCTAATCGGAGGTGCGCGGAGCACCCTAAAACACGAATACTCTTACAGGGCTATAAATAATCACACTAACCCGCCTCTACAAATCTGTTCCTTAAGGGGGGGGGGGGGGTAATCAGACTGAGGTTATCTGTGCTCTCGCATGCCAGAATGTGCAGGTGCAGCCACAATTACTGTCAATAATTATCAGGGAACAAAGGGCGACTAATGGAAGCACTCGGAAATGATGACATTGAGGAATGCACCAGTTGGTTTACTTGGAAAACCCAAACTGGGCACGCTTCCCACGCAGGTTGGCACCACACACAACCAACGCCGCTCTCTAAAAAACACGAGGCTCCTCCAACACGGTGGGTATGCAGCCTACACAGCACGTGTCTCATAAACAACACGTGTCTCATACACAGCACGTGTCATATACACAGCACGTGTCTCATAAACAACACGTGTCTCATACACAGCACGTGTCATATACACAGCGCGTGTCATATACACAGCACGTGTCTTATACACAACACTATCATATACAAAGTACGTGGCTTATGCACAGCACGTGTCTTATACACAGCACGTGTCTCATACACAGCACGTGTCATATACACAGCACGTGTCTCATACACAGCACGTGTCTTATACACAGCGCGTGTCTCATACACAACACGTGTCATATACACAGCACGTGTCTTATACACAGCACGTGTCTAATACACAACACGTGTCTTATACACAGCACGTGTCTCATACACAACACGTGTCATATACACAGCACGTGTCTTATACACAACACGTGTCTAATACACAGCACGTGTGGTACAGCTGCGGTTGAATGCAGGCGGCCAGACAACGCAGGAGGTTGATGTCTCGTGATTTGTGTCCTTCAGAGTCGTTTAGCTGCTAGAGTTAATTTGATTTTAAAACAACAGGCTCAGCAATAATAGTGAGCCGTACCTAGTAGCTGAAGCTTGCAGACCCATTGCCGGGAGACTTTGTTTATCGGGGTGAGCGGGCAGACAGAGAGAGAACCGGGTTTGCCGACGCTGGATAAATACATTCACGGATAATTATCAGGTCACGGATAAACGAGTGTCAACGTCCTGAAATACTGAGGCGATCATTATTGATATTGTAAAATGTATCAGTGTTGTTGTTGCTGTTGTAAAATATTACCATAATGTTATTGCAGATTACTGTAGAATTGTTGGGAAATAAATACATTACTACTATGTTTGTAAAATATTGCAGTATGAGTATTAACTTAAAGCTTTCGTGACTGCAGGAATTCATATTCTTTGAGTCTTTCGATGAAGTCACGTAGATAGAAGAAAAATAAAACAAAAATATCACGACGTTTCGATCGCAACACAAGCAATCGTCATCAGGTGAACAAATAGCGGGAGAGTTGATGCGCCCTTCCGCTATTATTTATTATTATTTATTGTTATTATTATTTATCTATGTGCCTTTACCGAATGACCCAAAGAATAGTATTATTATTCTTAGTTTTTTCGGTAAAGTCACGTTGAAGGAAAACAACAAAACAATAAAATATATATATAAAACAATAAAAAAATTCTCACGACGTTTCGACCATAACTCAAACGGTCGTCTTCAGGTGTGTTGGTTTGAAGACGACCGTTTGAGTTATGGTCGAAACGTCGTGAGAATTTTTTATTGTTTTATATATATTTTATTGTTTTGTTGTTTCCTTTCAACGTGACTTTACCGAAAAAACTAAGAATATGAATTACTGCAGTCACGAAAGCTTTAAATCAAAATTTAGTATTATTATTATTATTGTTGCCAATTGTTTCAGTATTTGACTCTTACACACGAGAACAGTGGTATTATTATATTGGTATTATTAGAGTCTAGTGGTAGTTTCCTTAACGCGCAGACGACATATCGGCCCGTCGAGACGCGAGATACACGTGGTCTCTTTGGCAAGGGTCACGTGGCCTCTTTGACAAGGGTCATGTGGTCTCTTTGGCAAGGGTCACGTGGTCTCTTTGGCAAGGGTCACGTGGGATGTATTGCTGTTGTAGAATCTGGTGAGAGAAGCCACGTGGCTGAGCTGTCAACTCACAGCTGGGAGAATGGGACCTCAAATGTCAATTGGGGGGTTCGTTTGGCCCATCGTCCTCATGAGCTGGGGGTCAACGTCACGAGTGCCGTCCTGTGACAAGTTCGTAGTAGTCATTCTGTGTCATGTGGAAATATGGAATGTCACCACTGGTCCAGAATTACCAACAGAGATGAGGATCACACGATGCTTTATTTGGCTTTTGATTCTTGTAGGAATGGATTGCTCTTGAAAAATATTCTCGATGAGTTACCATGTAAAACTGCACGGTCGTATGATTCGTTTTTGCCATGACATTGTCTTCATTCGCCAACTCAAGCGTACACGAAGGCCATTGTAAACTTTGGTACATTTATTGATGGTCAAGATGAATCTATGACTCAGATATTGGAGGCTAAGTGCGGTTGAACCTGGATAGTGCTTGGATGGGCGACCACGACACATACAACGGGTGCGTAGGCTGCTGCGTGGCTATGATGTCAGCAGTCACGAGTGCAGAAACGCCTCCTGCTGTACTATTCCAAGCTCCGAAATCCAGCACAGGAATAATTTTCTCACTCGATATTTACCATAACAATGGTAGGCTTGCAGTAGGGATTATCAGTGTAAGGCCCGACCACTAGATTCAAAAGTACACGGAATAATTGTATATTATTGTACCCTCTATTGCCATGAACAGTTTTATAACCAAAATGACAATTAAAAAATAATACTCCCACAATAATTCCAGGAACTGTGTGTCGGACTCTACCGGCTGAAATTAAATCACTGCCTGTGCAAGATGATGATACACTTGAAATCGTAGAAACAGATTCATGCACATTCCATCAGCCACACTCTAATCCACAGAGATGGCCAAAAACGCGTGAGCTTCCTCTGTGCTGTGCAAGCGTCTCACATGACTGGCCGTCCCTACAGCTGTTCATCAGCTACATTGATCTGCTGTACCCGACGGAGGATCGCAACGAGCGTCTGCGGGAGATGTACTTCTTCACCTGCCACTGCTGCCACTGCCAGAGCCAACACCTGGTGAGACGCTCTGAGACAGTGCTTCTTCTTCTTCTTACCCCCCCAGGGGGTTCAGCACGCACCCCCTGGGGGGTGTGAGATGCCCTTTCTGGGGGTGTGAGACATGCCGGATTTTTTTAAGGTAATTTATCGAGAGCACAACTACTTTGCTTCATCAAACCGATGTATTTATTAACATTGTACATTTGTTTACGATTCAGAAGCAAAGGGGTGCAAGGCTGCAGTGAAGGTTAGGAAGCACTGTTCTAGGGAATGACCGTACTTGAGTGTATTGGCTTTCCGGACAGTTATTAGCAAGCACCACTCTGGAGGCCATGGCGGCTGTTTGTGAGGCCGCGCGGTGCCGAGCGACTTCCAGTGCCTGGGAAGTCGCCACGTCCACCCAGCACCTTGGACTAAAACTCATAACAGAGGGGTTTTTGGGTTAGATCGCGTAAATATATAAATGTGTCGTTATGCCCGCCACCACCCGACACAGCCAATTAGCGAGGTTTGTCACGGGAACAGAACGTAGCCAATTCGTCACTAGTACAGCACACCGGTGTGTTGGAGAGCCAAGCCACAACATTTACAATCTGAGCACTTCCGTGCTCTTGCTGGCGAAACGTCGTACTCAGATTGTAAATGTCGTGGCTTGGCTCCCTCAACACACCGGCGTGCTTTACTAGTGACGAAGTGGCACGTTCTGTTTACGTGACAACCCTTACTAATTGGCTGTGTCGGGTGGTGGCGGGTTTTAACGACACATTTATATATTTACGCGATCTAACCCAGACAAGCCTCTTTTATGGCGAGGACAACGCCACTCCAGTGGTGTCGCCACTCCGGGCTGCTCGTCAGCTGCTCGCGAGCGACGTCAAAAATCTTTGACGAACAAAATAGAATCGCGCACGGAGACTCTGGAGACAGACGCCGAGCGAGCGACAAGAGCCCTTGAAGACGCACGGCACTGGGGGGGGGTTGGCCGACAGTCACGGTCTGTGATGCCTGCTGACAACTGATTACGTTGATGAGGGTTGTGTATAATTATAGACGACATAACGGAGACAGTTGACGACGCTGAGCGGAACGTCACCCGGTGCGCGCCTTGTTTTGACTGGTGGTGGAACCTCAGCTGGGGTTGCCACTTGTCCGGGTTTTTTTCCCCACGATAATTCTCTCTTGCAGGGAGCTGGTTTGGGAAATGTGTAAAAGTGTTCTCATTACAAATTCACAGACAACTAAAAATGAAAGATAACGCATACAGTGCACCTGGTAATAGACAAACACCCCAATGCAGAAGAATGACCTCACAGCTACTCAACTGGAATTAAACTTCTTAGCATCCTCCCCTCCTGCGAGAACTTGGCAGAACCCTCCTGTAAAAGAATGTTAACAGAGTGAGGCTTTCCTGGGTATAACAAAGTCCCCTTTGTTATCAGTTGCGTAACAATACACCACTCAGGACAATACATCCGTGTGTGCTTCTCTCCCCTCTTCCATCCGGTATTGGGAGATATTCTTCTTTACCCGTAGTGAGTCAACTCCGCTCATCCTCGCAGCAGCAGCAGCAGCGACGGCTTTGCCTCGGTCACTGCACCGCGTTCTCAGATGCGCTTCTGCGGCCGTCTGGAAAGCGCTTCCTTCCAATATTAGGAAGCACTTTTAAATCATCCTGATTGAAAACTCACTTGTTTAGAACTGCCTTTCGTGTTATTTTGTTGTCCTTCCCCCGCACCTCCGACGAGAACGGTTGCCTACGTACGGTGCGAAAGAGTGTAAACCTACGCACATAAGTCCCGATGTTTTTGTTTATACTTCAGAGGTGGCGAGGCTAACCCTCGCTCTGCTGTCGCTTCCCTCCCCACTCGCTCGTCCACTCCCCCCCCCCCCCCCCCCGTCTGCCGCGACTGTCCAGGACGACAAGAAGCTGGCGATCCGCGAGCTCAGCGAGCCGCCCAGCCCCGAGTCCGTGCGCGAGGTCATTAAATACTCCAAGTTCATGGTGGGAGAATTCCGCACAGCCAAGCGCTCCAAGAGTATCCTTGCACGCCTGATGCGGCGAGAGCGACTTGCAGGGAGGTAACATCGGATGAAATGAATAGCTCGGTAGTGTTAACACAACGAGAATCATCATGTCAGGGAGTCTTGCTCCTTCAAATGAACGATGGGATGGCACCCACCTCTATTTGTGATCCTTCAGCTGTGTTGGAAATGTGATAGAATAACTTCCAGCTTCGCTCGGGTTTACACCACCAGTCCTGGTTCTCCACAATCATTTTCTTTGCTCAGCTGGGATTACGCGTAGGGAGCATCGCCCCGCTACTGACAGACTAATGCGCACTTGCAGGGTCAGCTGCTGCCGTGCGATTTGAGATGCTAAGGCATCTAATCACCCTGCACTTCACATGCAAAGTTTATATTTACCTTTCATTTTGAAGCAGCTGTCCTGCGGAATCTGCGAGTTATCCTGGGAACATTACAAGTCCTGTTTGTTATCAGCTGCGTCACAAGACCGCCGCTGTTGACAATGTATGTTCGTGTCATTCTCTCTTCCTATGGTGCTGTGAGATGTTTTTTTCCCCCATGACATATCTTGGTTTACGTAGCTGAAACGTGGCAACCCCACTGTTGACTACCTATAAAGTGGTCATGATTGAGCTGCATCACTGCTGGGGGAATCATTGGTTGACTTGACCCCCAATTATGTATTTAACTCTTCCCCCTTCAAGTTGTGAGTTAATCTCTTTAGCCGTAGTACAATCTTTTATGGCTAAACATAAGCTCTACATATTCGAATTCCCAGGTAGAACTAGAAGACACGGATTATATAATGTCCAAGACGAACTTAGAGGAGAGTCAGATTGACAGAGGTCTGCAAATGAAACATTGACAGTAAGTGCTCTCAAGCCGTATTGAATGAGCTCACTGGATAGTGACCACGAATCTTCTGCCTTGCAGTGAGTACGATGAGAATGCCAGTGAGTGGTCAGAGTTTAGGAGAGCATTGAGAAGGGACCATATTCATGAAGGAATGAGGAAGGTGGACCTACAAAATGTTAAACATTTAATTATATTTGTACATTCTTATGCATATATATTTTTAATAAGTGCATATACAATATAAAGGGGTACACTACGGTTGATGGGCATGTGACATGTGGTGGAGGACAGTGTGGATACCTCTACCTCGACCAACACATGTGGCAAGCGTGGAAGAGGAGGCCAAATTACCAGAGGGGATTCTCCAGGTCTCTCTACAATGCATACCTGCCATAAGTCGCATGTAATTGTATTATTATACAATTATTATACAACAATAATTGTATAATTATACAATTATACAATTATTATACAATTATAATTGTATAATAATTGTATAATTATTATACAATCATACCATTATAATTGTATAATTATTATACAATCATAATTGTATAATAATTGTATAATTATAATTGTATAATTATACAATTGTATAATTATACAAATTATTATACAATTATAATTGTATAATTATAATTGTATAATAATAATTGTATAATTACTTTTACATTTAAAAAAAAACATTCCACTCAAAAATGATGAAAAGAAAAATTAAGAACGATACTGCTCTTATTTGTCGGGATTTTTTGTAACGGGAACATCTGGGGTGACTGGGTTCAAGGATTACAAAAAAAACTCCGTTTATGAAACAAAACCCTCCGTAAACACCGCACACACACACACACCAGGCTGTGCACCCGGGCTTCTACTGGGGCCACACATGTGTGAAATTACTTGTGGAATGCTTACAGTTTTTCACCTTTTAAGAAGATATATATTTTACAATTTTGTTTGATTTGGGGGGGGGGGGGGGGGATTTCTATTTTTCTGTGTTTTTCAAGCCACCCTATAGGATTCAAACTGCTGTGGAAGGCTTTGCCATCAGTAAATTATGGCCACATTGAAATAATACTTCGCAGGTGCTAAAGTTTAGGAAATACTGAAATGGTACCCCATTGCATAAATCAAGAATAAAATGTGCATGGTATTTGAGCAGAGGCACTGGCCACAATTTTGCCCAAAGTCTTGAAATAAAAACACAGCATTTGGAAGCATATGTTCTGGCAGGTAGCTATGTATTCTTGATGAATTACCAAACAGGAGAAATGGAGAAGTTCCGTGGTTGTTTGTTGTTAAATAATAAACTCGCAACCCGCATGTCAATTGGTCGTGACCGACCGTCCCTCCGTCCTTCCCAGCCAGCCAGCAAAACTTGTTTTAATCTTATATACAGCCCTGTATCTCTCCACCTTTCTATAGCCTTCTCTGCACTGTATAACACTGCATCTCTATCGCTTTGTCTTCGTTCCTCCCGTCCTCTGGTCCATCTTCTACCTCGACCTCTGCATTCCTCTCCTGCCTCCCCCGTCTCTCTCCCTGCTTCTCTCTCTCTCTCTAACCCTCAATCTCATTATTCCCACCTCTCACTTTCACATCTCAATCTCATTATTCACACCTCCCACTTTCACATCTCAATCTCTTTCGCCTCGCCCCAAGCCTCCCTCCCACTGCCCGTCACTTCCCTTCGCTCTCCTCTACCCATTGTGCTCTCTCTCTCTCTTTCCTCTACGTTTCATGCCCTCTCACTCTCTCCCAGCCCTCCTCTCTATCTCTCCCCCCTCTATCTCCCCCCTCTATCTCTCTCCTCTATCTCTCTCCTCTATCTCCCCCTCTATCTCCCCCTCTATCTCTCTCCTCTATCTCCCCCCTCTATCTCTCTCCTCTATCTCTCTCCTCTATCTCCCCCCTTTATCTCTCTCCTCTATCTCTCTCCTCTATCTCCCCCTCTATCTCCCCCCTCTATCTCCCTTCTCTATCTCTCCTCTATCTCCCCCTCTATCTCCCCCTCTATCTCCCCCCTCTATCTCCCCCTCTATCTCTCTCCTCTATCTCCCCCCTCTATCTCTCTCCTCTATCTCCCCCTCTATCTCCCCCTCTATCTCCCTTCTCTATCTCTCCTCTATCTCCCCCTCTATCTCCCCCTCTATCTCCCCCTCTATCTCCCCCTCTATCTCCCCCTCTATCTCCCCCCTCTATCTCCCCCCTCTATCTCCCCCTCTATCTCTCTCCTCTATCTCCCCCTCTATCTCCCCCTCTATCTCTCTCCTCTATCTCCCCCCTCTATCTCTCTCCTCTATCTCTCTCCTCTATCTCCCCCTCTATCTCCCCCTCTATCTCTCTCGTCTATCTCCCCCCTCTATCTCTCTCCTCTATCTCTCTCCTCTATCTCCCCCCTTTATCTCTCTCCTCTATCTCTCTCCTCTATCTCCCCCCTCTATCTCCCTCCTCTATCTCTCTACTCTATCTCCCCCTCTATCTCCCCCTCTATCACCCCCTCTATCTCCCCCCTCTATCTCCCCCCTCTATCTCCCCCCTCTATCTCCCCCCTCTATCTCCCCGCTCCATCTCTCTCCTCTATCTCCCCCCTCTATCTCCCCGCTCTATCTCTCTCTATCTCTCTATCTCCTCCCTCTATCTCTCTCCTCTATCTCTCTCCTCTATCTCCCCGCTCTATCTCTCCCTCTATCTCCCCGCTCCATCTCTCCCTCTATCTCCCCCTCTATCTCTCTCCTCTATCTCTCTCCTCTATCTCCCCCTTCCATCTCCCCCCTATATCTCTCTATCTCCCCGCTCTATCTCCCCCCTCTATCTCCCCGCTCTATCTCTCTCCTCTCTCCCCCCTCTCTCTCCCCCCTCTCTCTCCCCCCTCTCTCTCCCCCCTCTCTCTCCCCCCCCTCTCTCTCCCCCCTCTCTCTCCCTCTATCTCCCCCCTCTATCTCCCCCCTCTATCTCCCCCCTCTATCTCCCCGCTCCATCTCTCTCCTCTATCTCCCCCCTCTATCTCCCCGCTCTATCTCTCTCTATCTCTCTATCTCCTCCCTCTATCTCTCTCCTCTATCTCTCTCCTCTATCTCCCCGCTCTATCTCTCCCTCTATCTCCCCGCTCCATCTCTCCCTCTATCTCCCCCTCTATCTCTCTCCTCTATCTCTCTCCTCTATCTCCCCCTTCCATCTCCCCCCTATATCTCTCTATCTCCCCGCTCTATCTCCCCCCTCTATCTCCCCGCTCTATCTCTCTCCTCTCTCCCCCCTCTCTCTCCCCCCTCTCTCTCCCCCCTCTCTCTCCCCCCTCTCTCTCCCCCCTCTCTCTCCCTCTATCTCCCCCCTCTATCTCCCCCCTCTATCTCCCCATCTAACTCTCTCCTCTATCTCTCTCCTCTATCTCTCTCCTCTATCTCTCCTCTATCTCCCCCTCTATCTCCCCCTCTATCTCTCTCCTCTATCTCCCTGCTCTATCTCCCCCCTCTATCTCCCCCCTCTATCTCCCCATCTAACTCTCTCCTCTATCTCTCTCCTCTATCTCTCTCCTCTATCTCTCCTCTATCTCCCCCTCTATCTCCCCCTCTATCTCTCTCCTCTATCTCCCCATCTATCTCCCCCCTCTATCTCCCCGCTCTATCGCTCTATCTCTCCTCTATCTCTCCTCTATCTCCCCCTCTATCTCTCCTCTATCTCCCCATCTATCTCCCCCCTCTATCTCCCCCTCTATCTCCCCCTCTATCTCCCCCTCTATCTCTCTCCTCTATCTCTCTCCTCTATCTCTCTCCTCTATCTCCCCCCTCCATCTCCCCCCTATATCTCTCTATCTCCCCGCTCTATCTCCCCCCTATATCTCCCCGCTCCATCTCTCTCCCCCCTCTCTCTCCCCCCTCTCTCTCCCCCCTCTCTCTCCCCCCTCTCTCTCCCCCCTCTCTCTCCCCCCTCTCTCTCCCCCCTCTCTCTCCCCCCTCTCTCTCCCCCCTCTATCTCCCCATCTAACTCTCTCCTCTATCTCTCTCCTCTATCTCCCCCTCTATCTCCCCCTCTATCTCTCTCCTCTATCTCTCTCCTCTATCTCCCCCCTCTATCTCTCCTCTATCTCTCCTCTATCTCCCCATCTATCTCCCCCCTCTATCTCCCCGCTCTATCTCTCTATCTCTCCTCTATCTCTCCTCTATCTCCCCCCTCTATCTCTCTCCTCTATCTCCCCATCTATCTCCCCCTCTATCTCTCCTCTATCTCCCCCTCTATCTCTCCTCTATCTCCCCCTCTATCTCCCCATATATCTCCCCCTCTATCTCCCCGCTCTATCTCTCTATCTCTCCTCTATCTCTGCTCTATCTCCCCCTCTATCTCCCCATCTATCTCCCCCTCTATCTCCCCGCTCTATCTCCCCCTCTATCTCCCCGCTCTATCTCTCTATCTCTCCTCTATATCCCCGCTCTATCTCCCCCCCTATCTCTCTCTCTGCTCCATGCGCGTGCGCTCAATCCGTGGGCGTGATGACGTCAGTGCGGCGCACGGACCGGGCTCGATGCGGGTGACGTCACCACACGACCCCAGGCGACACGCAGGCAGACAGGAATCCAACCAGAAAAAAAACATTTTCTAATATAATATGAATTGTGAATGGCCATTGTGTGTGTGTTCTTGTAACCGTTAACATTGCTCAAGCTTACTTACCAATGATAAAACTTTGTTATCACAAGAACAAAAATCTGCTGATGCCAAACGTATGATTGACAGAATGATGGCGACGGGGTAAGCGTCAGGGCCATTGGTGGCATTGCACAACAGGCGAACACAACACAACAGGCGAACACAACACAACAGGCGAACACAACACAACAGGCGAACACAACACAACAGACGAACACAACACAACAAACACACACAACAGGCACACACAACACAACAGGCACACACAACACAACAGGCACACACAACACAACAGACGAACACAACACAACAAGCACACACAACAGGCACACACAACACAACAGGCGAACACAACACAACAGGCACACAAAACACAACAGGCACACACAACAGGCGAACACAACACAACAGGCACACACAACACAACAGGCGAACACAACACAACAGGCGAACACAACACAACAGGCGAACACAACACAACAGACGAACACAACACAACAAACACACACAACAGGCACACACAACACAACAGGCACACACAACACAACAGGCGAACACAACACAACAAGCACACACAACACAACAGGCACACACAACACAACAGGCACACACAACAGGCGCACACAACACAACAGGCGAACACAACACAACAGGCGAACACAACACAACAGGCACACACAACAGGCGAACACAACACAACAGGCGAACACAACACAACAGTTTCAGTTTTCAGTTTCAGTATATTTATTTTGGTATAGCCCTGTGAGTCGTTCAGCTCTTGAATCGGGTGCAACCACAACAAACAAACAAACAAAAACACGAACAAGAAAACATCTTAAAGTGACTATGTGACTGTGCAAACAGAAAATCCATGAGAAAAAAAACAGCAAAAATATTCCTGAAAAAAGCACCGTACACCAACGCTGTGTGCAAAAAATCCCAGTGGGATGCAAGTCAAACAACAACAACCACAAGAAAACTTAGATTAAGGATATCAGTCTAACTCCGTACTACAACAAAACAAACATGTCCAAACCAAAAAACTTTTCGAAATCACCAAAAAATAAAGCCATAATTGCAACGTAACAGTGATCATAGGGACTGTGACCGAATTTTTACAATAAACTACATAAATAACATGTAACACCAAATCCTAGAGCCATAGCTGGCTGCATGAGTTACTCCACAACAACAGAAGCATCAGTCGGAGTATAAAATTTTTCAATGCACCTTTAAGATCAGCACGCTAAATCAAAATACAGATAATACTTTGCAGCGTCATCCGGAGCGAAACATTTTATTTTATTTTACGCCAATGAATAGCAGTGGCAGCTAGGGGTGTACAACTCCTCTAGAGCAGTTTTGAGAGAAGATCTCATTGGTAGCGATTCAAGTTGCAGTTTATTGGCAATAGCATTCCAGACCCTGGGGACATCAATAGCAAAGGCCCTTCCTCCAGTTTTTGTACGGCAATAGGGAATGTGAAGCTGGTAAATGAGCGAAGCCCTGAGGTCAAATTTGTTCTTTGAAACAGAGAGATCCAGTAGGTAGTCTGCGGATTTTTTTGTAAGTACATCGTGAATAAATAAGATCTGGTGCACAAGCCGTCGAACATTAAGAGATGTTAAGTTTGACCCAATGTAGAGATTACAGTGGTGAGTCCTATATGGGCAGTTCAATGTAAATATTAAGGCCGAGTGATAGATGAAATCAAGCTTCTTCAGTACACTACTTGGGGCTGATTTATACACGATGTCACAGTAATCAAGTGGAGGCAGTATGGTAGCTTTTATCAATTCCAAACGGAACATTGGGGGGAAGCAGTGCTTGTGTCGATACAGAAAACCAATTTTTATTTTTGTCTTTTTACCAATATAATCAATGTGATCTTCAAAATTCAGTTTTGAATCCAGGATGACCCCAAGATACTTATAGATCTTGACTTGCTCTATTTGATAATTATTTAAGGAATGTAATTGGGGAAAAATAACGTCCTGCTTTAGTCCTGGTGAGAAGCATAGCACCTTGGTTTTGGAGTTATTCAGGACTAGTTTAAGAGCAACTAGCTGATGTTGTAGTTTGTTGAAATCACCCTGTAACAGGTGAACACAACACAACAGGGGACCACAACACAACAGATGCAGGCTCCAGCCTCCCAGAGGGCCGAATGTAGACACGGCACTGCATTGATTCGCGGTTTTTTTTGTGACTTTCAGCTGCCAATGTGAACAGATCTTTGGTTTATTAGCACTCATTATGGTAAGTAGGATGATGCATTGTATTGGATAATTAAAACACATTAGCCACAAGTGTCATAAATGAAGCTTTGAAATGACAAATTAACACAAAGAGAATAATTTTTGCTGTTTTTTATTTGCTTCCTTTTTAATGGATTTCATGAATGGAATTTATAATTGCAACTCTATGAGTGGCTATTAAATTGATGGACCGTTTTTTTGCATTACCAGCATCTCATACTATGATGAGAACAGGTGTCTCGTAGCACAGAAGAGGATCCCGCACATAGTCAAATCAAGGAGAGGGTCTGCATGTCTCCCTGTTCTCCTGTACTGTTCTGTGAGCCGCATAATCGAAAAGCTAAATGATAACATTTTGGTCAGTGTGCTCTAATGCAAATACACCAGTCCCTTGCCATGCCACGTTTGTCCCGTCCGCGCTGTTTATGTATCCACTCCATCCCGCACGCGAACCGCGGTCTCGCACGGCGATCCGTGTCGCCTCCCTCCGTGCGACGACTTCCAGCTGCCGCCACCGCTCTCTTACCACCACCACCACCAGCACCACCACCACCAGCACCACCAGCACCACTACCAGCACCACCACCACCAGCACCAGCACCACCAGCACCACCAGCACCACCACCAGCACCACCACCAGCACCACCACCACCAGCACCACCAGTACCACCAGCACCAGCACCACCACCAGCACCACCAGCACGAGGAGGGGGAGGCAGTGGAGTGGGCAGAGCCCCTCCTCCTCATCATCACCATCGACGTTCACGCTCAGTATTAGAGGTAAATAAGATTATTTCATTGTTTTTTATTTTGTTACCTGAACATGTATAGTTTTTTTAATGTTGTGTATTTTATTTGTGTTTAGTGTCGGGACAGGCAACCTGGTTAGGCTTTGATGAGGCTGCCCTAGCCCCCTGTTTTATATATTTTATTATTTTATTGTTTCCCTTCAACGTGACTTTACCGAAAGAGCTAAGAATATGAATTACTGCAGTCACGAAAGCTTTAAATCAAAATTCATTAAGCTTCTCGATACTTTGACTGAAACGTCGGACATCATGCTGAACAACACGCAGTGCAACCCAAAAAAACACATCAGAGAGCTATCTTACAATTATTTGTATTGCATTCATATCACTTGGCATATGGGTAATGCAATACTGTTATGTGGTAATATCTGACGGGCAGTGCCACTGACAACGCTATTGAGATAGGGCCTTCAGCCAACAGGGGCGGTGTTGATTTAATGGTGCGTGTCATTCAAAAGCCCAGACAGCACCCTCTGCTGCCTACATGAGTACATTTAAGCAAATGTGTACTTCCAAGCTGTACCATCGCAGAGTTTTGTCGCACACACGAATTACGAGTGGATTTACGGCACCAGAAACTATACGTTGGCGAGTCGAGGTGTAAAGATTTACGCCCATCAAACGCAACAATCTGATACAAACAAATTCCCGAGTCATTTCAATTAAATAATAAGATTATCGATTTGAAGCTTTCGTGACTGCAAGGATTCATACTCTTTGGTTTTATTCGGTAAAGTCACGTAGATAAAAAGATTCTCGTTTTGTGCTGGGGTTTACTCCGTCGTTTGTAGAGTCTGTCTAGTATGCTGCGAGCTCATTCTTGTTCTGTTGGTATGAAGGAAGATAAAAGCCTATTATCGTCAAAAGATCTAATCAATCCTCGGAAGCGGGGAGAACTACATTCTTATGCATCGTCTTGAGTGGGGTATTATTACATATCTGGCAAAAAAAAACGATACCTTCATCCTGAGAAGACGTATCAATTTCTTAAGACCGCTACTTCAACAATAGAAGGATCCTGGAAAAACCAGGATAGGTGACAACCCGAGTAAGAGTCACGGTTAAGAGATGAAGCAATAGAAACAACACGTTCACTGGGTGATGGTCTGAATTCGATGTTGCTAACTAAAAACTATTTTTTTTATTTTACCAGGTAAGGCCCACTGAGCTATATAGCTCTTTTTCAGAAGCGACCTGGCCACAAATGTTAGCTCAATTAAGTAATAATTAACATTTATTTGTTAGCCACCTTCCACTAATGTCTCAAGGCCCCTTGTAAGAATAAGGATAGACCAAAAGAGAGAATCTCAATAGAATAAACTGACTTAAGAAGATGTGGTTTCAAGACGAGACTTAGAAATGTCCACATTGTCGGATAAACACATTTACAACGGTCGGGAATTCCACAACCGTGGCGCAGACACAGAAAATTCCCGCTCACCCCAGGAAGTGGCTTACCAGAGGACATGTATCGCAGCCAACTACTCCAAAACGCATGTTGATTCTAAATGTGGAGGGGAAAACGGAGGTCATGGAGAAAAATCCACGCGACCACGGGGAAAACTCTAAATAGACAAGCGCTTCAGGGTCGGGACGGAACCTACGACCTCCTGTCTACCTGGTGAAGTAGTTAACGTCACCTCGCCATCGTGGCGCCAACTGTTGCCCGTCCTGCGAGTGGACTTGAACCTTGACGGGCCGGGCTCTCAGCTGGCACGGAGCTGCTGGAGATGTGCGAGCGGTGTCTGGAGAGGCAGGCGAGCGTGCTGTCGGAGAGCAACGTGTACCTGCTCCACATGGCCTACCAGGCCATGGGCGTCTGTCTCTTCGTCGAGCAGTGGGAGAGGGCACTGGACTACGGCCTGCAGGTCATCAAGCAGTACTGGTGAGCTACGGAGAGACGCATATTCTATCTCGGGACAATTCACTTATGTTAGCAGGGGTACAACCACACTTTGGATTATTCGTTTCTTTGGATTATTCGTTTCTTTAGAACTGCTTTTGCGTCTAGTTCGTTCCCCGCACCTACCATTAGCACGGTTGGCTACGTACGGTGAGAAAGAAGTTCAACATGCATAGATACAAAATAATTTGAACATACAATAAAAATGCCAACACACACACACACACACTCCGTCGGCCGTCTTGAGACACCTGCTGTAATCGCTGTCTGACCTCCAGGAAAGCGACCATGCGTTTGGTAAGCTGGCAGTGTCTTACTTGCAAATGCGTCCAACAGTTACCGGCTAAATTACAGACACACGGTGACTGGTTATTTCCGAATGATATTAACTGCTGTTGCCATGCTATATGTAATACCTTATTTAACATGTTTCACTTTGAGAAACAACATTTCGTCGGTGCTTTTCAGCCATATAAATGTGGGTGTGCCCGCACTCCAATGATACCCAGCGGCTATGGCTCTGTACATCACAGAGCTTGAAGACTGTTGTGCATTGCCTAGAAAGAATGTCTTTCCCAGGTGCCTTTCGACATAGGGTGGTCATAATTAAACTATTGTCAAACATCTTTTAGGTTTCTGTGAAAATAGGGCCGCTGTAGGTATTGCTATTTCCATGGGTTGCACAATGTTAACATTTGAAGTGAAAGGTGACTGGTGGCGGGTAAAGGTGTGTGGAATGCGAGGCGGGTGAATGACGTTGGCGGGAGTGGTGCGTAGCTCGAGTTTTAAAGAGGTTACACGTGAGTCGCACAATTAACAAATAACCCATGTAAAATTGCCACCCAAATCCCATTCCCAACTGTTTAAACCAGTTTTCATTTTGCCATTTGTTACTTACTACTCTGCGTTTTCGTGCATTACCAAGTTGCGCAAATTCTCAATCGATAATCAATCTCGAGTCACCCCAGTCCAGTCATCACCTTCATTATGCCGCTAAGGATGATGTTCCTCTCTTACCACTCTCCACAGTAAACTGTACCCACGTCTCTCACTGAACGTGGCCTCGTTATGGCTCAAGATTGGCCAACTTCAGACCAACCTGGATCACACAAGTGCAGCGACCAAGTCCTTCAGCAAGGCAAGGTTACCACATGCAGACATCATTCGCGACAATGTGAAAAACATTTTAAAGGTGCAGCTCTGCAATTGCTTGCTCACACCACTGCTGGTGAAATGGTCTCCACTAAAGATAACTCGTAGAGTCTCTCTCTCTCGAAGATAATTGGGCAAATCTTTCACACTCGCCAGACATTCTGGAAATGGTGGGAGTACCCACACGATACAATGAGCCCGCTCACTTTGAAATGTTTACAACTATGTTGGTTTTAAAGATATATGGCTTGGATGAAACTTTATATTGGTCCTATCGCTCTTGTGCGAACTATTGCACACATTTCCTTAATCGATGGATCTAATCCACAGATAGATTCAGTTTAGACGGATGTTCATGCAAGCTCACAAAGGCCTTTATGGAAAGTATCATGACATTTTTAACAGCACGTATGAAGGCAGAGCAGCTAGTGATGTCATAATCTATAATTGGTGTGGTTATATTTGTAAAAAAAACACATGCACAAATTTGGTCATGCATTTTCTACATTATAAAGATAGTTTGAAATGTGAAAATAACATTATTCTGAGAATAGGTTTCCCCCTTTTTCTGGCAACAAAACAGGTGTTAAGGTTTTGATTTAAAGCTTTCGTGACTGCAGTAATTCATATTCTTAGTTTTTTCGGTAAAGTCACGTTGAAGAGAAACAACAACGTGACTTTACCGAAAAAACTAAGAATAGGTGTTAAGGTGTTTTAACATCTTGGATGTACTGGCAAAGGAGGGCCCATGATGTCACATTATTCTCTTGGTCCACTGAGTAACGATGTGCAACTGCATGCCCTTAATGTACATAAAGCGATTGAACATATTATTTTATTCTTTCGGTCAAGTCACGTATATAGAAAAAAAGAAAGTGAAACAAATAATTAAAAAAACTGTCGACTGTAGCCTGGTTCTTAATAGGAGTGTACTGGCAATCTATAAATTAGACTGCAGCCTGGTTATTAAGATAGGTAAGTGTACTGGCAGTCTATAATGTAGACTGCAGCAATGGTTATTAAGCTGGGTGAGTGTACTGGCAGTCTATAATGTAGACTGTAGCAATGGTTATTAAGCTGGGTGAGTGTACTGGCAGTCTATAATGTAGACTGTAGCCTTTGACCATGACAATGAATGTCACAAAGTTGGACAGTTGGGGGTATGACAGAGGGCCGAGTCTGAAAACTGCTGTTAAAAACGATTGTGTCCTGTGCATATACTGTTTATCACAGGCTCTGGCGATAATGGAAGTCACCCATGGCAAAGATCATCCATATATCGAGGAGCTAAGAACAGCCGTGAAATCCAGAGCTGGGAAGATTTGACGACCTTTCACATGGTGCCTCTCGAAAGCTGGAAACCCCCAACAAGCCACGCCCAGCGAGACGCGGCTGACGATGACATCACCAGTGGATGCCAATCATCTCCCATGCAGCAACACGCGAGAACAGTTTGTAACCCCCCCCCCCCAAACTATTTCGGAGCTATTCGAGGAATCTAATAATTAAAATTCATCAAACAAATATACGGTAATACAATAAATGACTGAAACCGATATCCCAAGCTCTATTATTAATCCTAAGATAATCGCATAACATGACAGTTGCATGTATAGTTTCCTCATGGTATTTTGATGTGTAAGTGATTGAGTCATGCTTGGCAAATGGAAGGTAATGGACTAATCGCACCTCCGATTAGCACGGTTGGCTCCACACGCTGCAAGATAAGTTCGACGTACCTACCATTAATCGAATTAAACTCCATTAAATTTCGATTTAAAGCTTTCGTGACTGCAATGATTCATCTTCTTTGGTTCTTTCGGTAAAGTCACGTAGAATGAGAATAAAATAATAAATTGATCAAATAAAATAACACAATATTCTCACGAGACTGTCTCGTCCCTTTACCTGATGAAGGCCGCTTGTGTTGTGGCCGAAACGTCGTGAGAATATTATTGTGTTATTTTATTTTATCAATTTATTATTTTATTCTCATTCTACGTGACTTTACCGAAAGAACCAAAGAAGATTAAACTCCATTGTTTTGAACTGGGTGTTTAATCGAAGCATTTCCATGCTCCTTCCAATTGAGGTCCTGCTGTGGGAAGCATTCATCTCACGGTGCATTCCTTGTTCTTTTAAAAACACAGACATGTCCAATGTGCAACTTTCATATTTCATCAGAGTGGATTTATACAGAACAAAGTGTATGGGTGCATCGAGTTTGAGATTGCCCACAGGAAAACAAATGTTTTGCTCATATCACCGACTCGTCAAAGGATAGTTTGTGGATTAAATTCTTGCCAGCTCGTCGAATAAACATTGATATTAAAAAAGGTCAGATGACTGCAGTTTTTTCTTCTCCAATTCCTAACAAGTTACACACGGACGTTTATTGTTCATAATTTTATTTCGATTTAAAGCTTTCGTGACTGCAGGGATTCTTCTTCTGGGTTCTTTCGGTAAAGTCACGTAGAATGGGAATAAAATAATAAAAATAATAACAGAATAAAATTCTCACGACGTTTCGACTGTCCGGAAGACAGCGCTGTCTTCCGGACAGTCCTGTTTCTTCACCTGAGGAAGGCTACTTGTGTTGTGGCCGAAACGTCGTGAGAATTTAATTATTATTTTAATCCCATTCTACGCGACTTTACCGAAAGAACCCATAAGGTTCATAATTTTATTCATAAGTTATGTACTTATTTAGGAAGGAGACACCGAGTCGCAAGGGGGCAACACCATCCCTGTACAGATGGAAACAGCTGGCGATCGGTACACTTGCTTTACTGCCTTCTCCTGGCGAGCAAGCGTTAGGCACCTCGTCGCCCACGGGAAGGGAGTTTCACAACATTTGTGCGATCCAACCCTCGCTGCCTGCACCGCGCTGGATTAGAGGCGTGCGTATACAAGTCCATGTCAGGCAAAACTGATGACAGAAAGTTTAGAAAATTCCGCTTATGCTGTCAAACAAAATTAAAAGGCACAATCAAGCCATTCCACGGACGTAAGAAAGGAGGCACACATTCTTGATGAATAGTGTTTTTTTTGCAAGATGGTTAAGCTCCAAATTTAAAAACATATCATTGTACGCATAGGGAGATAACAACCAATAACAAATGCAGTAAATAAGTTATATTACAACGAAAGCAATACTCATAACACAACATGATCATGTGTAAGTGCCGTAGCTTGAATGGTAGATGCTATATCACAGCATGGCCTAAAAATAAATGTCCATGCACAAAAAATACATTTTATTCAACAGAAACACGTGTGGGCTATAATGAATAAAGATGCTGGCCTTCGATGAGGATGATTTGCAACACACCCTTTACAGTACTGATTATAAATATGTACATATGTCATAATGCGTCCCTTGAGATAGGGTGTTTTATAATTTTTCACGTCAACCCTCTTCCAATAAAGTTATCCCTTGCAACCCCTGCGCAAACTGAAATTAAGATGTTGGCAATCGTTTTTCTCTCCGAGTACAGGACACCGATACATTGAGCATTTGGACAGTGCTCATCGATACTACCCAGTTAACAGGAGACGCATAGTTGCTGTTAAAAGCGAGTTCATCTCGTCAATCATGTCTTGTAATTTACACATTTCAAATGTACCATATGGCCTATTGTCTGTACCAGTATTGTGTGTACCTGTTTTTGATCATTCCATTTTGTGTAGCGGGGAAGGCAGGCTATGACCAAAGCAAACATGAGTGACACAAACGCGTCTGAGTACGTCCAAACATGATGAAGGAATGTGCATAAAGCAACAATATACCATTTGAAGACACACGGTCAAGTTCAAAGGTAGCAGGAGTCATTCCCAGACTCTGTTTAGACCCAGAAAATGAACACTTCATATTTAATTGTTTTAAATTCAACACCAAACCTGCCCACGTTATTCACAATATGCTGGATTATTCGATACACTTGAATTACATTGATTGGCTTCACTGGACGTGAAAGCTTTAAAAATCGAGCCAAGGACCACTTCACTGGGTTTACATGGTACAACAATGAGTGGCAGCATTTGTAAACTACCTTATGGCACAACAATTAGCTATGAGCGGTATTGTTGTGCTCTCTGAATATATATGCTCCAAATTAATTTTCATTATGCGCTGACCACTTATCCATTTCCACAACATTTGGATGTTAGAACACCATCCAAAATCAGATGTACATTTTGTAGACCATCTAATTTGACATTCACGTTTGAAGAAGCCACCTTAAACCTGCTATTGCACTTCCCGCCACTTCGTGTAAGGCCCGTGGCATGCCCTCTGAAATGTCCTTAATTTGAAAAACTTAAACGGGCAACACATCAACACATTGGAAACACACAACCACGTTCTTGCACAACCTTTTGATGTTGTCTGTGTAAGACAGTTTTTCAATGTTTACCTTGTTCAACCAGTTTAGATTTGCTTTTTACATATATTAGTTCAAACTAAAATCATACACAATCATTAATGTTCACTGTTATGAGTAATTATGACTGATCGGGGCTACTTAGTGTCACCTTTATGAAATCGGTTTTCCATGCCAAGCATATTCATCCACTGCTTTATGGCAGGAACATTTTGGAGGTTTTACTCAAAGCACACAGGTCTTTTACATTAACCTAAACACGTACATTGTGTTTGTTTACTTGTTATACAGCATGGCGTGACACAAATGTATATGGGATAGATGCCCACAACTGCATGAGAAATAAACCGGTTATCCTGCAAAATGTTACGGTTGTCCAGACTGACAACCAGAATTTTAAAAAATATTATATAAACTACATTTATGTATAACCTGCTGGAATAAACATAAAAGGCAAGTACATAAAATGATAATTCTCGTAAAAGTGCACAAAATCTGTTAAAACATAAAACAAAGATGCTATGTACAATATTATTTCCGCTGCTTTTTTGCATTTGCCTAAAATCTTACGCTATGGGAAGAGGAGTGAGGGGTTGGGGAGGGGCAACAGAGGTGAGGTACGACGATAAGAAATATTTTTTAAAGGACAACCATTTCCCAGGTTCCAGATACTCAGGCGCCACTGTCCATTGGACAGGCAATCTGATGTTTTAATCATTCGGTCATAACATTTATTGACATTGAGCAACAGTGTTTTATTTGCCAATACGCACTGTGGGAAAGTAGGCCATGGCCCGTACATAACATTCTGGTGAAGGAAATCTGACAAGGAACTATCTGGACAATGCATTCCATCCAGCCCACAAATTCAGCTTTTCTCATGGTCACTGCACACACATTTCACAACAAATCTTGACTTCCTAAAGCTGACAGTTTCTGATGAATATCCTACACATTTCAGACAATGAATGAAACCTAGACTATATCATGATGAACTGGTGTGAGGAATAACATAAAGCAATATATATGTTGGTCAACATTTTATTTGCTTTTTTAAGTACTGCTGGACAGTGGCTAGAAATGTTTTGACACTAAATATATATCATTATCGGTGAATTAAATTACGAAATATTGTACATTCACCCGAGCTGTGACCAGCCAAAATACTCTTAAAGACATCGAGAATTAATTCGAGTTTGTTAAAATGTGAATTTCATTTGATGTAGATCATGTGCTTGGCTTCATGAAATCGAATCGTTGCAACTTACCCACCAATTTATAGATTTCATCTGCACGCCCATGAGTTATCTGTAACGTAATTTTGCTATAAATATGAATGCTGCAGTAAGAGTGCATCATTACAAGTTTGACAGAATGTGTTATGAGTGCACAAAGTATATTAAACCAACATTATTCAATTCCCGACACATTCTTTTGTCGCATGTTAAATACAGTAAATCCATTGTAAGAAATAAACTGTTGCTTAGCCATTAGCATGTGTTCCTTCTTTTAAGGCAGAGTGCTGAGCACATCCAGTAAGGCAGATCGGTTATGAACAAGGGTTGGCCTTTGTTAGAAAAAAAACAGGGATATTGTACAAGGGATTAAAAAACCGCAGCTAAGAGGAAACTCTGAAAAACTACAGTAACAAAAATACATATACGCTTGGACAGGTAAACAAAGGACTGTACATATCAACAGATGTTAAAAAGGAGCAGAGGGTTTACATTTTATGTACACCAAAGAGTCTGAATGTGGTACACATTCGCACAAAACGACTGTATAAATACTGGGCATTCTTAAGCACATTTACTTGAAGCAGTCAATCCAGGCCAGCTGCATGAGCCGAGTTGAACAATGGTTCACAGTGTTTTGTTTCTTTTATACAACGGGCGACACACTGTTGGCATCACTCAGGTTCTCAATATTCCCCTCTTACCGCCATACTTTCATATTGCTGGAAATATTGTATCCATGATGAGAGCGTTTGCATTTTATGAGTACTTTAAAAATTGCGGCAGCACCATTGACGAGCATGTGGGATCATTTACATGTGAATGTTTTTGGGGCTTCTGGCACAATCTCCAACACGCAGCAGGGCTAAATACGCATTGAAATGGTGGAGTTTTGTTTTAAGTCAGTGTAGTACTCTTCAGTACTAAGCCGTCAGGTTCTTGATCATGCTGTAATCAAGGCGCACACACGAACCAGAGTGGTGTAAAAACATTCAGATGTTTTTTAGCCGAAACCGTGAACACCTTTTCTTTCGAGGCCTTCGTGAAGTGTTGTCTTTCGGAAATTGCACAGGGGGCCGAAAATGGGCCTCATCCGAAGATTTCTGGGCGATCCGTGAGCTCGGCGTCAAACGGTCTCACGGCCGCCGACGTGATGCCTGCCACTGCGTGAACGCCCAACGCGGTGCCTCTGGGTGGCCGTGGCCTTTCACGAAAACTGTTCAATGCACAAACGGAATTCCCATGCCGCACACGGCTTGGACCACCCCTCCGAGACACCGCCCCCCCCCCCTCCCCCATTGGTCGTGCCTGAGAATCGTGGCGATGACTCAGATGAGACGTGAGCTCCTCAGAAATTGGATGAGAGCCTGGTAGACAAACGTGTACTGGGTGATGGTCTGCACCATAAGCATTCTCTGTGTGCGCAGGATGGCCAGCACATCAGGCACGTCCAGCTTCTGTAGACGACACGCCACAGCGCAACACCACCACCACAACCATTAGACTTTTATCTTCGACTTTAGACTTCCAACTAATTGTTGGGTGCAAATGGTTTGATTCCAAGGAGGCCCGTTTAAACCCTCTCTACTTTACAGCTTCACGAAATATACAAATAATTTCAGATACAAATTCTACCAACATGCTGACATGCAGTAGCTTTGCTCATGCAAGTTATAATGCAAAAGCTTTGTCGCTCACAGCTTAACAGATGAGGTACATTCGAAATGGTAAAATACATTCCGCAGTGTTCTACAGAAATATATCAGTGCAGATGAGAAGCAAGCCGAATGAACATTTTCCCTGACATCAATCCCACCAAGCCACACCATTGATGGAGGGTTTATATTTTTTACTTAAAATCGCTGCCAATAAATCGACTGAGCGGATGGCCACCGAGGAGAGGGAGTGATGAAAGATAAAAAATGGAACGCCTCCGATAGAACATTATTCAAGGAGATGGAGAGATTAAATCAGTTTGTGTGTAGGTGTTAAATTGTAGAATCATAAGAGGTGGCATTGTCTTGGGAAGACCTTCATCCAGCATTGGATTGATTGTGGATGATGATGACACACCTATGACCAAATCCACATGTTACTACCAAGATGTTTGAATCCATCGCTCATAATAAAGACGAGATCGTTGCAAACAATGCATCATTCTTAACAAGGCTCACATACCTCATTGTGCTCGAGGCAAGCGATCATCATCTCCGTGAGGATGACGACGCCTGTGCGGCCGACCCCAGCGCTGCAGTGCACCACCACTGGTGGGTTGGCCGGCTTGCTGGCCTCCAGCATGTTGTTCGTGTGCCGGCGCACTGACTTGATCTCCTCCAGGTAGCCTGCCAAAGCCACCAGTGGCACACATCAATGCCATTTGTACACGCAACAGGTCTCAAGGAACAACACAACGCACTCATATTGCAACTTGATTGTACACGCGACAGGTCTCAAGTATGATACCGAAGGGGCAAGAGCATATGGGTTAAATAGCACGATATGGCACAGCAGTTAAAACAACTGCGAGTTTATCATATCCCCTCTGTCCATGCAGCAGTATAAAATGGATACCTCGCGGTCCATCGACAGGCCGTATGGGGGTGGAGTAAAGTGTGGGTACTCCCACCTCTTCCAAGATGTCTGGCAGCATGACAGCATGAAAGGGGAAGCCAGATTATTACCCTCTAGAGTGGCTGTCTATTGGAATGGAACGGAGATTGATAAGCACAAACAGGATGCGAGTTTGTGTGTATGTGGGGAGCAGTAGGTCCGGCAAACAACCCCCTACCTCCTCGTGGTGCCAGACGGCAACGTTGTGGTGGGCAGTGCCGTGGGGGGAGAGCCAATTTAACCCCTCCACCTTCAATTAATTACCACCAAACCACGACTTAAAAATGTAACTAAGCTTGTGCCGGAGGCCCTGGGGGACAGGCGTCTATGACATCTCCTGGCCAAACCCCATTTGACGGAGCCAGGAGACCGAATCCTTACCCTCGGGGCTCCTCCAGAAACAACAAAAAGCCACTACGGATGGCCACGTAGAATGTTTGAACGCTCACTGCAGAGGAGAGGCTGCCACTCCTCTGTCAGGAGCTAGACCGGTGCCGCCTGGATCTCTGTGGTATTCAGGAGGTCCGGAGGACCAGCTCTGGCTCCTGCCACCATGAGGGGTGGACAGTCCTCTACTCGGGTTAGGAGACTGCCAAACAACAGGGAGTGGCTCTTCTTCTGAACAAAAGAATGCAGGGGGCATGGGAGTATGGTGGTGAGGTGTGGGAAGCTGTAAGCCCCAGGCTACTTTGGGCTCGCCTTCCTATCAACCAGAGGCGAGGAGTGGTGGTCTTGGTTACTTATGCCCCCACCAAAGATGAACATCTGTGGAGGGATGCAGGCAAGGCCGATGAGTCAGATGCCGTCTATGACCTCCTGTCACAGGTCCTGGCTAAAGTGGCCCCTTGGGATAGAGTCATCTTGCTGGGTGACTTCAATGCCCGAGTTGGTCATGATGCTAGCACCTGGTCTGGAGTGATTGGAAGACATGGGAGCCAGATCAGCTCAATAGCAACGGTAGGAGGCTGCTCGATTTTTATGCAGCCCATGAGGTTGTAATTACCAACACGCTGTTCCGGCATTGGCGCATCCACACAACATCATGGATGCATACCGGGTCCAACAAAGAACATCTGCTGGACTACATAGTGACGGAACAGCGGATGCGGGCCCATGTCCTTAACACCAGGACCTACTGTGGAGCTGATCTGCCCACTGACCATTGACTTGTCATCTGTAAGATGCGCCTGCCATTCTTCCACTCCGATAGTGGGTGTACACACAGGACCCCATTCAAACCTATAGTGGCATAGACTCAGCTAGCTGATGAAAGTTACAAGCGAGAATTTCATCATCGCTTGCGGCTGGGGTTGGCATCGCCCTCCACTCCCCCTGATGTCGAGGGGAAATGGGCGAGGTTTAGGACTGTGACTCATGCAGCTGCAATGGCTGCTTTGGGCACATGGTCTAGACCTCCTCAGAGACCCTGGCTGACAGAGGAGGTGTTCAGGCTGGCTGAGAAAAAGCGACAGGCCTACTCTCATCGTCTACAGCATCCCACGTCAGAGAATGAGGAGGCTTACGGCTTACCGCAGCCTTCGCTCGTAGGTTAGCAGAGCCGTGAGGCGCTGCAAGGATGGTTAGTGGTCGCGGGTTTCTAAGGAGATGGAGTCTGCCTCAATGGCCCGTGATCACAAATCGCTCTTTAATTCCATCAAAAAAGCAACCTGCAGCGCCACACCTATTTCCATCATTAGGGGAAAGAACAGTGATCCAATCTCCGACCCCCAGGAACAGGTTTGCAGATTTGCTGCGCATTTCTGTGAGGTCCTGGGGGAGGGAAAATCCCTCAGCCTGGAAAACATCGTGGCACAAAGTGAGGATGACCCTGCTAAGGCTGTGGTGCCTAAAATATTGGAAGTCACCCCCTGTGAGTGGCTGGTTGAGGTGCCATCTGTTGAGGAAGTACTAAAGGCGATCCAGAGCCTGAGACCAGGAAAGGCACCGGGCAGAGATGATCTCCCAAGCGAACTACTGAAGGAGGTTGGCGTTTGTGCATAGACTGCCCTACATGACATCATAATAACAGTCTGGACCACTGGATGGGTTCTGTAGGATAAGAAGGATGCCCTGGTGGTCCCCCTCTTTAAGAAAGGGGATCGCACAGAATGTAACAACTACAGGGGCATCTCACTCCGCAGTGTTCCGGGAAAGGTTTTGGCAAGGATTATTCAACATCGCCTTGCCAGGCACGCTGAGGAGAGGCTTGCGGAGCCCCAATGCGGTTTCAGGAAAGGGCGGTCCTGCACAGATGCCATATTTTCTGTCCGTCTGCTACAGCAGAGGTGTAGGGAATTCCAACAAGATCTACATCTCTGCTCTGCTTTATTGACCTGGTCAAGGCCTATGATACCATCATTAAAGACCTTCATGATGGTGAGCGGGCCTGGGCAAAACTACGTGGCCGGGAGTCGGAGCCATTCCCTGTTCACTTTGGGATGCGACAGGGATGTCCCCTGGCTCCCACATTATTTAACATCTATTTCGACCACATAGTTCGTGAAGCCTTCAATAGCTGTACCGGAGGAATGTCCATCTGGTACAGATACAATTGGAGGCGGATCGATGCCCGGATGCGGTCAAGGGATGGCTCCCTATTGCTCAACCATGTTATGTATGCCGATGATCTGGTAATTGCTGCTCACTCAGAGGAGTTGGAGGCGCTGCTGCTGAACTTGGAGCTTGCCACTAAAAGGTGGGGACTTACCATTAGCCCCACCAAAACTAAGTACCTGCCTGAGTAGTTTGTACCATTGGACACTCCACCCCCACAACTCCCAATTGGTGATAGGGCAGTTGTGGAGTGGAGAGTTTCCCATACCTGGGCAGTGTGCTCATGACCGACCGGCTCCGGTTTGATAGCAGAGGTCTCACTCCGAATCAGTCGAGCGGCATTATCTTTTCATCGGTTGCGTAACACTGTGTGGAAGCTACCTGGTCTGTCGCTCTGCATGAAGCTTCAGGTCTTCCTCGGCCACGGTCATTCCCTCCCTTCTCTACGATTGCGAAACGTGGACCCCCCTAATGGAACATCTTCACTGGTTAGAAACATTCAGGCTGGCCTGCCTACGATCCATCTTGTGTTTAACCAGGCTGTAGTGTGCGGAGCACACATATCTTTGAAAGATCTGGACAAAGTCCCATCGGTGAGCTCCGCCGGCATGCAAGGCTGCATTTTCTGGGTCATGTAGCCGGCATGCCCAGCCACCGCATGCCTGAACAGCTTTTGTTCTGCTGGATCGAGGAGGCTAAACGGGTGCGGCACGGGCTAGAAAAGAGATGGAGTGATGTGGTACAGGAGGATGTGGAGCTGAGTGGAATTGCCGATGGCTGTTACCAGCGGTGTCAAGATCGGCCTCTGTGGAGGAGGCTCGTGAAGGACGCTACTGGGCAGCTGGAGGCAGTCGCCCTCCAACAACCAAATAACGGAGGGTGGAGGAGCAACGCTCACAACAACGAGCAGAGCGCCGGGTGACTAAAGCACAGCAAGTTGGCACAGTAGGGGGCACAGGTGGTGCATCAGCCCCGTGGCATTGAGGTCTGCCCCATGACCTCCTGCCAGTGGGCGTTCGACACTTCACGTGGCCTCAGCGTGCACATGGCCTGGCACAAGCGTCGTGGTGATGTCACCGTCACTTAGTGGCGAATGGCGGCTGTTGTTGTTGTGGAGCAGTAGAACAACGGTTAGAGTGTTGCAATGTGAACCCAGCAGCACGAGTTCATTTCACGCTCACGGCCAACACCAGTGATGATCATTTGAATCGGTCCTGGGCCTCCCCAGGTCCTCAAAAGAGGGAGATAGAGGCGGCCGGGTGTAGTACTGGCCACCCACCCCCTCATGTGCCGTTCCAGCCTTCATAGGTGCTCACTAACAGCACTTACCCCAAGTCTGTTAAGGCTATATGGGGGATCTTTGTATTACTTACCTAAGAATCCCTGCACATGGTCTGGGCAACCATGGTCAGGCCAGTCTGTGTACTGCAGGTGCCACACGGTCCTCTCGTGCCCATCCAACAGGTGCTTTAGCTTGAGGCCTGTCGTGGCGTAGCAGCCAAAGTCCGTGCGGAACTTGGTGGTCACTTTAAACTTGCCGTACGTCACCGCACTGTGTCGCGAGCCCAGCTTGGGCCAGTAGCGGTGGCTCTTTGACTTGCCTCCCTCCTGCCGAGCGACAAGACAAATAAAACAACCGTAGAATTACTCTCGATCTACATCAAATGTGGGATGACACACGAGGCTTGTGATGTTGAACACGAAAATTCCATTACCAGTGGCTATCAGGAAATTGCAAGCATGTGTAAGAGAAGAAAATTGTGCATTTAAAACAAATAAACATAATACAATGTAAAAAAAAAATCAGACCATGGTCTCACGTCGACAGAACAATGAAGAGCACTTATCTCTTCAAAGCTTTGGCACGTGAATATAGGTCGACAATCAGATAGACAAAGTGCACACAAATATATAAGGAGTGGTTTAAGATCTATCCTAGTCACGAGCCACCAACAAAAAAGTGTAATTTGTGTAAAACTATTAGCCGACTGGGATGGAGTGGTTGTGACCTGAATTTGATTGCCAGCTCTAATCAACATCAGCGTCGAGTGATATTGGAACCAGTCCTGGGCAACTTCTTTACCAATCCGCACTGACCAGCGTGGTAACGTTTGGTCAAACAACCCCCATGATCAACACGGGACCGGGAGGGGCCTTTATCGATGAGTGCATTGAAAAGGGTAAGTTAAGGAATAAGCCGAGCGATTCGTTACCTCCTCTTGAGTGACCATGGCAATGACATTGACGCCTTCCTCCCACACCATCTGCCAGAAGTCCTGGCAAGTGGATGGCAGTGGTCCTTGTGTTGCAATGTAATGCCACTCCTCCCCACTCACAGTAACCTGTACACACACACAACCATATGTAAGCTTGCAAACTAAAGCTCTAAAACCAAAAACGCGCAGCATTTGAAATATATACGAAACATTGTATTACTTTTCTCAAATGCATTGAATGCAAATTGAGCCACGTGAAAAACATTTAGAAAATTATAAGAGATAGAATCTCCAAAGTGCTTTCGAGTTGTAACAACGTGATATTCGCTTTTGTGGCGTTTCTGAAGAAGCTCTGAGCATGTAGAGAAAAACATCGGACATCATCATGCCGAGCAACAAGCGGTACAGCCCGGACACACTCGAGAGCGATGCAGGAAAACCACAAAAAAAATCTACGCAGCAGTTTGAGAAAAAAAGACAATGCCTCTTATTTGATCGCTGGGATTGTTGGCGCAGGATGTACGTGCCTGTATGCGCGACGCGTTGACATAACCAGTGGGGTTGTCCTTGCTTGGCAAGAGCTCGATGCGGTTCTCCTCGTATGGAACAACGTCCTTGAAGCGGTTGCGATCGTGGTTTTCGGACAGCGTGGCGGTGCTGCAGTCGGCTTGCGCGCGCTTCTTGAGCACGCGTTCGTACTCGGTGAAGACCATGCCCTGCTCCAGACGCTCTTGCAGCATCTTGCACTGCGGAAAACATGCCAGAGAAATTAAAGATGAGTTAACCAGACGCAGCGAAGCAAACACAGTGTACCGTGCAGAGAAATGGGGGTATAATTATAAACTGATCATTTACAGCAAACTTGGTCAATCCACTGGTGGATGAAGTCCTGACCAAACTGTGTCGGTCATAGAGGTTGTTAGACAAAACTTGACCAGATTGGTCTGTGTGGGTTGGTAAAGGGGGTAAACCTGCACCTATTTAGATGGCATCACTGATAGCTGTGGCCAGGATAATAAATTAGGTTGCTGGGTTAACAGTACAGTGCACTAACCACTGTGCCACCAATTCACTCCCTAGGTATAATGTGGGACTACTTATTATAATGTTAATGTCTTTTGCATGTAAATTGTAACCGTGATGATGAGCAGCTTCTCAAATTGCAATATGAACTTTATGACGGTACCCCGGGGTACCATAGAACCCCGGCTCTCGCATAATGTCCGTGATGCAGTCATTTTTAGTCTGTTGATGGTTGGCGATGCGGCAATCGACTCCTCTCGACGAGCTGTACGCGATGCGCTATGGTGCATGCGAGCATTCAGGGTTTCAGACCAATCGTCCTCGCTGTGTTTCAACATCGCGGAGTGAAGTACACCCCTGGAAAAAAGAGTGTCCCTGAAATAAAATATTTAATTGCCTCGGCTATTTTGTATTATTTGGTACCCCGGGGTACCGCCATGAGGATCATTTATCCGTCCATCGTCCTAAACTAAACGATAATCTCTAGTTTGTTGAAACAGAGGCAACACCATGGGAGAACAATGAGTATACATGTGCGTCACTGAACATGTATTCTAGTTGTTTATGCTATTTGCAGCTTCATGGACAACCCACTGCTCACAAAGCACATGGGCACTTGTCATTTTGTTCTCACCCTTTCATCCATGGGCACCTTGGGGGGCTCCTCCTTGACCTCCTCGGGCAGGGGGATGCGGGACATGGAGAGGCCGTTCATCACAGCCATCTTGAGAGGGCCCATCTTTTTGATCTCCGCTGTATTTCCTCGCTTCTTCTCAAGGAAGAGAACCACACAAAGGACCACGATGGTAAAGCATCCGTAGGAACACTATCCATGATGAATAATAACACGCAAGGCCTTTATTTCATAATCAGAATCTGCATATAGACCGGAGGAATCCAATGAGCTAAGAAGCTCTTTTACACAGATGTCCAGTATGCCCAGGAAAACCTCAGTCCCTCACCTGGGTTCAATTTTAGGTTGATTCTGACTTTTGGATGTTATCAATTCCAGCATTTTACATGCTGCAGAAGGTACCACGAGGAAACCCATACATTTCGAGGGCGGAACACTTAAATCTCTGCACAGATGTAATCAAGAATCCACTTCTGTACTGCCATCTCCTGCCCACCCCACAGCCTCAGCCTGTAAAACACTTCAAGTTCCAGGCAGTCTTCCATTCAAGTACCAACTGAGCTGAAGTCAGCTTATCTTCCAAAACCCAATGAGATTGAATACCTTCAGGGTGACAAACTATGCAAATATCTGTACTAGAAAAAGGTTTTGGAGACAGTGAAGGTGATGGAAATAAATGCACATTCAGCATTGTAAGAAATCTCGCACCACTGTTTTGAGATGCAAACCAACTGTTGCCTGGTGACTCAGTGAACATGTACACATTATGAACAGTGTACTTCATGTGAACATATGTATGCATGCGTCCATTCATGTGAACAGTTTATAATCTTGTTTACTTTGTTACTGTTAGGCTTCACTTTAACAAATGACATTCACTTGGGCTTTAATTACAGAAACTACCTTTCCACTGTTGTGGTGCAGATATTTAAAAAAAATCAGCTTCCTTCATATGTCCATGGCTGTTAACCACAAAATATACAAGCCTGTGGTGTATGACTCAGAGACTAGACATGCTGCAACAGAGCCAATAACTAAATATAGAGCAATGGAATGCAGTGTTCTGTCATTAAGCAATGTGCCAATCCTTGCTACTGAACACCCAATATCACAGATCATCATCACTTTGCACAGCATGAGTAAATATATCTTATGAAATATACTGTATATAGGCAGCATGTAAGACTGTCTGAAGTGCATGTGTGTATTATTATTATAAATTCTAAACCCTATGGGGAACATGTTTTTGCGATGCTCCATGTCTGTGCGAGGCTCCCGTGTGCATACATTGACATTGAAACATTACACCTTAGGGTATATATTTACGCTGCGTGTTTGGCTGTGTTTGAATTGTGTGGGCTTCTTGAGTTTTACACACACTGTGGAACACCCCTTTGTGAGCAATGCTTTTTGAATTGTTATAAAAAGAAGTCTTATAAAATAGCTTGTTTGCCAATGACAGAGAAGGGACTCCATGCTGGTAGCTCAAGGTTGGCACTGTACTTGAGCAATAAGCAACAACTGCCTTGATGATGCATACGTTTGGTCTCTACTAGACTTTGAATCTGGCCTAAGAGTCATTATAACTAACTATTTAACTATTTTTTTTATTTTACCAGGTAAGGCCCCTTAGCTACATCGCTCTTTTTCAGCGACCTGGTCACAAATGATAACTCAACAAAGTGGCTTATTATGTGGAAATGTATAGTCGGAAAATACTCTAAGCGCATGTTTCTAAATTTAGTGGGAAAAACCGAAGGGCCCGGAGAAAAATCCAAGCGGCCACGGGGAGAGACATGCAAACTGTAAATAAACAGGTGTCAGGGTCAGGATTGAACCCACGACCTACTGTACACCAGGCAAGGTAGTTAACATCTCACCATCGTGGGGCGCCATGGTAGTGATATGCCTACACTTGCTTACCCAGAAAAGCCTCACTGACTTTTAACTTCATGCCAAAAAGAAAAATGTAACTCAAAAAAATGTCCTTTCTGAAAAACACCTTAATTTTATATTATTCAGGTGCACTTTAATTTCTACTCTGAACACCATGAGAACTTAATATCAACAACTACACTTGAATATACTACTGTGGCCTGGGTAAACAATATCAGGTGCCGAATGACATTCTGCGCACCAGGTCCAATGCCAGAAAAATACCATAACTTTACAAAAACATTTTAAATATGAAACACTAGCATTATATTCTTGGTTCTTTCGGTGAAGTCACCTAGAAGGGAAACAATAAAATAATAAAAATATAAAACAACTGCAACACGAGCAACCATCATCAGGTGTGAAAACCACAGCAAGAAATTTTTTTAAAAAGTGGCGGTTTTTTTTTTACGTTAGCACCACGGAGAGCGATTTGGCAGTTATTCAGATGGACAAGTCCATCTATGTTCGGAAAAGAGGAGGGGGGAGACGAAAATAATGGATGCGGTCTGAAAGCCACCATAAGCGTGAACAATCAATTAAGACCCGAAATGGTTTATCAAATCCTTCCAATGATTGCTAAGCCAGAATCCATTTTCTCGGTTGAAATTGTATCTGTGTTTGTATATGTGAATGGCCTCATGAACGAATCTCTCATGGTAGCCAGATGGCTTGCAGATAACCTGTCTTGGAGAAGTCAATGTCATGTGAGCCTACTGAATTATAACAGTGATCTGCCACTGCCGAGGTGTTGGTCCTACCGTGTTTTAGGTCTGCTTTGTGTTCACGGATGCGGTCCGAGACATGTCGTTTGGTTTCTCCAATGTACCTACTACCACACTGGCAGTAGTTTATATTTATATTTTTGTTTCTGTTGCATAACTGGCAGCAGCTGCTATGTGGATACATGCCGACAGTGACAGAAACTGTCGGGTGGCTGTGGCTGGGGAGCTCAGAGATCAGTGCTGAGCTGGAAACACCGACATCTTGGGTTCCAATTCAGGCACCTTCCAGCGATTAAACAGGGTACTCAACTGTAGTGATTTTTATTCTTGGATCTTACGTGACTTTACCAAAAGAACCAAGAATATGAATCCCTGCAGTCACGAAAGCTTTAAATAAAAATGTAGTGATTTTATTATCGCGGCCCAATCACAACCAAAAAAAACCGTTACATTCAATATGGTTCATCAATTATTTGGCTAAATTCCAGCCCTGAGAATTAAAACTTATTGGTTTGACTGTCTCACAATGAACATCGGCCTTGTATGCAAAGCAAGGTGGGAAAGTGCTGCCCTCTACTGTATGGACCAGAGGTCACTTGAAGGGATCTCAGGAGGCAGCTCTTCCATGGGACCATTCTCTAAAATGGCAGCTTGCACTGCGCTGCGAGATTTTAAAATAAAACGTCTTCTCATGACATGGCACCGATAGCACACAAGAGATCAAATTGGAGCCAGGGGGTGGAGAAAATTCCTCTCCCCGCCGAAAATCCATAACGCAGCGCCTTACGTGTGCAAAAAGTAACAAGCCATATCGCGGCTCCTTACATGCAGCAAGAACTCCCTCTCCACGATGTTGTCGGTTAGGGAGAAGAACTCAGAGACGGGGCGCTCCCGCGGGGTCTCGGTGCGCACGCGCTCCTTGCCGGCGCTGCTCAGGTCCGGTTCGGAGACGGACGGGCCAAGGGAAGCGCCACCCATGCCCACCGCGGCGCCCTTACAGTCCACCAGCGGGCTCATGCCGCCCATCTGCTGCGCCACCAGCCCAGAATTGTGCTGCACAAAGGAACGAGGAAAACGTGGGGTTAAAACCTCGGAACAAAGACTCTCACCTAAAAAAGATAGCTTTTTTATGCAAGTCATAGCAGGTCTATGAGTTGTAAAGTTCAGAAATGTTTCGCTATCTCTACATTGTTGTTTATATTGTCTGCTTATCAAATGTTTTCCCAATTCTGTCATAGTTTTACATTGCTGATAAATCCTTTGAGACCTGATATAAAGCCACAATTGCTTGCTCGTATTATGACGAGATGGGTGGACCAGTGTCGCAGAAGTTAATGCAGTGCTGTGAACCTGGCAACCCGAGTTTGATTTCAGGCCACAGCTAACAACAGTGGTGAATGATATCCGATCCGATCGTTGGCCCTCCCTTCACAAATCCAAAAAGACCGGCATTTGGTGCGGGACCTTTCTCTAGTCGTGGACTTACAATTCACTGTTTATATATTCAGTTAAACACGTAGGCTTTCGCGACCAGTATTATCCATAAATGTTTTTGGGTTAGATCGCATTATAAATGTGTCGCAACCCTCCACCACCCGACACAGCCAATCAGTAAAAAAATAGTCACGTTAAAAAAACGCCAATTAGTTACTTCTTCAGCTCACCGGTGTGTTTGAAAAGTGAATCCACAACATTTAGAATTTGAGTACAACGTTTCGCTGGTAATTACATCCAGCATCTTCGGGCGATTTGCCAGAATAGTGAAGCCATCCACCTGCTTCCGGTATTAAATAGCGCAGGATGACGTCATCATTGTTTATATATTGTTTATTATAACTAAACATTTTTTGTACTGCCTTGAATTTCACATTCAGGGGAATTAAGTTTAAATGGAGCAAGTTTCCAAACAGTTTATGTGTCACTAATTGGTTATAGATTAAACATAACCAACATAATAATGTAATTTGATAAAATCTGTTTTTAAAGGAACATCCTATTAAATAAAATCTTTATAACTCATTACATAGCAAGACGAAGTTACAAATGCAACATTCTGAAATTGAAATACAAATGTACAAATACATGGCACTGCAAATACCCACGAGGAACGAAATGGACAATTGGGATTTGTGACATTCCTTCACTTAGGAAAGGCGATTCAAGGGAACAAGTGTCCACGAGAAGTCCTTCTACTCATTCAGACTAGACGGCCAAGGTAAAAGTCTAATTAGATGGAAATTGGTCACACATAACCCTCAATAAACATTTGTGTTATAATAGTCAAGGAATGTATATATGCTAGTTCTTTCTGCAACCTTGTGGCTTGACAATACCTACACCACAAGAGCGATGTCTGAGATGACAGATCACGTCATGTACAAAAGGCAAGGCATAGTGAACCTCACTAAACATGCTTTAAGGCAGTCAAAACATTGTGTGAATGTGATATCAAATGTAGACAAATTAGTTAATGGATGTTAAGGGTTACCAATATTATGGTAACCACGAACATCCATGGAGGGTAGTGCTGGTGTCTTGGTTAGCATGCTGAACTTCCCAAGCATGACTAATCTATAACATTTTGATTTAAAGCTTTCGTGACTGCAGGGATTCATATTCTTGGTTCTTTCGGTAAAGTCACGTAGAAGGGAAACAATAAATAATAAAAATATAAAACAATAAAATTCTCACGACGTTTCGACTGCAACACAAGCAATCATCATCAGGTGTGAAACCCACAGCAAGAAAATTTGAAAAAAAGTGGCGTTTTTTTTAACGTGAACACGGAGAGCAATTTGGCAGTTATTCAGATGGACGAGTCCATCTATGTTCGGAAAAGAGGAGGGGGGAGACGAAAATAATGGATGCGGTCTGAGAGCCACCTTAAGCGTGAACAATCAATTAAGACCCGAAATGGTTTATCAAATCCTTCCAATGATTGCTAAGCCATAATCCATCTTTTCGGTTGAAATTGTCTCTTTGTTTGTATATGTGGAGAGCCTCATGAACGAATCTCATGGTAGCCAGATGGCTTGCAAAGAACCTCTGTCTTGGAGAAGTCAATGTCATGTGAGCCTACTGAATTATAACAGTGACCTAAAACACGGTAGGACCAACACCTTGGCCGTGGTAGATCTTCGTCAATGACACATCATGCCAGCTCTCCAAATTGTTGCCAGTTTGTACCGCACATTGTTTGGCACAACCAGAAAACACATCGGGGGGCCATATAGTGCACCCACAAAAAAAAACCTACGCAGATCTTGACGTCACCACCCGCTACGTTAACCCAAACGGCAAGCGCCACATGGCAAGGAGTGAGCGGAATGCCACGGTGTCATTACCGAGGAGGTGGTGGTGTTGATGAGGAAGCTCGATGCATCCTGCCCATAGCCATGCGAGGGCCGCTGCGGTGCGGCCACCTGTCCGCCAGGGTACTCTGGTGGGGGCCGTTTGGGGATATTGGCGAGCACAGCCTGAAGGTGGGATTTGTATTCCTGCGGGGTCAGGACAGCCGGCGAGCGTGGCGGCATGGGCAGCACGTAGTCTTGCCTCTCCTCGATCTCCACCTCGCCCTGGTTGCCACCCATTCAACACAAGGCAGGAGGAGGTTAAAGATGCACACAAGACATATTATTCAAATATAAACGGACATTGATTTGATGGGCTGGGAGAGCACAGGGTAATGCAGAGAACAAATGTATTTTGTGGACAATACTGTATACGAATTCAAGCAAAACGCACAATGGTCATCTTGCTCAATCCCACACTTACACTCAAAGTCTCAACCAAATTAGATTTGAAAAAGTGCCAACTCGGCGGTCATTGGACATTTATCTTTTTTGATGTAAAATGACAACTACTGTAACGCGAAACCGTTTTGTATGTATAATTGGTAATGTCGGTATCACAATACAAGCAGTCTGTATTAACAAAAGCGTACTTTTCAACTAGAATATATTGGTTGTCATGACGCCACATGTGGGAAAAAAAAACAGATTTTTTTTGGCAGGAAAACCAAACAAGAAAAGTTTCCAGAGTGCAAACGTGTAGAAGATTATACCCCGTTACGTCATTAACAAGTTCAGCCCTATCGTGCCACACTGCAGCCATTGGCAGGAAAGGTGTACACAACGCTTAAGCCATGCCAACGAGTGCGCAATTGGCTCCTGTTAAAGTAAACCGGCGAATAGGAATGGCAGCAATGGAAGCGATTAATGCATGGGCAGTTGTTCGTCATGCTCACTGAGCTCTATCCGACTGCTCTGTGGGATGAACGTCAGCAGGGCTTCAATTGACGTAGTGGGGTTTCTTTTGGTCATTTGATGCAATTTTCAATACGTTACAGTGTAGAAAACGCACTATGAATTTTAACCAGCTGATCTAAGTGCATTCAACCCCTACGCATCAATTTAAAGTCCATCAATGCTCTTTTTATATTATATTTGTGGCTGCAAGTACAAAGCATTTTGGATTTGTGTCAAAATAATCGTTTTAAGTCTACAAAAGGAAATAGGCTGCATCAGAAATGGTTCAATTGGCAACCAGATTTCAATTTAAAAGCAAGAACTTTCAGCCGAATATATAAGCAAGGCTCCTTTATGTATGTCTCCCCACGTAAAAAGTTTAAGTATTTTTACACAATCCATCACCCTCACAGCCTCTGGGGAGTGCACATCAACAGCATTAATTAAAGGCAAACTTTGGACCGGTTTTGACACTGTCTCATCAGTAGCCAGGTTTGCTTGAATCGATGCTGGTAATCTGCCATGTTAAAGTCAAGGTCCCTCTATTTAAGAGATGGATTTTAACGTGCAGCTGGATCTGTTACAATGTACTGTTATGAACCGTATCAGCTCAAAGAAGACTCGCATAATTTAAATTATCTGATATTCCTAAGCTTCACTATATAGAACCAACGATCATAAAACCCTGTCATTGTTTAACGGTAGACAGCACTAAACATCTGTTTTACATTTGTCCACGTGGCCACCATAACTGCAGTTGCTTTCCAGTTGATCTTGGCACATTACAAATATGTACACAAGTCATTGGGCTTTATTACTCTGTTATATTTGAAGCAATACTTGTTATTCATACTATGTGGTTAAATTAAAGCCTTGTATTAAGTTTCTTCCCACTTTAAAATAACTTAAACTTGACTTAGTACATTTGGAAAAACAACTGCAGCTAAATGGCTATTGTGTAAAAAAAACACAATAAACAGTCATTAAACTAAAACAATATTTTAAGGTACAAATGTACAAAGCAATTTGCAAAGACTTTTGACTGCAGGTTATAGCCAAGCATGCAAGGGATTTCTATTTCTGAAGATTACAAAATACATTTAATAAAATATAATCCATGCAGATAAAAAGCATGTCTGTTGGTACTGTTTATCAACTACAATTTACGGAGCATCATTAAAACCTTTTTGTAAAATCAGTGATCACGTGTAAAAACTCAGGAAAGGAAAACAATTGCTCCCGAGTGTACCTCCCTCCAATCAAAACGTACATCAAAAATGTGGAAACATATGAAAGCATTTAATTTCAAACTTAAAAACAATATACTTTTTTTGTTCAATGTTAAACTGTTAAATCAGAGATTAAATCACACGGGCTTATTTTATGAAGTAGATCACTTGAATATCATTAGCATATTAAAAATATACACAGCACATCTGCTATGGTGCAAAACTATCTAATAACTAGTGAGAAGTGCATTCAGATTCAATGGTAAGAAGTTAACATCAAAGGAATGTAAGCACACTGGTGATTTAATTACTTTCATGTCATGAATTTATCAAACCATATATTTAAATTTTTTTAACAATAGCGACCTTGAATAACAACACAACTCTACAATATTTAGCATACTCTTGATTTGAAGCTTTTGTGACTGCAGGAATTCACACTCTTTGGTTCTTTCGGTAAAGTCACCGAAAGAACCAAAGAGTATTTAGCAAAATGTTTAAAAGTCTAAAGGAGCTCCAGCCCGGGCAAGTCTTGAACTCGGCCTTTATGACGACTTGAGCACAGTGTGTCACGCACCAGGAAATTACTCCGCTCAGGCGCCCCGAACCATTTCTATATGCTCCTTTTTAGTCACTTCCCTGTCCTTTCTGACACTTTCCTGACTCTCCACCATTCCCTTTCGTTTCTCACAACGGACTGCCAACCGACGCCTCATTTGTATTTGTTTGTTCCCCAGCTTCTTTTAAATTACCCCGACGTCAGTCTGATGTGAATCCACCTTCCAATCAGATCGTGCGCCCCCACGTCAGCTGCCCCTGTATTAGATCACCAGTCAGGGTCGAGCGCGCTATTTGAACTCGCACGACGTTAAACCCGGTTAGGATATATCTGTGGAGTCATTAATAGGGTTTGCCTAATATAGGTTTTTTGGGTTAGATCGCGTAGATATATAAATGCGTCGTTAAACCCGCCACCACCGGACACAGCCAATTAGCAAGGTTTGTCACTTAAACAGAACATGCCAATTCGTTACTAGTACAGTACACCAGTGTGTTGGAAAGCAAATCCACATTTACAATCTGAGTACAACGTTTCGCCAGTAATTACAACTAGCATCATCAGGCGACAGCCAGATTAGTTTGCCTCTCAGAATCTCTTACAAAAAGTAAGTTCACACCGCAGCTATTGACAGCTGCAGTGTCAGAAGCAAAGTGACGGGGGGCACGCATGCCAGATGACGTCACAGCGCACTTTGGTGGGGGAGTCGCCCGTGTTCCCGGGCAATAGATGTACCCCCAGTGATGCCTATACAGCGTATGATTTAAAATTGGGGTTTATGTCAGGTACCAAGATATTTTAAATGGTGCAACGTATAAGCAGCATCCGGGTTGAATCGTAATTGGCCAACTTATTATGTCAGAGGTTTCATTTATTGTTGTTGTAAGTTCAACTTCGATTGCAGCAACAACATATCGTAAGCTTTAAAATGACACCAAATTCATTTAAATTGGCAAAGCAGTTTAGTTGTCCAGACAAGCATACAACTTTCAATATTTTTATGCAGGTTTTAAAGGGTGCTGAATCCAAATATGACAGCAGATTTTTAAAAATGTAAATCTTCAATCTGGGGAACCAAAATTGTAAAATTCGTTTTGTTTTTAAAAATAGGCCTGAGAAAGTGTACATCTGATCATCACATCATAATTTCGACAACTACACTTTTGGGGTGCTTTTTGTAACAGTGACTCTTTATGCAGGGTATGCACGAGACAAGCGTGTCAACTGTAATCGCTGGATCGAGGTAGTACTCAACAGCAATGGGGACTTGATAACCCAAAAGGAATTTGGTTTAATGTTTCTGTGCAAAACGTACCTCTCCTTCACTCTCACTGCTGTGGATGAGCACCGTGGCATCAGAAGGGGACTTCTTGTGGCTGTATGACTGTGGCCTCTGAAGTTCCAGCTCTTGCTGCTGCTGCTGCAGGGGAGAAGTAACGACCGCTGGGGGCCTCAGCCCCTCCTCCATCCCTCGGGGCTGATCCACAGACGCCGAAGGCGGTAAGACTTTTATCACGGTGGCGTCGGTGCCCACAATCGGCCTCGGCCGGCCCGATGCCCGGCGCGAGATGGCCAGGGCCTCCACCTCACGGGCTAGGCCATTGGCCCCGGGCGTCAGGGCCACGGGGGGAGTGGCGCCAAGGCTGTTGCGTTTTCGCAGGCCGCGAAATCGAGTGAGCGGCTCGCTCACCTCCAGCAGGCTGCGGTGCACGACAGGAAGGCTGTCCTCCTGCACGCAGCCACAGACGCCGTGGGTTGATCGAGTGCCAGAGTGAAATCTTACATCACGTAAACCTCCCTCTTGACCAATTTTCAATTAATCACATGTTACACCAAAAGTAGTTGTCAGTCAGGACTCACTAAATATTCAGGGTGTCATTAATTCTACGTTTTTTCTAAGCAAACACTTTTATACTAACGGAAAAGTGTTTGTGTCACCATTGTGAGAACTAAATAAACTTGAAACTTGCAATTGTATTGACTGCTTTTATAGGAATTTGTCAACGCCGGCTGCTAAGCAACCAGACTGTAACTGGGTAAAATATTGTATTCAATGTTTACTTCCAGGTCACCTCATTGTTCAGCCTTCATTTGAGATTATCATTTTTTTTTAAGATGTCCATGTAAGGCCGAAGAGTGGGAAGCATACCAATTAAATTTAATAATAAAATAATTTGCGGTGGCATTGCACATCAATATTTAATTCCAGAGTTGTTTAAAGTCAACCATCCTGCTTTTAACATTTTCTCGTTGCATTTTTCCACTTTGTCTGATGGCTCGATCAACAGAGGGGCTTGCTAAGCACAAATGTAATCATCAAATTGTGATTAATTTGTTTAAAACTTCCAGTGACCGAATCTGCACTGGTAAAATGAAATGGGTGGTCTTGCACAACACTTTTGTAATAATAAACGAATTTATAGTTGTGGCACCTTAAAATAATCCAATGCACATGCCATAATAAAACACACATGTAGCAACCCAACAATCTCAAGTGTGATGAAAGGTGATTAACTGGAAACTTTACTGGATAACTGTACACCGGTATTTTTGTTTATTTGTTTTCGCTCTTTTCCCCAAATTATTTCCCGATTGTGCTATCAGCGTCATATCATGAGATAAATTACCTATTCGGATCTCCCATGGGGCAGCGCAACCCTTTGCGTGAGAGAATGGCCCATGGAAGTGTATACCACCATCGCTGCCTCTCAGATCCCTTCAAGATACCTCTGGTTCACACACTTTCCCACTCGCCCTGGCCACTGAGAGTAATGTTCGTCGCACGGCATTCAAACCGATCTTTTAATTTTCAGCACTGGAATTTTGTCATATTTTATTGCAGAACCAACTTTAATGAAATGGGGTGTTTTTTGTTGCAGTGATTGGTGACCGGGCTGAGACCATGAAACCACTACATTTGGGTGTGCTGTTTAATGACAGACAGCTGTCTGGAATTTAACCCAGGGACTCAGTGGTGCCGGCTCAGTGCTTTGACCTCTGAGTTACCCCAGACACCTCGTCAATTAATTTTGTCCATGGTAAAACAATTAACTTATCCACTAAATCAAAATCATAGGCTATTAAATATAGATTTTGCATGGTTTTATCTTGAACAAATGTTGTCATATTTTGTATAAAGTTAGCTTACATTTACACAGGCTACATCCAATATAAACAAACCATTCCGTTTACAGCGTTATTTTTGGTTTAACTCATACGAGTGTATAAAATGCACACACAAAAGGGCTGCATTAATATTATGAAAACTTCATTAATATAGATTTGTTTTGGGTTAGATCGCGTAAACATAAATGTGTCGTTAAACCCGCCACCATCCGACACAATCAATTAATAAGGTTTGTCACGAAAACAGAACATGCCAATTCGTTACTAGTACAGCACAGTGTGTTGGAGAGAAAATCCATAACATTCACAATCTGAGTACGACGTTTCGCCATTAATTACAACTCGCTTCATCAGGTAACAGCCAGATTTTTTTAAATAAAGTTATCTTTACAGCATTCTAAGTATGTTGTACGGTACAAATTTTTTTTATTACAATTTGCAAACAGAAGCCATTTAGTTTTCCATTCGTTAGCCCAATAACAAAATGCTCTGTCATGTGCAATATTTTAAATTTATCAGGTGAAGTAGTTTTTTGTTCTAATTGCTATTTGCTTCATTGCTGTACTTTATTTTATTTGTTTTTCTTTTGTCATATTGGGTGACCCAGTTCACTCTTGAAATTAGACTTTCTTGGCTTATCTCTGGAGTTCTCACCCACTTCTCAACAAAGCAACCAAATTTACAAGGTAGCAAATGAAAAGTTATCACTTATCCATCCACTGCACAAACATGTAAAGGTGGCAGATCATCACTGAAAAAACCGTGCACACTGGTAGACAGTCTGTACAGATACTGCAGTGTAGAGTTAGCATGGAAAACAGGGATTGTTTGCTGGAGAAAGAAGATACTACACATGAACTTTAGTTACTGTAAAAGCATGACCAGAAAATTGACTCGTCAACCGATGTCACATGACACCACCTTTGGCGAAAAATAACAGAAGAGACAATATAAGTGACGTAATTTCTTATGACATCATACCTTCAGATACATTTTAAATAAAGCACACCATCCAACAATTCATATCTTGACCTAATTTTCAGATTTTTTTTTTTAATGTAAAAAATCGGGTAAACATTGCTGTGTCAAGAGCCCCGATGGAATAAATGACGCTGTTCTGCTGACTGACCGCTTCACACAGCACCGCTCACCTGGAAGGTCTGCACCGAGTGCAGCACGCGCCGGCTCACCAGGTCCGGGTTGCTGCTGCACACCCGCTGGTGGGCAACCAGGTCGGGTGTGCTGGCAGCCGGGCGCGGCCGTGGGTACGGAGGCGGTGGCCCCGATGCCGCCATAGGCGGAGGCTGCTGTGGGTGCCGCTGTGACTGAGAGGAGAGAAGACCGCGCAGCATACGGCCTGCAGGGTTCCCATAGCTCTGCTGCTGCTGCTGTTGCTGCAAGGTTGGCACCAGATGCTGGGTAGGGGGCCCAGAGGGAGGTAGTGCCGCTGGCGGCGGCGGCGGCGGCGCGGTGGCAGGGTGGGCCTCCTGCGTCAGCTCGGGCGTGCTGACCGTGTGTGATATGGCGCTGGCTGCCGGTGTGTTGTAGGAACACGGGTGACCGCCAGTGCCTAAGTATGTCGGCTGCATCGGGTGACTGTAATTCATCTGCGATGGTGATGGTGGGATGGAGGTAGAGGATCATACGTACACATAAATCGACCGATAAATTTAACCTCAACTTAAAGTAAAATAAACATGTTAATTATAAAAAAATATCTCACAACAATTTGCGAAATAATGTTTAAAGAATAACATTGCCATATATCCACAAAAAAGTATAGAAACTTAGGACCGTTCTGTTGCTATACTTTCAACACCTATATAACAAAGTCATAATTTCAAAAGAGCTACCGTATTCACAGAGTTATTCTTAACCATCGCATTTCCTGTGTGCATTAAATGTATACCTGCAGAGGGTAGTGGTGGTGCTGCTGCTGCTGTTGCTGCTGCTGCTGCTGAGGGTACTGCCCATGGTGGTCAGCACGAATCTCAGGCTGGCTGTACACCAGGCCCTCGGGCTGCGCGTACGCATGCGCGCTGCCCAGGTTGAGGCTACGCAGGGACTGGCTGTGCCGCTCCATGCGGTAGGCTGCGGAGCGCTGGAACTGCCGCATGACCGTCTCGTAGTCCGGCGTGGGTCGGTACGATGGCACGATGATGGCGCTGTGCCGGTGGCTAGGCACGTAATCGGGCCGCATGAGCAGAACCTCGCTGCCCGGGATGCTCAGGTTGGACGAGATTGGTGATGGTTGCTGCTGCTGCTGCATCTGTTGCTGTTGTTGTTGCAGAAAACCCTGCGAGTATGGATTACAACATCAGAGTAATATAGAAATTATAAAATGGAACAAGCCTATGACTAGATCACCTGGAGTGTGCCCAATTAGGCTAGATCTCAAAAGCTAAGTAATATTGAGTTTAGATGGTGCTTGGTGATTGCGGGTGCTTTAGGTTACTGCGGAGTTACATTGTTGTAGTGAACTATACTTCCCGCCTTCAACAACCTGCATTGACCAGTGTGGTAAAAGTGTTGTCAACAACAAAAAATCCCACAACCGCAGTGTGGGTGTGGGAATGCCCTCATACAGCAGTGGATAAAAGGTTGTTTCTGAATTGCCGTGTGATCAGTGCCATTGCTTGTTTATTTAAGGATTTACAGGTTTGAATCCATGACCAGCCACAAAATAGTGTTACTGGGAAAAACCAAACAGCAAACATGGGCTGCTACTGGGTGCCTACATGTAATAACTAATGAAAATGTAAAGTGAGTCACTATGTGCGAATGCCATGGGTGTATGTGGAGCATGATTCTTGTTTACAAAATTAGAAGAGGATGGCATCATAAATACTGGAGCTAAATGACTCTATGTCACTCAGATGTTATTTTGTATTAAACTGCCCAGTGTAATTACCAGCATATGGGCAGTGATGATGATGATGATAATGGTGATATAATGTAAAGCATCTATAGCCATACTGGGAACATGATGGAGCTCGTTTGTGCTGCTTTGCAAAACACTGCAGAATGTGAATTCCTGCCGTATGGGGGGTTGGGCTGTGGGGTGGGTGGGGGTCAGCATACCTTCGCGATGCTGTGTATAGATGTCATCAAAGAGAAAGTTCTCCATTTTAAATTAACCAAACTTGCAGGACTGGATTGTGCGCACAGATGTCAGGCGTGGCCAAAGTGATTAATCGCAATTGGCTCGCAAAGCTATTTAATGATTCATTTAAATGTAGAGCCAAGCCTGGCTATTGCCACTGCAAACAGTCAGCTGTAAGTAAGGAAACTAAAATGTTTATAACCCTTAGCTTGCTCCAAGAATTATTTTGAAGTCTTAACAAGTGGTTAGTTAATTGTGACCCGAGATTGACTCCCGGCCACATTTATAGCAGTATCTGAACTAATTCTGGGCCCCCCTTCACCAATGTGTCCTGACCAGTGAAGTGACGTATGGTCAAACAACCCTCAGGAGTCACACACCGTAGGGACGTCTTCATCCAGCAGTTGACTGACAAAAGACTAACTTATTTCTCAACAAAACCTGCCATTTAACTCTATGTAGTTGTTTCCCCATCACCTGCAGAGCTGTAGACCAATATGCACAAATGCACTTATTTATCCTACCTAGCATTATACATTGCTGTACACGTCCCTTTGATTTATTTACTTAACATAATAATTGGGAGTCGATGACCATATAACCCAGGAAGTGCCTAATCTCATAAGGTTCAAAAGCTAAGGATGGGTGAGCCTATGCAGTGCTTGGAAGAGTGACCACCACTGTGCACAGCAGGTTGGCATAGGTAGCTGCAAGGCTTCGCTACATTGTGGATAGTAACGGAAAGTTTGCTCCCGAGTCAGCGATTGGAAATAGTTTTGCCTTTTTGTGAAAATGTACGTTAAAAACTGTATTAGTATTAGTGCTGTACTATACTTCTATGATACAGCGCGCGCCTATGTTCCCCAACTTCACTGACCCTCACCGACTAGCGATGCAGAATTTCACGTGGGGAGGTCCTCATCCAATAGTGGATTGACAAAAAAGGGGCTGTACATGCATTGGGAAGGGGACAAACAAAATAAGACAGATGTCTTGCCTGTGAGTGATTGTTGAGGGAGTTGAGGCTGGGAGCACTATAGACACTGCCATTGGGAACCTTGCCATTGGACACCTGCTGCCCTGCATATTCCAGGGGGTATCGATCCAGGCTGGTCTCGGAGCGGTAGAAGAAGTTATCTTGCTGCCCCGGGTAGATGCTGTCTGTAGTCAGAAGAGGGAAAAACCCCGGAACAATTACACCAAGCTGTTTAAACTCACAACACAGGTTTGCATTAGAGTGTCAAATATATTTAACTGAAGTTTGTTGTCAAATTAAAAGATAAAAAAAAAAACTTATTCAGATCAAATGTAAGACTGGGATAAGAACACACAAGTCCTCTCCAACACAAGAATGCAAACGTGCACATAATAGTTTGGCCATGTTAGGACTATCAAGATAAAAAAGCGAGCATGTGTGCAATACAACATTATGTTGAAATGACCATTCAATATATTTTTAAATGACAATCAATGCAAGTGGATTAAGAAGGCTTTCATTGGCAATGCTGTAGAATGCTGTACAACAATACTTGCTTCACAACCTTATGAAGATTCATAACAGACAGCACAATTGGCATCAAAAGCAGTTAAGCAGCAATAATATAAAAATGCAACTATAATCAAATCATTTAACTATGGCATAATGTACAAGCTGTTGGAACCCATAGGCAGTGTTTAAACATACCTTGACTTAAGCACCAAAATAATGTTTACATAAAAAGGTAATATAGCTTCTCGTTTACCGTATAACATGGGTGAAAGTAAAAAAAACACATCTGCAATTACTATAAAAATGTAATTACTAAACATTTATATTACATTTAGAAAACATTTATGTTTGAATATAGCCATTGTTTTGTATAAAATTGCACTGGAACAAAGAGTAAACCTACCTTGTGAAGACATGTGAGTTTCTGTGTAAGGTTCATTGTACTGCATCTGCATGGGAGGCATGATGTACGGCTGCTGCCTCTGCTGTTGAATAAAACAGATGCTTTTAGAGCGTACCAAATTACGTCAATGTGCACATTTTTTTTTTTTACCAATGGATTTTACCTGCTGAAAATTATTGAATGTAAAAATGTACACTTACAAAGAAAAACTGAGCAAAAGCTAAAGAAAATACAAAGAACAATATATGCTGGCAATTACACGGCGAGACAGGAAGAGGAGCACATGGACTAGAGAACAGATGCAAACTAGTGCCAGCATACCGATGGTTAAGGAAAGTATGCGACCTTAGGCAGAGACACATAGTTAAGATGGACGACGGCCAATGGACGACCCTGGTGACAAATACTCAGGCATATGAAGAAACATTCAAAAACAACCACCAGCTACGTGAATAGAGTGCGGAGATTATGAGCTCATGTACAGGAGCGAGGGGGATTATCGCACATTGCAAGTCTGTGAGCAATGGCACCAGGTTGAGCAGGCCCTTCATCCACTAGTAGAGTTGATGGTTGATGATGTTATAATAGTTCATGGGATGTCATAGCAATGGAGGATATCCACATGCTTATTTTATTACTGAATAAACAAAAGTATGAAACTATCGAGGTTTCAAAGAGAAGCGCGCTGTTTAATAAACAAGAGTCGTGTTGATTAAAAAAAAGATCTCCATGAAGTACATCTGGCATCACATGTGAGAAACCAGAAACTTGTTTATCTTGTAGTTCACAAAAAACTCAACTTTTGCTCTCCAAGCAACGTACCATGGATGAACGCGTGAGCGTCGACCTTCTCCTGATAAGCGTAGGAGAAGTATTCTGTGTTTGCCTACAAAGATACAAAGGTCAATCAGAGAATAGGCAACATACAATAAATAGTAAGTCACAACCCGTAAACATCTTTAGAACAGCAACACTGAGCTTTAGGAAAGACTTTTTTTATGAAACCGGAGTTCAACTCCACAGTTTTTGCTGGGCAGGAACTTTTTTTTATTGTGGGTAAATTATGAAAACACAAACGTGTTCACTGTAAAATATCCAATCAATACAAAACAGAAAGCTAGGATTTACAATGATAACCCAAGATACAAGAGGTATTTTATGGTAACAAACTAAGACTCAATACAACCAGCAACCATGAAATAAAACAAAATATATAATTTGGCTTTGACAAAGCAATGACTGACATGAATGTGCAAAATACACTAAAGCAAAAGTGTCAAACACAGCAATGAATAATGCAAAATGAGCTTTTTTTTGCACAAACTTAGTTTTAATTTGAGTTGCCTATGGCTAACTCTGAAAACAAAAATGTTGCCAGTTAACCACTTGGGTTGGGTTGATTACATTCATAACCCTTGAGGCTACAATCATAGAAATATGACCACAACTTTCAAAGAGCATGAGTGAAAATATCATGAGTAGAACCAAACCATAAATAAAGAAGTTTATTTGAATAAACATCACTGAGTATAAAGCTAATGTAGCACTAACATACTCCTTGATGGATCAGTTTGTCTTTTTATTGAGTATGGGTTTCAATTTTAAGAATGAGCCATCTGGTTTGTAATTGTCTCTGATTATAAACAGACACAATACAATGCACCATGATTTGTGAATTGGGAATTCCAGCTAGTCTGTACAAGCACTTGACTGAGAGTGGGCGAATGCAAGTAAAGATTTACCATTCAGAGGTCCAGTAACCAATGCCTCTGAAACTAAGTTGGCAATGAGCCCAACTTTACACAAGGTGCTTGAGTTAAGCAAAGTGGTTCAAGTAATCAATTGAAAAACGTGCAGACAATCATTAAGTTGTGTATTTCAGAGCTGATATTCCATCAGATGTAGCAAGGTAATGAAGAATAAAGCAACACAGAAAAAACTACTTTTCATTTGATTTTCATCAAATTTGTTAAAAATGCTGACGCTAAGAGGCAGATAATTGAATACGTTGTACAAAACGCTCCCGATGCCATTGTCAAGAGGCACGCTGTAGCACAAGTACACACATTAAGTACAGTATTTAAAAAGCAGAGAACCTGGAGCCATAAAACAAGATTTAAAAAAAAATCACCAGAATGGATAAGGGACAGAAGAAGCAGCAGTTAGCAGTCATCAGGCTATATGCAATGTTAAGAGAAATGGAGGGATAGTAAAGCTTACATGTAGGTAGAGAACACAGCCAATTTCCGCCTCCCATCCTTTAGCAGATGATTGTTACATGACCCAGTACTGTAGGCACAGAAGGAGAGAACAGTGGAGCAGACACCAGCGAAAGATGTACAGCAAGAAGGAAAGCGGATAACAAAGAATGTATTCCTAAGATGCAGTGGAGCAGAGTCACAGAGCCTCATAGGAGGAAATAATGCTATTGTCGAAAATATGAACCAACATGGGTACCAACACGAATGTAAAAAAAAACACCATCAGAGGCCAACACAGACACGGACATCAACGGTTCACAGAAGCCAGAGACGCATCATGCCCCACCAATTTTCAAAAAGTGTTGCATCATTGTAGTCAGAGGACATGATAGTATTGCTGTTGCGAACCTTCTAAAAAACACTTGTTTCCATTCTTATTATTCATACAATTCTTTATTTACTGGAGTTTCAATTGTGTTTTCATTTAGAGATTGTCTAGCACGATCCCAATACTTAACTAGCCCACTGATAGGGAAATAGCATTGCAATAAAGAGGATTAATGATGTCTGAGCTGTGTCTGACAGAGGGTGCCTGTGCTATGTTACACAGCCACAATCTCCACATTCTCAAACAGTAACGCATACGCTGAAAGCACGCACGTGCAGTGCACCACAATGGTTCACATTGCATTTTCAAATGTAATTTTTTTTACCAACAAAAGCCAAGATTAAGAACTGTCATAAAGGAGACTTCCATGGTGATATACCATCTTACACAGAAGTTATTACACCAAGAGGAGAACATATTTTTCCAAATCAACATTCTTGATCTATTGCTACTCTCAAAGACTGCTCCTACAACTGCTATTCATTGTAAACTTTTGAGATGAAGTGCAAGCAAAATGTATGTTAAAAACTAACTCGGCGCTAAACCATCTTAAAATTAACAGTCAACAAAATAACAATAAAATTACTGACAAGTAACGTACTAGTTATTGCAAATCCCAATAAGTAAATGTCATCCAATGCCATTTTTACCAACGACAACATCAACATGTTTTAGAACACCCAACACTTATTAATGTTCATATAAAAATAGAGGCTACATCTAACCAATTTTTATTCACAAATGTTAATATTCCAAGACCAATTTCGAGAAGAAATAACTTCCAATTAAACAATGAATTGCTTGTAGAGTGAAAAAAACTGGCTTAAAATATATATTCTAACCAGAAAAAATTCGGGTGATGCTTCTATGTGCTTGTATGTATGTTAAACTTCCTTCACACCGCAAGTAGCCAACAATAGGCTGTAGAGTTTGCACGTCATAAGATCATGCTCTTCATCAATAGACACAAACAACAAATACAAACAAAATTATGAGAATGAAAGAGCTTGGAATATTGCAAGTGCAGCTGATGAGATTGAAACGGGTTTAGAAATTAAGCAAAAATAATAAGATGGAAATGGAAAGCAAGAAAACATTTTGGAAGCCCAATAGTCTACCGCTGCACACTTACTCCATCAAACTCTTGTTCAGCCTGTAAAATTTGTGCTTGAGTGAAAACATTCGCCAAACGTACTTTGCCATTTCAATATCATCCTACAAAATGAAACAAACAAAAAATCAGTACAAATGAGAATATTATAAACCAAAAATGCAAAAACATAAAAAAGTGATGTAAATCAATAGTGTTCATTCACAAGAAACAGTGACCGGGTATAGGTTAGCAACCCACTGTTTGAAACTGCACCGTTTCCTCCTTATTCATAAGCTCCAGTCCAACAAAGGCCTTATTGTGAGTAACGTTTGTGATATCGCTCCATCTGAAACAACATACACATGCAAGCATTACTATACGGCTCGTTTATTTTTTAATAAAAACTCCTAAATCACCCACATTTATATGTTCCAGATAAACATTCTCTTGCACAGTGAAGACTAACTACATCAACGTAAATTATCGTCCATTAAAAGTTGTATGAACAATGTTCGGAACGAATAAACAATAAATGTCATTGCATGGATATTTACACAAACCAAAAACTGATTACAGGCATTTTGGATATTCTGAATGACGACGCACAACAAGCAATTGTGAAGAATGAGCTCAACTGCTTACTTGTATAGGGCTGGAGCTTTTTCACTTTTGTACTTCACAAATATTCCTTGGAAGGCTGTGCCTATGGTAAGGTCAGTTCCCGTACTCTCCTACACAGACAAAAAATAGCATACACAAATAAAATAACCCATAATAGTTTGTAATCATAAGTTTAAAGCAAACTCAAATTAGTCTGTTTAAAAAAAAAAACAAGTATTCAAAATAATGCAGGAATTAGAAATGGCGTGCATTTATGAATACAGCATTTTCATATCAACCAAACACTGAAAATGTCACAATTGCATATATTACCAAATGGAATATTGTAAGAAAATATGGTGAGGAGAAATACACATATTTCTTCCCTTGTGTGCCAGAGTTTGTAAATGATCATGTGTTTAACAAAAACTACACCTCATAACAGAAAAAGACACCACTTAAGCGTGAAACAGTAAAAACAGTTATGAAACTGACTGTTGACAGAATATTGTTTCAGAAAGTGGCATGCTTGAGATCTACACACGAGACATGGCACAACCATGATCAATAACTGCTACTGAAATACAGACATGGCCAAACTGAACCTGTATGACGTTAAAACAGAACACAGCCTTAACTGAGAGACCACTAGTTGAAGGTGACATTTAGGTGTGACGAGGAGCAAGAGGTCACGTTTCAATGAGTCAATGTGCAGACTGCCTCATGCTTCTACATGATACAGCACAGCAAGCTTAATTGGAGTCGTGGCAAGACCATTCCAGTGCAGGGTGGTGTGTGTGCAGGTGTGCATTGATTGACCCATTTTATAGGCCCATCCCCATTTTCTACACTGCACAGTTGTGCCTATAATCTTTGGCACACCCTCGCTGGAAACCGCAAACCACGCCCCCACATACCCATACAGCGCGAACAACACCACGCGGGTTTCATAGATGGTTCATCAAACGGCCATCGTGTGAAGGGAAGCAACGTGTGCTTTTCAAACAGCTTAATTAGCACCCTCAAACAGAATCATTTGTTCCTCTATCACAGATAAATTGAAGTTAGCGTAGCTATACGAGTCTCAAAAATGTAAAGGAGGCTCACCTTGGCTGGGAAACTCTCATGGCCAAATCCGTCAAGCTTCTCCACCTCTCGGATGTAGACAAGTTCAGCTTGTTCTGCTATCAGGCCCCTAGAAGATGAAACACGCACAAATATGTTGGTGTTGACTTCAAAAGCAATTCACCGAAATAAACAATACTTAAATTCAAGATCAAGATGTCATCATGGCCAAGGGCCTCTGATGCCATCACACCTTGCGAACGCTTTCTCCCTTCTGCCAGATCCCACCGATGCTGCGAAGTAGACAGCTGACCCCCAAGGTCTGCCCTAACAGTATCCAACAAACCTTCTTAGGTCTGTCCCTTCATTGCCAGATTCGTGGAGACCACTGGTGCTGCTTACCGAGACAGGCAATAATTTCGGCAATTATCCATCAAATTAAATTCTTTAATATGTTTGCAGTAGATTTTCGCAAGCCGAAGATCTTTTTTTTGTAATACCAATATGCACTGCTGATATCACCAATATCCAGAAACTTAATAATAACCATAAAAAAACATGTATTAGCTTGCAGCATTTTGCACAGGGCATCCAGTGGATATTATACAGAGAAACATATTAATATAATGCACCATGAAAAGGCATTTCAATCCAAGCTCTCACAAACCAAAGCCTTTATTAAACATGTAAAGGTTAAAATCACACAATTTCTGAACTCATAAAAGTGTCACACCATTAAAATAAATCGTACCTATAGATGTTTTAAAAAGGTTAGATATATTTTTGTTATAATTTAATGTTTTTACTGCTGATATTCAATATATTTATGCATGTGACGAGTTAATGGAGGCTTTGTATATCATATGCAACTAACGGTCTCTTTATCTGAATGACCGATGAAGATACGCATTGTACATGCCGAACGATACCTTATTCATGTACTTTGCTGAAAGAACAGTGACGTAAGTATAAAGAAGGCATGTATATTGCAGAGTTTTACATGAGCAATTGAATCGATTGGCGGTGACCCGGGTCACCATCGTGACCCGGGGGTGCCAAAACCTCCATAACTCCGAAACCAGAAGGCCTATGAAGACGGGAGATGTCACTGAGCCCGATACGAACGCCAAATATGGAAATAAAAAACACACGCAAAACACCCATAAAAAAGGGGGGCTGTTCGGGATTTGTGCGTGGCAATGTCTGTTTATTGCTTGTTTTGAAAGTACATCAGGATGCTGGTCTGGTCATTCCCTAGCACGTTCTGCTTCTTACGGGGGCGGCCACCCTTGTCTTTGGGAGCGAGACCACTTGGAGGCAATGGCGCACCAGGCGCTCTCTTGGTACGGCTGGCGGTCATGGTCGTGCTGGCGGGATCGACATCGTCGTCATCATCGCTCCCAGCGTCGCCCTCCGGCAGGACAAGATCGTACCAGCGATGCTCCCAGAAAAAAAACCTTAAACTATGCCCGGCCCACCAATATTTTGCGGTGACCCGGGCTACCGCCAATCGATTCAATTGATCAAACGTAACAAGAATAAGTAAACTTTTTTTATAAATTCTTCATAGAAAAAAAATAAGCTTTTTATAATAAAGTTTATGACATATACAACAATTGTATTGATTATCTGGAGAACTGAGGAACATGGCCCTGGGCAGGTCACATGGGTGTATATAGCACGTGTATACAGTCTTCAAATAATGAGCAGGCACAATTTTTTTAATGCGTTGGTTGTGTTCCCTGAGTGCTGGGCACGGGAATGGTGTTCTCATGTCTATGTTCGGACCATGTTGGTGACTGACCACTGTGTGAATAATTAAGCTTTCTTTATATTAACATTTACGGTATTACAATAGTTTTATCAATCACCTGGGAATAGAGACACTTTGACTCGTGGGATAAATCATTATCAGCTGACAAATCACACTTTTGAAAGGTAGTATAGCGACATTATACTTGCTGCCAGGAGCTACACACACGACTCGCATAGCATGGAGTAGTGGGCTCTAAATCCAATTAGCGTCTAAATTCCACCCTATTTAAAGCACCATTAGCCTTATTTAGATGTATTTACTAAATTTAAAACAGCATCGTAAGACCGTTCCACAGTATAAATAAACTTGGAGCAAAAGAACTTCCAAGCAAGTGTGAAAACCGTTACACGACGAGACGCAGAACGTGACTCAAGATTCCTCTGCACCTCCGATTAGCACAGCTGGCTACCTACGGTGCAAAATAACTTATATATAAAGGTGACTTTTAAGTGATGCTACTATAACAAGGAATAGCTTGCTATCTACTCATTAACTGCATGTGCGACCTTGGAAGTTTCAAAGCTGCACTCAGGTTTTTGGCCTGTTGCTGTAGCAAATTGAATATAACCAACTTACATTAAAGTAAGTTTTGTAAAGACTGATGTGTATACGCTGTGAAACCTCTTTGCGAACATTACGATGAGTAAATTATAAAGTATTCATTACACTAAATTGAAAGGTCCATATCGTGTCCTGAGTCGACGGCTAAAACAGAGTCAGAGGTTGAAAGCAGTACTATTTGTGGGTGCGACACTGCAATGTGGACAAAAGCTTCAATAACCCACATTATGCGCTCAGAACTGTGCCCGTGGACATACGCTGACTGCAGAAGTAAAATATTTGTTCTTCCACTCACAGGCCACATGAAAACGCTGGTTTATTGACCCTATCACAACAAGCTCAAATCCAGGGGAGGGTGCAATGATGCAACAAGGGTTTTCCATGTTTCCTACAGCGGCAATTAACCAACGAGGCAATCAAAAAACTGGATGTTATGACGCTTGTTTACAGGGGAAAGCCTCACCAAGTTCTCATAATACAGGCCACTGAATGCTATTTATATTCCAATTGAGTCATTTGCGGGTCTATTTTATTTTTTGGCAAATTTGGAACAAGACGCCAGCACACAATGGTCTCCTCTTGTGAATGACGTCACGGGATATTTAACGTCCTGTGTCAAGAAGACGGCGCGTATTCTTACGGTTAATACACTCGTAGAATTATTCAAGGCGGCGGCTTGATTTCAAACCGCGAAACTCTGCAACAAGCGCGACAGGTGAACATGCTATCTCGAGGGAAAGTCAATCCCAACAGGCCATGTGACTCAACTATTGTAACTATGCCTTTCACCGATTATTGGTTCATAATCATGCACCTTGACAAAGCAGTCAGTAATTGCACTGACGGAATTAGGTGTTGTCCTTTTCACCCACCTCTGATTATCACGGTTGGCTACGTACAGTGCAACAGAAGTTCAACATACATATGTATCTTAGGTAAAAAGGTGCATGGTTACCTGAGGTTTTGATGCTGTATAGCCACTTTAACCGTCATCTCTTCCTGTAGGCTGTCATCCTGTGCCCACACCTGAGTAAGATGCCACATGATGCAATCCAAACTGAAAGACTAAACATTGCAGTGCCTCTCCGATGTGGTTTTGGGTTGTGGCATGTGTTGTTCAGCATGTCTGCCGTTTCACTCCATGTGCTGGAAGCGTCTTAAGTATATGCCAAACAACAAGCGTTGCAACCCAAAAACACATCTGAGAGCTATAGAGCACAACTATGACCACCTACGCAGTAGTAGAACTGCAGTGATTGCAACACTCACGTTACTTGTGTTTTTTTAAACAAATTTATTTCAAGCACAAATACTCACATTAACCAATAACACTGCATTAAAAAGATAATATATAGTTGGTAAAGTTTGTTTTGCAATGGCCCGACTTTGTAACACATAGATCTTCATAACATATAGATTTAAGCTATGAGGAATTACTACTTGAAAGGTGCCCTATTATACCCATTCCTTTTAAAGCCATGCCATTGGCAAATGTGTTGAGTTTTTGTTCTTTGTGCTTGTGCATCAACTGTACCAGTCACTAAATAATTGGTTTAAAGTGCAGGTTGTTCATAGTTGATACATTAAAATTTTCTCATATCCTAAAGAAAACAGCCATTGTGAACTGCTTATTAACATCAGAAAATGCGAGTGCTTGTATGCAAATTTAACACTGGTTGAGGAACGATACATACCATTGGGAATAAGATGTAGTCTCTAAGAAATTCTTGTGATTGGTACTGGTCATAGTCGCCAAAATCAGCTAGGGAGAAAGGATATATATTCACATCATAATAGGGAAATTAAAGTATTAAAGTATGTACAGCCTTACTGCAGGTGATAACATTCTCAAACAAGAACAGTATTAACAATGACAAATATAACTGGAAATCAAGTGAAGAATAAAAATGCATTTACAATTCAAATACAATACTGTAAAATCATAACGCTGTTGCTGAATATGAAACAACAATTTATAACTCATTGTCTGGTCATGAAAAAGAACCTAAGATTTGGGCCCTCATGTACACCAATTAAAAAATACATGTTCCACATCATCAACTCTCTATACTTCTGGCCCAGAGGGAGACTAAAGGCATATGGGAAAACATTGTGTTAACCCTAGACAAGACGTTGGTGGATCGAGAGCTGTTGGATACTGGAGGCCACCTCCAATTTGCACGGTTGGCTATGTACGGTGCGAAAGAAGTTAAACATACATACATGGATTAGTTGCGATGATCATGGGGGCTGCTTGACAGATTTGTTAAAAGGAGCACACTGTCTCACCTCTCACCGAGTACCTGACTGGCATCTGTGCCCATATCCAGTATAGCTACTCAGGCCTACAAATTCTTCAATGTTCATCGCCAAGTCAAGGCAGTGCCCCGTTGAACAAGTGCACACTAATAACAATCGATTAACAGAAGGCAACAATGATTTAATTTACCTATATTCAATTCTAAGAGCGCTGGAGTTGTATTTAGAGCCAAAGAGAAAAAACACAATGCTTTGGTATATAAGCAATGGCTTAAGATAGCCTGGATTAGATTCGATTTAAATTACATTCATTACTGGCTTACCCTGCACGGCGAGACTGGCCAGCCGTACACTCTGTTCCACGCTGCATGGCAGCTTTCCTTCAATAATGTCCTTCTTCAGCTGGAGGTAATATTGGTATCTGTAAGCAATCAATAATACAATAAGATGTTACTGCAATTTCTCCAAGATGTATCTGTGTGTGTGCATAAGTTTTACGAAATACAGGGATGGTATTATTGTAATGCCTTTCTTGAAGCCAGACTCTTTCATAGTGGGAGAATACAAAAAGGGTAGAGTTTCGTTTGGAGGACCATTGGACCCAGCTCTGGAATTTGCACTGGGCACAGTATATGCTTGGTAGGCCTGGTTGGTAATACGTATGTGCCAGTCTCATGAAGAGCAATATTTAAATATAATTCAAATCTACAACAATGTGGTAAGGGTGATGGATCACAAAACCCACAAATTAGGCTGTGAGATGGCCAGATAGCAGGGAAGTAAAACGATTAATGAACACTTCTGCATTGATGTGTCAATGGTATTGCCTTTAGCAATTGTTTTGTACTATAGGTTTCATAATTTAAACTGTCCACAATACAAAATGGCCAAACATCCATACAGGGCCCTCCTGATGGTCATAAAAATCAATTCAGCTTATACGTCTAAACAAATCACATTAACATCTAATGCAGTACTCTAACACAACTGCAGGTTGTTGGTTAATGACAAAAATATAAACCAAAAACAAATTTTAAAAAGCTCAAAATACATTTTCATGTCCCACAAAAAAGAAAAAAGTTACAGAATAATGTAAAGGCTTGTAAGATGAATAAACATTTTCACTGTGTTGATCTGTCAAACAAGTTCTGAGGAAGTGGTTGTCCTGGGAAATGCTTCACACACGCACACGGGTGTAGCTTTGACTCATTGCCATTACTGTCACAACAGTGCTGTTTGCATTATCGTGAATTTTTTTCATGCCATCAGTGGGCTAAGATTTTTGGTCTTCTTACCTGTGGCCAACATAAACCACAGTATAATGGCTCTGAGTGAACCAGTCAGGCATTACAGTCAGGAAGGGGAGCATACACCAATAATCAAGAACTACAGAGACGAGGGTTGGTGGATGACAGACTTGTAAAACTCCTAACCCTGCCGGGCTGAGGAAATAGCAGTACAGGAAATGGGTTGTGAACCCATCCGTGTGGACTTTGAAGAGAAATTCCCTCATGTGTGGATTTATGCATGTACTCGAATAAACTCTCAGATGAAAAATAGTTGTTTAAAAATAATATGCGAAACATCTCAATGCATGTCCTTTCCAGAGACAAGTCTCAAGACTTAAAGAGGCTTCCCTGGATAAATAAACAAATGATTGTATGACTAATTATATACCTCAGATTTAGAACACAAACTAGGCATTCAAAACCCCCCTCCAATAACAGCAAATAATTAAACTAATGGCTTCAAGCTGCTTTCAGCTTACTGGATTTTCTCTAATCTGAAAAAGGGCATTTAAACAAGAAAACAACCCATACTTTCATGGTTGCTTCAAACATTTTTGGGGTAGTCAATGCGAAAGCATAGAATCCCCTCTTGCTGCCAACAGCACATCCCTCTGAGAAAAATTATGTGAAGCTGGTTGCTTGGTCTCCATCTCCATTCCAGCATCCAGCAACTGTGACGCATTCCATTCCTTGTGTGCGTTTCCGTGTTGGTCCACAACGTTAAGGTTTCCTGACCAGTTGCCAACTTTGCAGCCTATTGACAATCTTTAGGACATGTTGTTGCAATGGTCTTGCATCCAATACAACTACAATTTTGTTACGGACAATAGTTCTCAAGCTCAGATTGATCAACCAGGCTAGGCACTTTCTAATGTACCCCTTGATCTTTAACAATTTCTCAACAACAAAAAATATCATCTTGCTAACCACAGCAGGGTTTTTTTTTTAAACAGATGTTGCATCCTTCTGGAAGATAGAAGAGAGTCCAAATTTAAGGCTTTCATGGTGCGAAATATTTCTATAACAGAGGTGATTTTTAGTTCCTGACATTCAACTCCCTGTGCTTATGGGTCTACTTTGAGGAGCACACTGCATGCCATCCTAGGCTTATTTAAAAGTTTTATAAAGTGACTTCTCAGTATTTCTAAAGATATACTGTGAGCAAATGTATCAGATTGTAATTATCACTGGCTATTACTATTAATTACCACAGCATACTACATTCCAGATAATTATAATATAGTCTATATAAGTTTACACGGGCTGCCTTTAAAAATAGAGGGCCCTTAATGTCTTATAAGGACAGATATCTTTGAAAGCATACCTTTAGTCAAGCTATTCACTTTCATATTCTTGGTTCTTTCGGTAAAGTCACGTAGAAGGGAAACAATAAAATAATAAAAATATAAAACAATTAAATTCTCACGACGTTTCGACTGCAACACAAGCAATCATCATCAGGTGTGGTTTTATTGTTTTATATTTTTATTATTTTGTTTCCCGTCTACGTGACTTTACCGAAAGAACCTAGAATAGAAATCCCTGCAGTCACGAAAGCTTTAAATAAAAATTCTATTAACTTTCCTAAAACAAAGTTTACTTAACATGTGCAGCACAAATAAAGTCAGAGACAACAGATGCAGTGCAGTATTCGTTATTTTTCAGAGTAGTATTTCCTGTTAGCAAGCACATTCAACATGAGCGTTGCTTATTTCCAACAATTTACAAGTGCAGCACTTTGTGATGGGTGCATGACAGTGGCATTCCATCTCCAATAATACCCCTGCTCACAAGCGCTTTTCTTAGAGGAGCTGCCACATGTGCTTCCAGCAAGCATTGTCACATCTAACCCCTGATTGTGATCCGAGTACACAACCAATCCAAAGGCAGGGTCAACGTGATGCTCAGGCATGCAATGCTACCCCTTGCATTTTCTGAATCCCTTAATTTGAATGTCCAGCTATCCTAACGTAACTGGTGTAAACGCCAGGTGTGCTATGTTCATAGCAAAGCCAATGTCTTTAGGGCAAGGCAGACCAGAGGGCCCCACATTACTCCCTAAGCACAGCTTAATTGGATTACACGTTAATGCAATTGCCATATTGAATTCCATTCGTGCAGAGTTGCATGAAGCCAAATGCAGGCTGGGATAAAAAAATATATTATTAAAAACTATGCTTTGTGTGATGTGGAAAGCATTGTCTTTACACATGCAAGTATTTTCTTTATATGGAACCAACAATGGAGGATTTGAACCCGTCACATGTAAAGTGCGGCAGTAATCGGTGATACATATCCTTATTTAACTGTCTATAAGTTCAAGTACGGTAAATGCAATTTAGGATAGCAAGAACACTACTGACTTTAATAGCCCAATTTTTTTTTATTTGCTGACAAATGAAATACAAAGTATGTACAACTGCAACTAATATAGTTTAAGTTGGCCATAACGGATAAGTTATTGGTATTTCTATTAAGCATCGGGCCAGAATGATTCATTCTCCTGGTGATGCAGCAATGCATGGCATCAATAGTATAAATTGTTCATATTTTTTACCATTATGTTGAATGTGATCGAATTACTTATGCACATTTTTGAAGTTTAACACGTAGGCTTTCGCGTCCAATATCATCCATAAAAAACACATTTTAGAACTTGATAAAAGCATTAATCATAATTCTTGAAAATAAACTAATTTCAATTGTATCGAGTTGAGGTGAGAATTAACAAGTGCTTCTTCTTTGTATACCGCCTCGTTTGCACCACCTTGTCATGCACCGACTGGTCTGGACTAAGCCTTTTTTACTCCGTTTCCTCTTTCACACCGTATTTTTGCGTACTTTTATCTGTACCGTATTGTTTCTTTAAAGTACTGTATGTACAAACTGTCTCATCTTCCCTTGTACCGTCCTCTGTTATTCTCTCTTTATGTATGGTCTCATCAATACTATATTTTATTTTAAATTTGACATTCGACCACATCGTATTCTGTCGTGTTGTATCCATCTCATTGTCTCCATGACATCGCAGGTGTGCCGCCTGTACTGTGCTGGTCCACCGTTCAGTATCAACGTAACACTGGAGCATCATTTAACAAATTCTGCATATAATTCTGCATATAATTTAGATAATGGAAGAGGACAAGCAATTAATGCATGCATAATTTGGGTCTAAAATATATTTTTATCCATCCATGTTCTGGTCCTTTGAGGAATGTAACAATTCACTTCCAGTAGAAATAGATTCTTATTGTGAATTCTCTCTCCCCCCTCCTCACCCTCAAACCAGCGATCGGCAATTAAAAACAAATATTACCTCAATGTTTTGCATATTATTTGTAGTGTTTAATTATTTCTAGATTTGAAGCTTTCGTGACTGTAGGAATCCACTCACCTATGTGACTTTACCTAAAGAACCAGAGTATGTTTAATTCTTGTCAAATTTGTAGTTTTGTTCACTCAATTAGCCACAATGTATACTTTGCATATATATGTATATTATTCAAATAATAATTTGACATTTGGTCTATACTTTTGATGTATGCATCATTACACATCTAATTATAGCAAAAACAAATGTAGGCAAACTAGAGGTTGGCAAAAACAAATACTATACTCCTTGAGCACAGGTTTACTCGACCACAATTAATTTAAGCTTCCACAATGATATTGCACGAGTCTTGTAAAAACGCTCGTCCTAAGTTTATGCATAGTTTCTTCCCCATTTTAAAATTTGGATGTAAAACTACGATGGTTCAATGTGCAGGCTTTTATGATAACAAAAAAAGAGTCCTATTTCAAAAAGTATCTGCTATCGTAAGTCCACATTGTATAATCAAAAGGTAGCCTTGTTCCATTAGCCAGATACCTACAGCCAGGTCTTAATTTCAGCTGGGTCTGTCCAGATCGGTCACATGGGAATTATCTACAACCGACACAGCACATCCAAGAAAACCCCTAGCTAGTCACGTGCCTACTCCAGTCTACTGCCAAATGGGAAAAAAAAATATTCCGTTTAGAAACTAATCCCTTGCTAAAGCAGGATTGCACCCCAGAGAAAGGGTGCACTTTTAATGGGGCCTCTCCATCCATCATCACTGTATTACCTGCCGGCAAAGCCTCAAATAGAATACCTTGCTCGTCAGCTTGAGCAGCCATGCACACAACACATCGTTCACATTCCCGGCCTTTCATTCGGCCCCAGGCTGCTTTTTTGTTTTAAACAGGGCAAGCCATGAATGTTTCAGCAGATCATAGCATCCAATCATCTGATGAAAATAGGCCAACCCCTGCATAGTGCCTAAATAATAATAATAAACTCCACGTGCCAGTTTCAAGGGGATTGGCATGTGAACCATGTATCTTGCAGGAGCATGCACCAAGTTGAAGGATTATGCTTCAAACATGTGGATTTGTGTTTTGCTTTCTCGTGCTGATTTTAATAACGCTATACACTTTAAGGTGGCAGTAAACGGAAAGGCTATCTGAAGGTGCGTGGTATGTCAACAACTGCAGGAGAGGCTTTCATGTTAACATCAAGATGCTCTTTGTTGATGCTGGTTGAAAGATGTGACTTTACACAACCTTCTTCACAGCTATTTTTTACAAATGCATGAAATACACATTTTTCTGTTTCATGTTTTACGATTTGAAGCCATAAAGTATCATTATGATAAGGGAACGCAACTCCATATCTTCAGGTAAAATCATGTTTTTGACATTTTTGTACTAAAACACGATTGGCAGTAATTTCTTAACAAGTGGAACACTACTCTTTAGTAACTAAAATATTTGCCTAAACAATTAGTTAATTTGAACATTATAAAATGTCTTTTATATTAACTTAAAGACAACAATCCAGTGTCACATTTTTGATGCATAGCCAATAGTGTGATTGAAAACACTATGGAAACATGCCATTATTATGAAAATGAAAGATACCATTATTATGAAAATGAAACATGCCATTATTATGAAAATGTAACATGCCATTATGAAAATGTAACATGCCATTAATATGAAAATGTACGGTCCATTTCAGCATGTGGAATGTTACTTTTTAAAGTCAGCTTCAAGTAATTTAATTGTGGCTGCTCAGTGTTCAGGAAGTCATTGGAATGTTTAAACAATGTTTTAAGAGTAAACACATTCCATACGGAGCCTTTTATTATAACAGACTTATTATAATCCAGACAATTCGGTTTTCCTGTGGCTTTTATAATATATTTAAATATTCACAGGCAATAAAAAACACACTGGATGGGTAGCTGCATGTGACAAATGTTGTGTTAAATATCATCTACATTTTTAAAGTTCACAGATCTGACCGAATATACATTTTTTTTGTATGGATTAAAATGTTACGTCAAAGTGATGACGATTACAAATGGGGCAGAGAATCTAGCACCTACTAATTCCAATGACTCATGACATGACTCAGTTTTAACTGCATAACAGATACTGAAAAAGGTTGGTGAAAACGCACCTGGAAATACTTGAATTGTTCATCCGTTCACTCAGTCAAAATATCACACTCATTTGCAACTATGGGAAGGAGCAGAGGGCACCTATAAACTAAATATTTGCATTCCAAAGGTTAACAAGACAAGTTTACTCCCTGTAATATTTAGGGTTAAATGAGGTCATGCCAGCCAACCCACCAAAACATTCTCATTGCACACTTTCGGTACCAGTCAAAGCTTCAAAGAATTTGCTTGTAAATGTTTGCACAATAACACACCTAAACAAAATCTGGGCAGAGCAATGTAGTAAAAATACCTTGAAAAAAAATAAATATACAAGATTGAAAACCAAAACGTGCATATAAGCATGCAAGTTTAACATGCTGACCTCTGACCACCAACGATGAGCCTATAGAAACAGATCCTGTATTGAATTAATTACATCAACAATTATGAAGTTGGATTCTGACTATATCACAGTCCCCAAGGTATGTGTAAACTAAATGCTTTTTTTTCACCTATAACAAAGACCTCTTGTCAAAAGATATTATAACCACTAAAGATATTCCGTATAGCCTGTAACAGACTGTTGGGGCAAGTAATGTTAGCGTACACCTATGAAGGCCGGCACGGCACGCGAGGGGGAAGGTGGCCAGCACCACGGCTTTGTCTCCCCAGTGGCAATGTTTACACACCGCACCAGGTACTAATTTGAGGCCGATTCCACCTAGGGGAGGCCCAGGACAGGTTCAGATAATCGTCACTGGTATAGGCAGTGAGTGGGCTCGTAGCGCAGCACGCAAACCGCTACACTATGGCACATGCATGTTATTATAAACACCTCACAAACACTTCACATATATATACACACACACGCCCGTCCACTTTCATTTCACACAGGTGATTGTTGCTACTTCTCTCCCTTGGAAACGGGTTCGGGGGGGGCAGAAACTTATAAACAATAATTCTGCTGGGAGCAGATGAGTGATGGAAGAGATGGATTCGCAGCTGCTGCTGCAGGGCAGCCGCAGACATTCCAGGCCAGCGAGCACGGTGGGCTCCAGCAGACAAGCACGTCAGGCACCCGCGCAGCAGGAATAGCACGAGAGGCATGCGAGCGGCTCGCCTGACCATGGCCATCATGCTGCTCTTTAAAAAGTGTGTGCCAAACATTCACGAAATGCACTGCGCTTACTTTATAAGGCGAACAAATATTGCAATAATAAACCCGGAGGCATCTTTAGCTCTTTGGTTTGGGTGGCTCACATGAAGAGTAGAGTGGCTCGCAATCAGAAGGTTGCATATTCAAACCCTCTACTTGGTGGGGGGGGGTTGACTGAACCCATCATCCCTTCGGGGTCGACAAAATCAGTACAACTTTGTGGGAAAGGCAACAGTGGTTTGGCCCCTGACATACGAATATGGAATTTCCATCAATAAATTACTTTGACCTGACAGGACCCTTGGGTTAGAGGTGGGTAACATTACGCATGGACGTGGTAAGCAATGCATTTTACGGTAACAAGAAGTGGGAGACATACCAATATTTTTTTCTCATACTGAACAGGCCAAGGGATGCGGCACACATCTGTTTCTAGTATGGATTATTCAATAAGCCAAATGCAGAATACGCTAGACCACCCACAAAAATGATGAACCGTTTCATACGTTGAATATGTCACAACACAATCTGTCTTCATGGCAGACATAACTGAATCTAAAAGAAGGGCTATGGGACCAATTAACCACTCCACATACAGGAAAAAATGGGGTGTGGGAGTCTGGGGTGGGAGTAAAGACCACATGAGCAAACACAGTTCACTGCACAAGCAGACTTGCACTTTGTACTGATGGCATGTCAAGTTATTGTTGACCACAATTTATTATGTTGCATCTCAGAATATTTAAAATCCTTTGTGGAATGGTGTGTTCTTGGCTACTGTGTCTTTAGCCTTCTCTGTATTTTTGGAATTAGACCCGCTTTAGCACTCTGTTACTTTATTTTTAATTGTTTGCATTCGACACCACATTCACATCCCGAAACATTCAATCATTCTTCTGAATATCCATGTCGCAGCCAAATATGACACTACACTCCAAATTTGGATCTTTATGAATCTCTCCTTTAATTTGTGCTCATATGTCTTCACAGCATCAACTTGTTTTTGTTTAAATCAAGCTTTTTCCATTATATCGTAATGCTAATCTCCTTAAATCAACTGTTATCTTCTTTCACAGTATTTGGCAGATAATTCTACTGTGTCGCTTACCAGCGCAGTATTTCACTTATTTCCACCTTGCTGTGTGGTTTTAATTAATTAAATGTTCTGTACATTGATTCTCATTCCAAAATCACTTTCCACTTTGTTCACATTTCCAATGAGCTACTCCTGTAGGCCCCTCTTCAAAACTGGCCAGAAGGGCTTTGTCATCACAACGGATGGCTAACTTGACCCTTTGGCCTCCACCTTCCATTATTTTTCTCCCGCTTCTTCAAATATTCCCTCCCTCATTCCCTCCACACAGATGTTAAGAGTAGCGGGCATACATAGTGAGCATTCTTATGTTACTTATATTTCCACAATTCTTGGTTGTGACTCTCTGTGACTCATTACTGCTGTCTCAACACATGCACAATGACTCGATCAGCTGTCTGCCCCATCCAGTCTGCTCCTATGCTCTTGAGCACCTCCAGTAACTTTGGGTGTAGTGGAGAATGTATGTGGTAGTTTGACTAAAAATATTACTCCAATTATCTGAAAAGTTCATAGCATATTCACTGGGGTTACTTGTTGATACAGTTTCTTATAAACATGCATTCTAAACTATTCTAGATATCGGTCTTTTGTCCAATAGTCTAAAATGACTATAAAAAAGGAAAAGAATTACTTTAGGGTAACTTACATTACATGGATTTTCTTATATTACTGTATTGGTATTTTTCACGTAAAAAAATCTGGCTCCAAGTATAAGAACATACAGGTTTACATATACTATGGCTGCTCCAGTGAGATATTTCAGCACCTTGTGACCTCCGGGTGAAAGGTGCTTTAGAAGTGTAAATTATTATTATTCTTCCCGATCAATAACAATTCATTAGAGGGACAATGGTTGAATCTCAAATTAATATTTAGGTCGATGTTTTTTCCCCAGAAAACACCCCTTCGTGGTTGGAGACAAGCTTTTGCATACCTCTAGCCATGTGTAAATGGCAGAAAGGACCCAAACACAAGGGCATACCTGGTGACCTCTTGCTGCAGTTGGATCTCGCTGGGTACATAGAACAGAACTCCAAAGTGCAGCAAAGCCTCCTGGGCAAACTTGTCCAGCTGCTTCCGAAGAGGCTTCTCCAAGTCGACCCATCGCAACTGCTGCTGTTTGTTGGAATACCACAAGCCAAAGTGTGCCAGCTGTGGAGAAACACATGTTATACACTTCAGCATGCAACTAATAATATAACACGTAGGCTTTCACGACCAATATTATCCGTAATACAGGTTGTTTATTGAAGATCGTGTAAATATAAATGTGTCGTTAAGCCCACCACCCGACACAACCAATGAGTAAGGTTTGTCACGTATACAAAACATGCCACTTCGCATCTACTGATGCTTGAGAGAATATATGCTCAACACGTGACCGAACCTTCAAGACCACACTTGCACCATCATATCTTTACTCAGGAGTCTTGCCATGTATATCTTATCTGCTTTGGAACCAAGAAAAACCCCAACAATCTCTCGGGACTTCCTTACCACCCTTTCCTGTGCTTGGCCCGTGCCCGCAGACGGAATATTTTCTGAATATAATCCAAACAGTCTGAGTAAGGCGTACTCAGTGGGACACAATTACCTTAAGTGTAAACAAAGCTGTCTCATAAAACATAATAAAGTTATCAGATTCTTAGCTCTTTGGTAAAGTCACGTTGAAGGGAAACAATAAAATAATAAAACATATAAAACAATAAAAATTCTCACGACGTTTCGACCATAACACAAACGGTCGTCATCAGGTGTGTCGGTTTGCATTAATTAAGTTATCAGGCTCATTTAAAATAAAGGAAATCCAGGGTTATTTTACAAAGGTAACATGACGGAAGGGCACGAACATTACATAGCATAGCCACAGATGCCTTCACAACCCTTGACTTTGCTAATGAACTTTAACAATACTCTTGGTACACTAGTTCATGGTCCGTATATTATCATTACTAAATTTGTTTCATATTAATTATCTATGTTGGTTGACAATAAATAAGTATTACATGGCAGAAAAGAACAAGAGGAAATGTTGGATATCATTAAGGAACTCTAGCGAGAGTTATATACATTTTTGGTGATTTTAGAAAAAAATTCAAGGGGAAACGCATTGATTTTGTTCAGTATCCCAATAGTAACACTAATCTCCATGCCGATATTGTTTCCACATGAAACCATAATACGCCAATTCCCATCACCGACCATAAATATTTAATCGGGATATAAAATGTATATTTACAGCAATGTTTCAGCAAAAACACCAATTTGTAGGAAGACTTTCTTCAATTCTGTTTTCATGCCTGATCTTTCAAACAAAATGCACTGTCATGAACATAGATAAATACACTGCAATAATCAAGAAACCTCTGCAAAAGTGGAACGCATTACTAATACACCAAACAAGATTTGGGGTGCCGATTATATGTAAATGGAAAGTTTATTGGCAGGCCGGGAAATCCCACCACAGGAAAATATCCATTAGAGACTTCCATGGATATTTGTGAGCTTGGCCGGATGCTCCGCTAGTCTGTGGGATGGGTGGGGCACATTCCCTCTCCCAACTCAATCGCCCAGAGATGCCCAAACTTTAGCTCGTCACGTACCCCCTACCAGATATATTAACCCAGACCTATCAAAGGTCTGTGTACCCCTACCAGCATATAGGCCTCGATTTAATTTCATCTTAATTACATTTACATGTAATTTACAGCTCAAATATTTAGTTAACACTTAATAACATTAATATTGAAATAAACATTAACTATTTAATATCTACAGAGGAAGGCCACACAGCATAATTACATCATGGGATAACCAATCTCACACAGAGAAAAAAAGACCCCCCATGCAGCCTACACAGTATGTTGGGGCAAGTGCTGCAGGCCTATTCCTATGAAGGTTGGCACAACCCACGAGGGGGCCAGCATTAAGCCCTGCTGTTTTTGTCTCCCGAGTGCTAATGTATACACACCACATTCAGAAGGAACCATCAACCAAGACCTGAAGAATGTACCTCCTGATTCCCCTTCTGGGATTGTGCTGTCACCATCCAGAATAAACACCTCATTCGAGAACCAACCATCCGCATCTCCTGGCTTTGACATTCCTCACACTTTTCTACCATCAAACGCATCAGAACATCAACACGCCTTAAAAAATGAAAAAGTAAAGAATAGCCAGTGTGGCTGTGGAAATAAAACCCAAACTATGGACTACATAGTAAATAAACCACTGCAGTCTAAGCTCCTTCAATTGAGACCTGTCATGGCTAGAAGACATTGGCATTTAGCTCCTGAATATATTGCCATATGCAAGAATATAATCTGGAGCTCATTTAAGGCTGAGTTACCCTAGGGGAGGCCAAGGACCTGGTTCACACATCACTCACCTTTGAAGTTAGCCATTGCTGGGAATAAAATCTTCGGAATCATAGCACAAAGACAAAAAGCCAAACACACACACCTAGACATGTGTATAGGCTTTTGTGTTTGCTCGCCTATGGCTGGCCACAGGTGCTGGACAACGCCTGTCTATGGGCAGCCCTGAGTCAGAAATGGAATTTACGCATCCTCATGGCGAATAAGTCTTGCCACGGCAGAGTTAGCACCAACACTGCAGTTGATGCCGATGGCAAATCCATTATGAAGATGACAATGAGGAAAACTATGTTTTGTGAATAAACTAACTGTTGAAGCTCCTTAATAGGCAGTTCAAAGAACCCACTGGCAGGCATTAGCAGTTATCTGAATAAAGCTTCTGTTCAAACAAGAGATAAGCCATCATGTTTAAAAACAAGAAACTTAGCTTGACCTTCGGTACACAGAAAACCTAAAATCCTTATTTTTAAATTATGTGACATTGTTGTCTCCCATCTATTGACATTCCTGACATTCTTTTCCAAGGAAAAATGCAGCCAAAGCCTGCACTGACATACCAGCCTAGATGCGAATCACACCTTTACCCTTTGCAATCGCACACATCTCCACGAGATTTCAAATTATTATCCAAAATTATTATACAAAACCTGTCCATGGAATTGTTTCTGCAGTCGAGGATGGTATGCATTTTACCTGTACTTTTGTCTGAACACCAATGCCCTTTAATATTACTGCACTATTTCCTGGCCTTTATTAATTCCAGGGTAATTAACACCGATGTGACAGCCCTAGCTGAGAATACATACCTGTTATCCTGTTTTGGAGGGCCTGAAAATGATGGGATAGATTGAGAACTGGAACACTGTTCCATTGCCAATGTATTTTCTGGTATTGCTAATTTCTCCATCACCCCATTGTTCTTTCCTTTGGTTAAAAAGGACAGCAAAGGGGAAAGCAATTCTATTTTACCATATGCTGAAGCAATACAGCAATATATGTAGCCCCTATATGCTCCCGAACATAAAGACAGTAATATGATTTAATTAACTTGTGAAAAAGGGTGCAGAGTCCCATTCGTTTCAAAAGGCATCAAAACAAGATTACTTGGGATAAGAGATTAATTTAAAATCTCTTTAAAATAGTATGCTATGCTGTTTGGTAGGCTGCTTAGTGTGGTATGTACTTTGACATGTAATTCTGAGAAAATTTTACTAAATCCCATGAAATTTAAATAAAGGAGATCCTGTGCAGCTATCATGAACCTAATCTTGATTTTAATCCTTGCACCAAGAGCAGTGATGCATTGCATGACCAGATAGTGAGATTTGCACATACTTGAAGCATGTGTGTTTAGCAAGTTGATATACATCACTAGATCTGCTAAAGCCAGTTAGGTTGGAAGTCAGTCTGCATTCTTGAAGGTTGCACGAATTAAGTAAATAACATTACAATAGTTGGTTGCATGATATACATAATGGTGCATTATCAAGTACTCTTGAGCAAAGCTTGTTTGTCATGAGTACCACTTAATTTCCCTTCCAAAACCAAAGAGGAGTAACTTCTGTCGTTTGTGCTTCAAATCATTGTTCAGACGGTGGACAAAATAAAGCAAGTGACAGACCTTTACATTTTGTTTCAAAAACCCACACTTGCAACAACATCTCATGGGATAGAGATTCTTAGAATTCTTTGGAAGTGGTGATATTCTTAATTACTGACAATGCTTTCCTTCAGCCTTAACGATAACACAAAGCTGATGGCTCATTTACATTATGGGAATTTCCTGGAGTAATGAACCTCTTTAAATTACCTGATGCATATTTAGCTCAAAGTTATAAAAATAATGTAAATAATGGTAATGGCCACGTTTGTATAAAAATAGAGTTACTGTATATATTTCCATGAGTTATATCCATCAGCGATTATATATTATTCATAAGCAGTCATTTAGCTTAAGAATTATAAATTTACTAACGAAACATTTAGACGTTAAATGCACCTAATAGGTCAATATATTATATTAATTACCACATTTATGAATGATGTTATAGCAGGTGGTACGCACTGAATAAAAACTTTATTAATTCGGTACATTGCTTATTTACTTTTCATTAATGATTAAACATAAGGCAGCCCTGCTTCTGGTCAAAATCATTGAGTTAAATGCCACCAAATCCAGAGCACTAAGCAGCGGCTCACCATGGCATCACAAGCTCTCAAACTACCCATCGTTGGCTCTTCCCTGCATCTGCCTAACCACCAGATAATTCTGGATGCTGCCCTGGATTCAACCCTCTCAGGGGATAATCATATACTAAACACAGGGAAGATGTGCAATCATCACATTAGTATTAAGGCACTTCCAAACCAATGCTGACAGCTGCCACAGCAAACACTATGGCATGTAGCATCATAGGCTCTCGTCTGGACTATTGCAATGCCATCATTTTCTCTTCATCAGGAAAAAAATATTTGCAGTTAATCCAATATAACCTGTCCACGTGCCATCAAAGGCATCAGGCGTCGCCACATGGGCTCCATAACTGTGATAAAAAAAAGCCTTGCACTGGCTTCCTTTTACATCCAGAGTCGTGTACAAGATTGTCACTCGGTCATCATATTTAAAGGTCAACATCCATATCTCTTCACGCTCCTTAAACATTTGACCATGAAGAAGCGCCACGTTCTTTGGAGCACATCCCAAGATTTGCTGATTGGCCCCAGAAACAGGACGATCCTGGCAGAGCAGTGCTTCTCCGTGGTTGCTCAGATAATATGCAACTCTCTCCCACTACACCTACAAAGCATATTTATTCAGGCCTTGCTTTGAAAATCTTGGATAACTGCACCAATTTCTACTGAATTAAATACATTTTCAAAGTCGACGGAAAGCTATGCATAACTGTATTTGATATGCATCATATTTTTTTCCAAAATCTGATTCGATAGTAGGTTGTATGGTGGATAGCAAGATTTTTTTCACCTAAATCCAACTTGTTAACATGGTTAGCTAGTCTAAAAATATCCCATTATTCTATTCCAGTTAACTTAGTCAACAACTTATATCCATGTGAGCAAGCTAAATTGTATAAATACAAAGTCATATTATCTGCATAAATCGTACATAATCGATTTTAACATGCACTATTCAATGCCTGTATCGTGACCATATCCAATTTAACCTGTAGACACCATAATGGGAAATTATCAATAGTTACTCAAACTGTAAATTAGAAAAACTATAAAACCATATACTTTGACACCAAACATTATTCTGGTTATACTTTTTAAAAGAAAAACACATAAATAAAAACTGTTAATTGCATCCACATTTTACAAGAAAAATACTTTAAGCAAAGCAAATAGCATTCGTGGGAACACCCCCAAGATTACAATGTGCTACGGCTTTACTGAATGGCTTGAATTTTACTGGCACATAATAAGCATTCATAGATGAAATGCAGGTGCACATTTACTGTCCGACCCTTAAAAACGCATGCTGGCAGCCTTTGCTTTTAAATGGTTTTCATGATGGAATGAGTGGTTTAACTCTTATAGGTCTAGATGACCAAGTGTGATTACAATCGGTCTAAAAGGTTCTAATTTGTCTCATTTGGCAGTTGCCTTGGACAACAGGTGTGTCGTGCACAGAGAAAAGTTTGAGGCTGTCATAAATCAGCATCCTTGGCTACTATCCTCGGCAAAGAGTCTAGCGGCAAACTCTATTACATGCTAGAACTGAAGTTAAACAACTAAGGCTTAGCATATGATATGAAGTAAAAAATTCCATTTCTGTCAGTTTCGGTATTGATGTTCCAAAGAACGCACAAAATCAGAACTTGATTCAATAAAAACCAAGATAAAAAGTATAATGCACAAATTGACTATATAAATATACCACCTACTTGTAAGAAAAATTGTACTTTTCAACACATAACAGTACAGAACCATTTATATTAGATAATATTAAAAATAAACTTATTTGCAGCAGTTTATCAGTGTTATTTATTTCCCCAGTCGCACTGAAGTGCACAATTACATTTTGAGAGGTACCTTAGCAACAAAAGGAATTTGGAATTGGGAAAAACAACTATCAGTTTAGCATGCCAATTGTAGGCTGTTCCGAAACCAGAGCACCTGAAGCAATTCTCTCTTGGCTTCCAGATCAAGCTAAATAAATAAGCACGACTACATGTGGCAACACCTGGAATCAATGCGCAGGTGGAGCTCTTCCCCAGCCAGCATCTTCATGTGAACGTTTTACAAGATCAATCAGAAATGAGAGATATGCTGCAGCAAGTGTAGTTGACAATGTAACAGATTCTAGAATGAAATGTTGTCATTTAGAAAATATGACGTTCACGAGCTGACTTTTTTATGCATTGATTTAGCTACATTCTTGTGTAAAACGAACTATAACAATTTTTATGAGTGCTCTAAAAACGAGTGAACAAAATGGACTGTTACATTTCTTCTGAAGAATGTTTGTTCTGGAGGTAGTCCTTGTTTCTACCCCAAAGTAACCAATACAGCATGCAATAGTTTCTTGTTGAGCTCCGTGTTTTTATGAGAATCAAATGTAGAACATATCAAAGATTACTATTATGATTGGTGTGCATATGTGAAAGCATTACTTGTGAAACAACTTTCCTGATGCCAAACAGCACTGCCTTTTTTTACTGGCTTCGTAGCCTGTTCATTATTTGGATCACATCGTGCTGCCACAGTTGTCCTCAATGAGAAAATTCAATGGACTTTAAGACGAAGAAACATAAGGCCACTTTTTCATGTTTTCATTATCAGTGGCTTGTTTCCAAATACTATGAGAGTGCTATTCAAACAATTCCTAAGGATGATGCAGCCTTGTAAATTGTTATAAAGACATTTCAATAACTTAATATAGTGAGGGCTCCCAGAACTTGTTCAAATATCACTCTCAGGCAGTGCCAGCCATTAACCATGGCACCATGAGTCCACACCCACTAACCTGCACGGACTAGTGTGGTGAAATATGGTGAAAAAACCCCTCGTCACCAATATGACATGGGGAGGCCTTCAAACAGCAGTGGATTGACAAATAAAAGGGTTATTTTTTTACTGAAGTTGGTAGGTCAAAGCAAACAAAAGCACATTAATTTATACTACAGCAAAGGACATACATTTAACATTCCTGTTAACGAAAAGTAAAAGCTTGTTTGGCAAGCTTAAAATTACCATCGCTATTTGATATTTTAAATAACTGACTGATTGGCCAGTACGAGTTTACCAATAAATACACAGAGCTACAGCTTGAAAACTGGGTGGTCTTCAGAAATGACTTCATGTAACCAAGTGCTTGCATAGCTCTCCCACTGTGTTTTCGAAACTGCACGGTAATTTATTTGCCATGATGTCCAATGTTTCGCTCTGCATGCTGGGGACATCATTCCGAACACCGCACAGTACAGCCCGAAAATTGAGAACTAAATGCAGGACACAAAAAAAACCCTCCAGTGTTCACTTGGCTTTACATTACCTCTCGTAGCTCTAGCCTCTGAGCAGCAGCTTCCAGGCACTCTTGACCCGTGCTCTCCACCGACAGCGTGCACTCAATCACACTGGTGTCCAGCAGCTTGATACGAATAACGAAGCAGTTCTTGTTTGAGACATTGTAGCGCCGCGTCCGCTTGAGCCTCAGACCAAAAGGCATCGCAGTGGGCCGGGCAGCCCCACGCACCCCCACTGGGCCACTGCTGTTACCAAGAGTTCACGTCTATTCACGCGTTGTCGTCACCGCCACCGCCGTTTGCTTCGCATCCGCTAATGGACAGCAGTCTGTAGAGATGGGTCTTGTGAGATCTGGAAATGAAAACATACATTGTTATTCAATTTGAAGGGCGAATCGCAAGTTAGAACAGAAAATTAGCCGTTGCAAGAGAGGTGATTGTGTTACCAAGCCTAATGCAAGACACTTGATCCGCAACTTGGCATTATGCATTTTTTATTTGGCATTGGTAAACATTATTATTAGAAGTGAAACTGTTTTTAAAATAAGCATCTCAATTGCCAATAAAAGGTGGCTTCTAAGCCAAAGGCAGCAAGACATTTATCAACAGATGCTTTCAGTTTAAAAAATAATCACTGAAATACTGTTTGGTCTGACAAAGATTCAAACCAATTAGTGCAACAAGTGCTGTATTTAACAGTTTGATTCTAATATTGTAAGAAAGAGGGGAAACATTTTTTGATTCCCCAGTGTCAGACCCACCAGAAGGCTACCACCATGCCAAGACTAAACAAGACCAAAGTTAACATTAAAGGGGTTTCCCTTGCCTCCTTTTACATCCTCATACTACAATATGCATTACAGCCTTAGACTACAGTACAAGTTCAATTTGCATAGTGTCTAAACACTGTAGAACTCTATGATGCTGAACAAGGTAACAGATGAGACCAACTGTGCAGCTCTCAATGAAAAGCCCAAGTGACAGATCAGTAGACTTCATGTTTGGACTTGCTGAAAATAGCAAAAACCTTTTTTAATTGTAAAATGTCCACTAAAAAAGAATCTAAAAAAGCTTTGCGTAAAAAAATAAAGTCTTACATTTCTGCCACTAACCAAGAATAAAAATAACACATTTGTACTAAAAAAATAACTACTGGTATTGCCATACACTTTTTAAGGCATGTGCAAGGTTCCTGCAAGTTAAATTCCCAAAACAGGAAATCGGCACAGGATACCAATGTTTACACAAAAGAGGAATTAATTAAAGCATGGCATTGTGTTCACGAGGGGTGCACAAATGACAGATTCCAATCCAGAAGAGTTCCTTCCGGACAATGCAGATTTTTGAGAGCGCAAACCACACGACCCACACTCGTAGTGCGTTTGTTGGGTTTAGTTTTGCTAACTTCCGTGCTAAAAGTTGGCAAATACCTTACGAAGGAATAAATTGCTGGTACTAAAGGCAGAAAATTTTAATATGGTCCATCAAATTGGCAGCAGTGGATTGACAAAGGGCTATAACTTATTCTTAATGTGTTGCTGACTTATGTTAGCAAGAATTGTGCTCGTTATACATGGACATACTGTATTGTTATTCTGACACTCAATATCTAGTGAGCTAAAAAATCTAAATGAATAGACAAGAAATAATGTTTAAGTGAATAAGATTTTCATAATGAGTGTTCAACATGAAAACAAATGTCAGCTTTCTTAATTAAGAATAGAGCTAACATGTTAGTAAACTGTCAATTTGATCGTGGTTATCATATATGAAACTGACTGTTAAGTCACTGTAGGAAAATGTTCAAGCACAAAAGCATAACTAATATAAATAACTGACTTTTCTGATTATTTGCCTTGGATTTAATTTTTCATATTTCTCACCAGACCAAAATCATGACCGCTAACGAATTAGGCAGGATATATTTTCAACAATATAAAAATATTAAGAGTTTATGAACAATCACCAGGAATGCACCCGATACTCTTTGGTTCTATTCGGTAAAGTCACGTAGGTAAAAAATAAAACACCAAAAATCACGACGTTTCGGCCACAACACAAGCGGCCGCTTGTTTCGGCCACAACACAAGCGGCCGCTTGTGTTGTGGCCGAAACGTCGTGATTTTTGTTGTTTTATTTTTTACCTACGTGACTTTACCGAATAGAACCAAAGAGTATGGATCCTTGCAGTCACGAAAGCTTCAAATCTAGAATGCACCCGATCCCATGAATCACAGAAGATAAGCAGGTTTGAGCCTGGATAGTGCTTATACAGACAGGTTATCTCATAGGGCTGTTGGACTATCATATGGCAGGAAATGACCATGATACAAAAATCAGTTATTGTACTGTATTTCTATGCTCCTATGTATCATGCTGCCCACATTCGCAAACCCGCACAGACCAGCCTAAAGTATTGCAAAATAACCCCTGTGACCTGTACGGCATTAGGATGTTCTCATCCAGCGTTGAATTCACCAACGGACTCTACAGTACATGTACACGAGTACTGTATTAAAAGGCGAGTGAAGCGAGTAGACTGCTTTTTTCTTGTCGAGGCTAATATTAGGAGAAAATTAGAGTTGACCATCGCCCAAACATACCATACACTTTTAGTCCACACTGTCCGGGCATTTTCGCAGTACGTTCATTCCTGAGCACAAGTTCTGCCACTCTGCCATTTGTTTTCATGACCAAAATGTAGATAGTAATCGGAGGTGGGGATGCTGCCCTGGCAGAGGTCCACAAGCAGAATAAACAAAAATACTTAACTAATTTGTCAATAACACTGCCTTGAAAGGAAAACAATATACAATAGCCGATGTTTCAAGCAATGGACATTTTTGATGTGATATTAAGACGGGCCATGCCCAAACATCGCCTATTATGTTTCCTTTTAAAGCAGTCTTTTCCCTTTAGGTCGCTTGGCTTTTTAAAACAAACATACGTATTATTTTGTGATGAACGCTGACGATTTACATGGCTGCGAATGTACGACTAAAATACCTCTATTAACTAGTTCATCTTTATAGACAGCACGCATCTTCTGTAATTTTTGTAACATCCACATCAGCTTCAAATATTGAGCATGCAGTGCTGGTACAATGCGTGGGGATACTCCTGGGTAAGACAGCAACAATAGAGTTTCTCGCCAAGACACACACTTCCAATAACACCACCTTGAGGTTACACAAACGCAGTGTCCATTTCCCCGTCCAACCCACGACACGATCACGACACATCATCGCTTTACACGACCCAAGTATGGCATCAAGAAACCGCAAAATTGAGCTCTATAGGTCTCTGCTGCACTCAAGGCTGCACATTAAGGCGACATAATATTCTTACTCCAAATTTTGTAGATTTACAAGGAGCTAAGACGACGTGTGCCACGTAGTTATACTTCAACCGGTTGTTTAGTCGACGTCGCCGTCACATAAAGGGCTTATTATAGGAGTATTTTTTTAATGCAAGTGCTGCTTTATGCATATTTTTATTAAGCAACAGAACACTGCTTAATCAAAATTCTGGCTCAGCCGTAGTAATTAGCAGAAGCAGTACAGTGTTACAAATTTAAGCGATACTGGTTTTAAACCAGCCTATGACACAATGCAATCGGTATGTCATTGGAGGTTGCACATGCCAAATAAATGCACGAAAAGACACTGCTTGTTTAAACACATAAATTCACATAAACCCGTTTTATTACGTGTACACATTTTCAGGACTTATATACAAAATTGTACTTAATGAGTTGGTGTCTTCTTAGAATATATCACGAACATTTGTATTGTTCTGCACTTGTCAGTTTAATGTACATACGAATCAAATTAGTGAAAACATAATTACATTACAGCCATGTTTACAACATACATTTTCCTAAATTTGGACGTAATAACGTCCACTATTCACGGCATGGGATACAAATTCTGCAGTAAGGATGACATCTCAGCATACACTACTGCAGCCAAAAAAAAATACCATACAATACTGTACAATTAAATCATAAAACTTCAATAAGTAAATAAAGCAAACTACACCAATAACTAATTCAGTACCGTAAAGTGAAGAGCGCGGCTCCTGATGATGTAGAGGAACAATTTTGACTAAGAGGGTGAAAACCTGCAGCAAAGATGCCACTGCATTTACTGTTATGTTTTTCTCATACTTAATCATAGACAGACTCGCTCCGTGTAACTAGTCTTGATTCTGCAATAGTGTGCACGGATCTGTTCTGTGCCTGCATGGGGAGTGTTGTATGAGGGTTAGGGTTGGGTGGTGCTGGAATGGTACATAGAAGAAAGCCATGTGGATGAATGGGCTTGTATTATACACTGAATTTAGATACAACACTACGTGTGAAACACTTGTAAAGCATTTCAATGTAGGTCAGTAGGTCCTTCATACTCCTGTAATGTTTTTTTTTACAAAGTAAACTACGTCATAATTGCATATACGTCAATGTGCATGTAGTGTGTGATACATACAGATTTTTGTATACAACAGAATACTTAAAATACATAAAGTCTACGAATTAATTGCAGTGTGGAAATATACCGTACTGTACTATAAATAATGTACAGCTGCATAATATACAGAGACGACGTGTATGGGTTAACTGGAAATGGAAAATAATTCCAATGACGTACTGTTCCAAATATCCAAAGCAATTCGCTGGCAGATATAATTATGTGGTAAAAATGACTGATGCATCATCCTGTTTATATAGAAGGGACTTAAACCTACTCCAAGTAGCTATGCATCAAAACATAACACCCTTTTTATACCGCATACATTCCATGTCAAAATAACCATTACAACTAGCACTTTGATTCACCTTGCGATAGTCTCTTGCGGCATTACACCCTGGCCACACAAGTTCTCATAGGTAGCTTATGCCACACTCATAGATGTATTTTTTTTTCATCAACAATTCCCCCTCTGTCAATCATTACAATAAAGAGACTTCATGCACCATGTCTTACATAGCCATACTACTCTGTTTTCAGAGAACATTGTTATTCATTGAGATTATTAAATTGTGCGTCCCCCGCACCTTCGATTAGCACGGTTGGCTACGTACGGTGCAAAAGAAGTTCAACATACACACAAAATGACAACACATTTTGTCGAACGCCAATATCCCGAGCAAGCACCTGATTGCTAATCCGACTAAAGAACCTCCAGGGTTAAATCTATTGTACCCTCGAAAACAATGGCCCACATTAAATCAAATAGGCACATGTCATGGCTGATCAAAGAAAGGCCGCCTTGCGATTGCAAGCACATTACTAAGGACCACACAGTAATATACCATTGTGTACTCCAAAAACATCAACGGAGGAATTGGAAAAAAATCCAACATGCACACATTACATCCATTTCCTAGCTAACTAATCTGAACATAGATGTATTTGTTGCAAGTTAAATATGGATAGATCGCGTAAATATATAAATGTGTCGTAAAAACCCACCACCACCCGACACAGCCAACTAGTAAGGGTTGTCACGTAAAACAGAACGTGCCAATTCGTCTGCTATAAATATCCACCTAAGCCACTTCATTGGGCTATCATTTGTGGCCAGATCGCTTCTGAAAAGAGGAATATAGCTTAGAGGGCCTTACCTGGTAAAATCTAAAATAAAAAGTTTAGTTTAGTTGAAAAAATCCCACAGTTAATACAGGCAATTCAATAGAGTACACTGATATATTCAAATAAACCCTGAATGTTATTTCCAAAACAGAAACTAAATCATTAAAACACATTGACGAATCTGCTACCGTCTTTAAAATCCATTGCACACCCAGGGTAAAATAATGTTCTGTTCCTCGGGTATAATACATATTCAGACATGTTAATCCCAAGAGCCTGATTTTGAAGGACAAAACTTAAGCTATAGTTTGGTCACATTATAGAACATTTGTCAGTGACTGTTTATAAGGATAGCAAGCATTGTACAACTCAGTTCTGAATACCGTTTGCTTTACTACATTACATGGCAACCATTATACTAACAATTTGACAGTTCATAACCCAAGGTTAATCGTATGAACAATCACCCTTTCAAAATGTATACAAATATGCGTAACACTTTTTTTGTTTGGGTTACGATACACTACTCGCATTAATAACATACCAGGCCATGTTCAAGTTCAGTAATACCTCGAATTACGTCTCACCCTTTAACGTCATCACTTTATTAACGCCGCTACTACCTGGTTTGCGTCACCTCACCACACACTTGACGTCACTAACAGCACCATCCCTCCTCTCTCGTATCCGTCGCTTCTCAGCCTTTGTTTAAACAATACGCTGTAAATTGCTTTTATTTACACCGTTTCGATATTTGTCTTCGCACTTTTCAGGAATGCGTCCCGTACGTAAATCGGGGTATTAGTGTACTTATCTTGACACTATTGGATGAGGGTCTCCCCACACCTGCGCACTGGGTCGTGCGTGTTTATAGCCATATACATCATCACAATGGTCAGTGCAGGTTGGTGATGGTGGGGTGCAAAGAAGTGGAAGCATTGAAACACAGTAGAATGTATTTTTTTATGTCATTACCTCTACTGCCCACCTCAAAGTTATATGCGGGTTGGATAGTGCTTGGATGTTCACCCATCCAAGCACTATCCAGGTTTAAGCCTACTTAGCTTCCAAGACCTGACGATAGCACGCGCATTCCGGGTGATTTGGTCATAGGCATGTAACCAGGTCACCGAGCACAACATTGTGCACCTTTAAAATATATATACTGCTCTTCCCTCATCGCTCACGCCTCCTCACATGTTATGTCTCTTGAGTGACTGTCCCTTCTGTCAGGGCTAAATAGTCTGACGGCACTGCGTAGCATATGAATATAAGTGAACTTAAAACATCCCCTATCAACAAGCACTCACAATTTACTACCGGCGTCACATTTGAATGGCAAAACCACTGCCTCTATCGTATCATGTTCAAACAATACGCAGAATAGTACTCCCAAACTACATTCTGGTTGACTGAGGTGCTCATCTGTAATCCAGCGGCTTGGGAGGGATTGGTGGATCATTCAAATGTGCATGATACCCACCTACAGATCCACCAGGTTACGTCTATACGAGGTAGTCCATCAAGTACATATCTATCTTGCCTTGTCTGTGCTCAATGATTATCCCCTCGTATGTAGCACTCTGACTCCTCTCACCATACTCTAAAAAGGAATGTATGGCAAACACTGCCAGCAAGACCTTCCGAAAAAATGTGTCTTGAGACTTGGTCAGTCTTTCCCGTGAAATGAGCAATGGTTACAGTCCAATACACAATGGCCCATAACATAATAAAGCCATAGTCAATCCACTGCTGGAGGAAGGACTCCAAAAACTTCTGCCATGTTCTGCGCTCCCCGTTATATAATAATCCATCCAGCAACTAACTGCACGTGAGCCGATTTCATCGCTCCATCTCCTCAGTCGATATCCTCTCGGATGCCTTCCATCTGTTTGCTGTCACTATGTCACTATTGTTGACCATCGGCCACTTCACCCGTGTGAATAATGTCGAGAACCTGTGTCGTTCTCTAATCCACGTGATTCTCATTCTGTCTCTAAATTTAATTAAAAACATGCATCTCTCAATGCTTCTTTGTGCACTTTTCATGGTTTAATGACAATAGAACACTTATTTTCGACCTACATTAATGACGTATGACAGGAACGTGGAACAATATTCCACTAAGCGCCACTTTGATATGCAGAATATACAATGGGAGAAGGAAATAGCCAAACATCCGAATGCAGGAATTTTGCCAAAAGTATCTAGACCTATTGAAGCTTTCTGAATAAAGGATTACAAAATCAATACTGTATGACCGTATGTTATTGTTATGTACTGTAAGAATGTGTGCACCAGCTATTGCCTTGGGGCAGTTTAAGAGGAATAAGCCCTAATACAGTATTTGAACACAGTTCAAGGGTACTGAGTATAACATGTACATACTATTGGAGAAAATATATGGTATGTACTATGTTGAACTTCTTTCGCACCGTACGTAGCCAAGCCGTGCTAATCGGAGGTGCGATAGTGTTAAACAAAACGCAGGGTGGTCGTCAATCAAAGCACTAATCAGAGAAGCAGGCTTGAGCCTGGATAGTTCTCGGATGGGCGTCCAACACACACACAACAGGTGCTATAGGCTGCCCCCCGCCTTCAAGAGCCCACACTGACCAGGAACACACATCCCCCCGCCGTGTGGTTCTAACATGCTGTTGGGTGAAGTGCTGTTAGCGAGGACCTTTGATGGTCGGTTCGACACAGCGAGGTGGGGGTGGGTGGCCAGCACCTCGCCCGTCCACCTTTGTCTCCCCAGTGGCGGTGTTTTACACACCGCACCAGGTGCTCATTTGAGGCCGAGTCAACCTATGGGAGGACCAGGACCGGTTCAGATAATCGTCCCTGGTGTTGGCCCGTGAGTGAGAATCGAACTTGGGTCGCTAGGTTCGTAGCGCTGCGTAGCAATAACCGCTACACTACCGTAAGGACCAGTATGGTGAAGTATGGTCAAACAACCTCCACGACCCGCACGGCGTGGGGGAGGCCCTGGTCAAGCAGTGAACACACTAAGAATAAGAAGGGTTCTACAAACGCACGTACATGCGCATCAATAAAAGGCAAAGCAGAATGACAAATCCCCTTTCCTTCAATCAACAAACATCAACACATGCAAAACCCGTACAGTGCGCTTACAGTGAGCGAGTGCCCCTCGCAACCAACAGAAGCGCCTTGACGAGACGCGGCAATACAGCGGAGTAACAAGCACGGGGGACAGGGGACGGGGTTCGTTTGGTGACATTATCTACCAAGAGTAGAATAGCGAGTGCCGCAGTCGGTGAGGTAATGGTGCCGATTCGAGATGAAGCTCAACACTCACCTGAGCCCGCGCCGGGCTCGCCCCGTCCATTCGCCTCGATCTGCCCTTCGCCGTTTCGCTATCGCCGTTGTCCAGCCGTGTCCTGCTTTAACAACAACTCCAACAACAACAGTGCCGCTCTGCCCCTGTATAAAGGGTAATCAGAGGAACCGCGACACAGCGCCGCCTCGAACCCACCCCGTGCGCCCCTCTCGTCACAGAATCATCATCAGACCGCACCGCGCCGCGCCGTCGCCTTCCATCGCGTGCAAGTAGTGCCCCGCGGAGGAGTGGGGAGGGGAGATTTTCTGCCTTTTCCTCGCGTACGGGCAGACACAAAGCAAGCGCGAGATGTCGGAACGAGAATTTAGCTGTTTTGTGCCGTTGTGTTAGGAATACAACGAAGGGTGTGTGGTGTGTGTGTGGGGGTGTTTAAAAGTAGGGGTGGTGATGCCGGTTGCCGGTATCGCTGCGCGGCATGGGTGATCCGCCGGTGACGTCAGTGGAGAGGAATGAGTGGTATGTGATTGCCCGGCTCTCATAGTCACAGACGACATCAACAATCAGCGACGACTCCACCAATCCGCGACTCCTTTACTCTCTTAGCTTTGTTTATATTATTTTAGATTTAGTTGAGTTTGTTACACGGATGACCCCGTTTTGCCAGTTTTTCCCTACGCTATTTTACAAGGAGAGAGATCTGTGCGTGCGCGCACACAAAAAACAAAGACACAAAAACACACCCCATCAATATTTCAGAGAAACTTGTACAAGGTATTTCACTATCGTAAACGAAACGTTAGAGAATGTACAGTGAGGGAAAAAAGTATTTGATCCCCTGCTGATTTTGTACGTTTGCCCACTGACAAAGAAATGATCAGTCTTTAATTTTAATGGTAGGTTTATTTGAACAGTGAGAGACAGAATAACAACAAAGTCCAGAAAAACGCATGTCAAAAATGTTATAAATTGATTTGCATTTTAATGAGGGAAATAAGAATTTGACCCCCTCTCAATCAGAAAGATTTCTGGCTCTCAGGTGTCTTTTATAAAGGTAATGAGCTGAGATTAGGAGCACACTCTTAAAGGGAGTGCTCCTAATCTCAGCTTGTTACCTGTATAAAAGACACCTGTCCACAGAAGCAATCAATCAGATTCCAAACTCTCCACCATGGCCAAGACCAAAGAGCTATCCAAGGATGTCAGGGACAAGATTATAGACCTACACAAGGCTGGAATGGGCTACACGACCATAGCCAAGCAGCTTGGTGAGAAGGTGACAACAGTTGGTGCGATTATTCGCAAATGGAAGAAACACAAAAGAACTGTCAATCTCCCTCGGCCTGGGGCTCCATGCAAAATCTCACCTCGTAGAGTTGCAATGATCATGAAAACGGTGAGGAATCAGCCCAGAACTACACGGGAGGATCTTGGCAATGATCTCAAGGCAGCTGGGACCATAGTCACCAAGAAAACAATTGGTAACACACTACACCATGAAGGACTGAAATCCTGCAGCGCCCGCAAGGTCCCCCTGCTCAAGAAAGCACATATAATGCCCGTCTGAAGTTTCCCAATGAACATCTGAATGATTCAGAGGACAACTGGGTGAAAGAGTTGTGGTCAGATGAGACCAAAATGGAGCTCTTTGGCATCAACTCAACTCGCCGTGTTTGGAGGAGGAGGAATGCTGCCTATGACCCCAAGAACACCATCCCCACCGTCAAACATGGAGTTGGAAACATTATGCTTTGGGGGTGTTTTTCTGCTAAGGGGACAGGACAACTTCACCGCATGAAAGGGACGATGGACGGGGCCATGTACCGTCAAATCTTGGGTGAGAACCTCCTTCCCTCAGCCAGGGCATTGAAAATGGGTCGTGGATGGGTATTCCAGCATGACAATGACCCAAAACACACGGCCAAGGCAACAAAGGAGTGGCTCAAGAAGAAGCACATTAAGGTCCTGGAGTGGCCTAGCCAGTCTCCAGACCTTAATCCCATAGAAAATCTGTGGAGGGAGCTGAAGGTTCGAGTTGCCAAACGTCAGCCTCGAAACCTTAATGACTTGGAGAAGATCTGCAAAGAGGAGTGGGACAAAATCCCTCCTGAGATGTGTGCAAACCTGGTGGCCAACTACAAGAAACGTCTGACCTCTGTAATTACCAACAAGGGTTTTGCCACCAAGTACTACGTTATGTTTTGCAGAGGGGTCAAATAGTATTTCCCTCGTAAAAATGCAAATCAATTTGTAACATTTTTGACATGCGTTTTTCTGGATTTTCTTGTAGTTATTCTGTCTCTCACTGTTCAAATAAACCTACCATCAAAATTATAGACTGATCATTTCTTTGTCAGTGGGTAAACGTACGAAATCAGCAGGGGATCAAATACTTTTTTCCTTCACTGTAGGCTTTCGCGACCAATATCATCCATCATCCATAAAATAGGTTTTTGGGTTAGATCGCGTAAATATATAAATGTGTTGTTAAAACCTGCCACCACCTGACACGGCCTACTAGTAATGGTTGTCACGTAAACAGAACGTGCCAATTCGTCACGAGTACAGCACACCGGTGTGTTGGAGAGCCAAGCCACAACATTTACAATCTGAGCACAACGTTTCGCCAGTAATTACAACTAGCTTCATTGATGAACCTCTCCAACACACCGGTGTGCTATACTCGTGACGAATTGGCACGTTCTGTTTACGTGACAACCCTTACTAGTTGGCTGTGTCTGGTGGTGGCGGGTTTTAACGACACATTTATATATTTACGCGATCTATCCATATTTAACTTGCAACAAATACATCTATGTTCAGATTAGTTAGCTAGGAAATGGATGTAATGTTGTGCGTGTTGGATTTTTTTTCAATTCCTCCGTTCATGTTTTTGGAGTACACAATGGTATATTACTGTGTGGTCCTTAGTAATGTGTTTGCAATCGCAAGGCGGCCTTTCTTTGATCAGCCATGACATGTGCCTATTTGATTTAATGTGGACCATTGTTTTCGAGGGTACAATAGATTTAATCCCGGAGGTTCTTTAGTCGGATTAGCAATCAGGTGCTTGCTCGGGATATTGGCGTTCGACAAAATGTGTTGTCATTTTGTGTGTATGTTGAACTTCTTTTGCACCGTACGTAGCCAACCGTGCTAATCGAAGGTGCGGGGGATGCACAATTTACCGCATAAAAGGGACGATGGACAGGGCTATGTACCGTCAAATCTTGGCTGAGAACCTCCTTCCCTCAGCCAGGGCATTGAAAATGGGTCGTGGATGGGTATTCCAGCATGACAATGACCCAAAACACACGGCCAAGGCAACAAAGGAGTGGCTCAAGAAGAAGCACATTAAGGTCCTGGAGTGGCCTGGCCAGTCTGCAGACCTTCATCCCATAGAAAATCTGTGGAGGGAGCTGAAGGTTCGAGTTGCCAAACGTCAGCCTCGAAACCTTAATGACTTGGAGAAGATCTGCAAAGAGGAGTCGGACAAAATCCCCCCTGAGATGTGTGCAAACCTGGTGGCCAACTACAAGAAACGTCTGACCTCTGTGATTGCCAACAAGGGTTTTGCCACCAAGTACTAAGTCATGTTTTGCAGAGGGGTCAAATATTTATTTCCCTCATTAAAATGCATATCAATTTATAACATTTTTGACATGCGTTTTTCTGGATTTTGTTGTTGTTATTTTGTATCTCACTGTTCAAATAAACCTACCATTAAAATTATAGACTGATCATTTCTTTGTCAGTGGGCAAACGTACAAAATCAGCAGGGGATCAAATACTTTTTTCCCTCACTGTAACGAAAAAAACTGCTCATATAACTCGAAGAGGAGGCGGCAGAGGAAGGCAGCAGAGGTTCAGAAAGTAAGCTCTGTGTTTAGGTCTCATTACGGCATGGGCCGCTGTGGATGAGTGCCAAGAGGTGGGAGAAACGTGGAGCAGCAGCGCGTAAAAACTGTGTTTTTATTGACATAACTTTCAACAAATGGAATATTTGTAGGAATAAGGAGGCACTTCTGAGGGTACGGGAGATGTTTCACAAACTCATTATCCGCTCCACCTATTTCGATTATCCTTGGATTGTTCTTGTCCATTGCAAACCAAGTTCCTCTTATATGCACTTTTTCACGTATAGGAGAGTTCATCTCCAAACTCATCATATTATTCGTGAGTAACGCATTTTTCCCTACGGATGAATGGAGTAAATTCTGCAGATAATAGAATCCTCGACATTGGGCCCCTACACTGAAATTAAAGGACTTTTTACTCTCGCACAATTACATGTTTTTTTTACATTCGGTGATTTTAAAGCTGTATTATTAAATTAAGGTTGTACTATGGATAGACTGGTCCACCGATGGGAATTTGTAACACCTCATTCTGCTTGAGTATACAACACTTTAACCGTTCCTGAGGTATAACAGTTAACTATGTTTTATTTGACATTTTACAATCTGTGAATGAAGCTCTGCATCATTTGATTCAAGCTCTAATTCATGGTAATGCATTTTAGATTATTCAACATACAATGTAATGTTCTGATTTCATTCAGTGTTTTAATATTTACATTTCCATAAGTGTGTGTTTTTTGGCCTCACGTTATTTTACGTATTTCCCCCTCCCTGGAGGTGTATTCTCACTAGGTATCCTCGCAACCAAATTATCATTTTTTTAAATCAAAGCACAAATAATTACAGTATTCATATTCTTGGTTCTTTCAGTAAAGTCACGTAGAAGGCAAACAATCAAATAATAAAAATATAAACAATAAAATTCTCACGACGTTTCGACTGCAACACAAGCAATCATCATCAGGTGTGAAAACACAAGAAAATTTGAAAAAAGTGGCGTTTTTTAACGTTAGCACCACGGACAGCGATTTGACAGTTTGTTCAAATGGACGAGTCAATCTATGTTCGGAAAAGAATAGGGGGGAGACGAAAAATAATGGATGTGGTCTGAAAGCGACCTTAAGCGTGATCAATACATTATTTTTCGTCTCCCCCCTACTCTTTTCCGAACATAGATGGACTCGTCCATCTGAATAACTGTCAAATCGCTATCCGTGGTGCTAACGCTAAAAAAAACACCACTTTTTTTCAAATTTTCTTGTTGTGTTTTCACACCTGATGATGATTGCTTGTGTTGCAGTCGAAACGTCGTGAGAATTTTATTGTTTTATATTTTTATTATTTTATTGTTTCCCTTCTACGTGACTTTACCGAAAGAACCAAGAATATGAATCCCTGCAGTCACGAAAGCTTTAAATCAAAATTACAGTATTAGCAAATGAGGATTTGATATCTATTTTTTATTACGAACCGTCATTTTTAACAAAGATGATGATTCCATGTAACAAGTTTGCTGTTTATTTTCACGTGTGTGCAGTCCCGTTTAAAACCACCGTGTGAATGTTTACCGCTACACTGTGTAGCTCTCTCAAGTGTATTTGGGTTGTTCCACGTTATTGCGCCCTTAAGAAGGTCCCAGCACGTGGAGCGAAACGTCAGACAAAATTCTGAACGCAACCCGGTACAACCTAAGAACACATTGGAGAGCTAGTCTAATTTAAAGGCCAAGTCTATTGAATAGAGGGCTGGGCCATTTCCTGTCACAGACACATTGTGCTTCCACACCCCCGCCAGGGTCAACAATGGTTACTTTAAAGGGCAGGCTTAGAGAAAGAATTTAAATTGAGAGCTATGAGCCAAAAGAACCCCCCAGATTTGTGTGCTGCAAGTCTATCACCTCTCAGGTAAACGCCTGCATAATGTATGCCCATAAGTGCCACTCATTTACCTGCGTATGTTTGACCCTAGAAGTTGTTTCTCCTTTTTTTAGAAGTGCTGCGTATCATGCGAATACAGTTTTTTTTTGGGTTAGATCGCGTAAATATATAAATGTGTCGTTATACCCGCCACCACCCGACACAGCCAACTAGTAAGGTTTGTCACGTAAACTGAACTTGCCAATTCGTCACTAGTACAGCACACCGGTGTGTTGGAGAGCCAAGCCACAACATTTACAATCTGAGCACGACGTTTCGCCAGTAATTAGCTTCACCAGGCGACAACCAGATTTGTGAAAAAGCCCGGTGTGCTGTACTAGCAACGAATTGGCCACGTTCTGTTGACGTGACAAACCTTACTAATTGGCTGTGTCGGGTGGTGGCGGGTTTAACGACACATGTATATATTTACACGATCTAACCCAAAAGAAAAAAAACCTGTATTATGGATGATATTGGTCGCGAAAGCCTGAGTGTTAAACTATCATGCGAATATTGTTACATCTAAAACATGGTGTTGCTGTATTATACAAACGTTAAGTTCAACTGGCCATCCTTATAACACTTTTTTGTATTCTAACACAGGCCAAGTGTTTGACTGTGTTATCTCTACAGCCCTGTGTAGGGACAATGATCAATACTGTATTACCATGAGGTCATTATTGTAGACTGCAGAGCCTTATCAGACGAGAACAAAAAGCATGAGAAGGAACTACACTCTATAAGCATTGAGCCTACCAATAAATAGGTATGACCCCGAGCTTACAGTTTATATTTGAATTGTAAAATGTTCCGCCTAATACTGTACTTACTACAGCATAGATCTTGGCCTTAACTACATGTTTTGGGAGTTAATAAATCACTGCTTTTACAAATGCTTGCTCTATTAATCACGATACATATTTCTCACGAATTTATTATTTTATTTGAATGTGTACTTGTTTTAGGCATGTGTGCGGAATGTTGTTTTTCTCATTCCTCAAAGCCACAAGCAAATACGATGCCACAAACTAGACAAACTAATCAGGTTCTCTTTGGGATACCACACTGAATCTTCACAACACGGCTGGTCTTTTAATTTAATATGCCATAATCGGCCATGATCAATTCATTGCTGGATGAAGGCCTCCCCAAGCAATTGCCATCTCTCACCTAGCACACGAGCTGATCTCATCGCTTTCGGGGACATCCTCTCGGACACGTTCCAAAACACGTGACGTCGGGAATAATTATTAAAATGAAGATAGAGGTCTTATGCGTGTACATGTACATGCATGTGGGTCCTACTGTGGGGAACGGTAGTTTAGCGGTTAGCACGCTGAGCTACGAACCCTGGAGACCAGTGGCGATTATCTGAACCGGTCCTGGGCCGCCTCCCCTAGGTAGACTCAGCCTCAAATTATTACCTGGTGCGGTGTGTAAACGTCGCCACTGGGGAGACAAAGGCGGTCGGGCGTGGTCCTGGCTGCCGTGCCGGTCTTCTTAAGTGTTCGCAAACAGAACTCACCCCAACTGTCTGCTGTTACAGGCTATGCGGGGGACCTTTGTCTTTGTGTACCTGCGCCGTGTCAGCCTTAATAGGTGCTCGCTAAGAGCACGTGTCCCGTAGTTTGTACGGCTATACGGAGGATGGGTGGGGAGTGAGTCGTTGTCTTTGTCCTTCGTGGTGTAAAGTATCCAGGATTATTCATTTAAATTGGCCCTGTGCATCACACAGGCCATGTTTTCCAATCATCCGGAACATGCGAGCGTCAAGTTCAAGTTTACACGTTTTGTTTAACTTGGTGAAACCCCAAGAGACAGTCTCATTTGCAAAAGTGATTATTTACAAGAGTGCAGTGTGACAACTTCATTTGCATTCAGAGAGAAAGATCGGCAAGCACGAAAATGGAGAACGTTTGGGGCCACGAGGTGGGCAGATTTGGAACACCCTGCTAAGACTCGTTCTGGGATGAGTGCTGTGGCTGAATTCAGTTCGCGGCTACAGTCCACATGCCACATGCCTGTCATGCAGGGGCAAGGTACAAATGCCTCTTACACCGCGCATGGAATGGAATGCTCTAAAGTCAATAGCGCACACCTGTATAGCCTCACAAGCTCTTGTGAAACTGCACGCGTTAATTACAAAGTGTGAGCATAACAGCACACTACAGGACATCCTGGTCCTGGACTCTATGCAAGTCAGTGAATAAACACACGCTCATCACTGAGTTACAGTGCAACATGAAAAACACAACAAATAAAATACACATCCTGTACACATTACCTGTAGTAATGCCTACATACACCTATATTTTTATTGCAGCAACATTTTGCCACAACTAAATGCATTCTACACAAGGCGGGGGGGGGATTCCCATGGATTCGGTCATGCTTCCAACATGCGGTCAGAAGTGTTTAACTAGCGATAACGACGCGTGCGTGCACGTGTGTTAGATGCGCAGGCAGTAGCAAGGACGCACGTTTTGAGCAACCATTTGATCAATTGGTCGGTATTCTATCGAGTACATCTGTCATAGCAACACAACTTTAGACCTAAGTTATGTTCATGTTGAATCGTCTTTATCATCATAGAGTTATCGTGCTCTCAATTTTATACATATGGACAGCTAATGTATTAAGTAATTAGTTGGAAAGTTTATAATAGCATTAAATAAGCTTTCCGTTATATAACATAACTGTTGTGATATTTAATCAGGTTGTTATACTAGACAATTGTTCATATTTACAGCCCTTTGTCAATCGACTGCTGGATAAAGGCTCTCCTGTGTCACGTTGGTGATGAGAGTTGTTTAACCATACTTCACCATGTTGGTTAGAAAAGTATGGTGAGGTGGGGGGCCAGGACTACTTCAGCTATCAATCACCAATGTTGTCGGCAAGGTCAGGAATCAAACTGTTCGCTGCTTTTGTAATGGTGTACTAACCACTGCCGTCACTGCTGCACCCAAATTCTACTGATGGCTCTCATATACATTTTCAATCGTTTGACATGGAAGAAATGTAATACATACACTTGGATATATTACAGCGTTGTTTTGCAAAATCTTTACAAATATGAAATATAGATGGATCATATTCTCAGTTCTTAGAAATTTAGTGCCGTTAAGAATTTATCTCAACAGATTCCACTGAATTGGATCCAAAAAACGCTTGCAATAGTAATGGCGATCTGTGATGTGGCCTAGCAGTAGTGTATTTGCCACTTGTTGCAGAAGTTCATGATTTGACACCCGGTGGTTGCCCTGGTTAATACTGTGGAGAATTATTAACTGTCTGCTTCAAAGTGCATGTTAAATATCTTATGAGGATATTCGAAAAATAATAGTCCATGTGTGCAGACGTCATGGACAAAAGTAGATACATTACTCGCAGATTATCTTCCCCGCTTGGTTTATTTGAAGTTTTCACGTTCTCCCCGTGGTCGCGTGAATTTTTGATGTTCCATACACAATCACTTCAATTTTTGCGAACGGGGATTTCATCAAATTACACCCAACTATAATTTTCATAAAATGTGCACTTGCATTGTAAAAACGTTACCACACAAAAACACGTGTAGTACTACCACGTATTTTTTTTACGGTTGTGCCGCATCGCTGTCCAATGTGTTTTCTGGTTCTTCCGCACATTTTTTGCACCTCCGATTAGCACGGTTGGCTGCATACGGCGTGAAGGAAGTACAACATACATAAATGATAGCCAATGTTTTTGCTTTACATATTGAGAGTATCTTCATTAAATGAATGCAAATGAATTCACATAATTCAAAAACAACAGGCGATACAACCAACAAACATATCAGAGAGCTGCAACATGTGGAGGTTTTTGTGTTTTACAAATAAAGGATTATTTTTCATCCTAATCACAATTTTGTATGTACAAAACTGGGTTAAAACTCATAATGAATGGCGAAACCTTTTGCCTGCTGTCCTTTATTGCCTTCTGGTGCATGTACATTCGACACCGAGGTCGATCACTGGGTCTTACTCCTATCTCTGCGCTGCAGTACTGTTTCTGGCACACAATCAGCAGCTCTACCATCTGCTTACGGATGCCGTTAAAACGTCCGCATCACTTTGTGTAACAGAAGGCCATTGTGCGTTGGTGGCATGCCAAGATTAAGCGGCTGCAGTAAATGGGTCATGTTCCAAATAATAAAGGAGGTCCTCGCTTTGTAAAGAGGCTGTAAGCTACTTATTTGAGAACAAAACCACCTCTGAAATATTTATTTCCAAAGAATACAAACACACATATATTCGCTCAAAAATAACTACGGTCAGAATAAATAATAGTACTCCCTTCTATAACAAAGGGAAATTCTCTAGTGCTTCTAGCATGTGTACAGGCACAGGAATTACTTAAGTAAACAGGCATTAGGTTATGTGTATGAATGTTTATTTCAGAAGGAAATATATTACTATATTTTAACTTGTATGCCTAATTAGTGGTCTAGGAAGAAAATAAATATCCAAGTTATCATGTAATGAACATACACTAGTAAAAATGCCTGATATATTTTCGGTTTGTATCGTACGTTGTGCGGTATGATGTCTGACGTTTCACTGAACATCCTTATGGAAATGAAGCCATACTATCGGCAGCTGTAGCATCTGCTTACAGATGTCGTTCATTTCCTAAACAAGCTCTCAGCATGTGACGGGAAAAGTCGGATATCATGCAACACGCAGTACTCTACAACCAGAAAACACATCTGAGAGTTATACAGCACAACTGAAAAAAACACAGTCGTAAAAAAACTAATAAATTGAAGCAGGAAAGCTCTTCATGAAGATGGACAGTAGAAGGGCCAAACATGTATTATTGAATGTTGGGTATTTTGGACCAAATACGAACACGACACAAACCAAAAGTGTTGACATCTATTTGTGGAGACCTTCATTCAGTAGAAGATGGCTTGCAATTAGAGAATATGAATAATTAGTACTCAGATTGTAAATGTTGTGGATTTGCTCTCCAACACACCGGTGTGCTGTAAAAGTAGCGAATTGGCATGTTCTGTTTACGTGACAAACTTGACTAATTGTCGGGTTTAACGACACATTTATATTTATGCGATCTAACCCAAACAAAAACCCGTATTATGGATGAATTAATTCACCCACATGATTTCAACACTTATAGCCATAATATGGTTTTTCCACTTTTTTTCTGGTAACAAAACTGAAACGTTTTTTACGAAGATTCATGTCTGCTTTAATCACAATACCTGCAGTCAAAATGCAAACAAAAAACATACTATGATAATATATGCATTGTCCTTGAAACTGATGGGTCCACACCAAGGGACGGCTTTCTTTTGAGCCTCGACCCAATTGGTGCTCGACCAGATGACGCCAAAAGGCGTACAGCTCAAAGACAATGCACTATCAAAGTAATGAGGGCTCGGGGTGAGCATCTACATCATTATACCTCCTTTGCCAGTACCAAAATGTAATAATAGGGTTTTTTCCCCTTTTTTTCTGGCAACAAAACTGAAACCGTTTTTATACGAGGATTCATGTCTGCATTAACCACAATACCTGCAGTCAAAATGCAAACAAAAAACATACTATGATAATATATGCATTGTCCTTGAAACCGATTGGTCCACACCAAGGGACGGCTTTCTTTTGAGCCTCGACCCAATTGGTGCTCGACCAGATGACGCCAAAAGGCGTACAGCTTATAGCCATCTTTTCCCAAACCATTTAGAAAAATGTGGTGACGTACAACAAGTTAACTAAACTATTGTTGGAAGAAAACAATCAAAAACATAACAGAGTAGGTATATTCAGGGCAATTATTTAAGGAAAATTTAGATACAAAATGATCAAATAAGAGGAGAGCTTATTGGAAAGTTACATTTTAGAATCTAAAGCAACATACCAATGTGTCCGAAGAGGAAAGTTTTCAATCAATACATACACTATAAAATATGTACGTGACTGATGATTACTTCCAAATACAAAGGAACAAAATATAAAAAGTACACAAAGTAGCATGGTGAATGTGTACTGTGACAAATAGCGGAACACATGTACAGTATCAAAGAACAAATTAGAGATATTATTTTGATGGTTAGGAAAACTGGGCTTGGAAAGGACACATCGCTCGAAGGGATGATGGCTAAAGATGGAACATGCCCGAGGATGATGAACCCCACAGAGATGAACCCCAATGAGATCATTGCATCTTCTTTGGTTCTTTCGGTAAAGTCACGTAGAGATGATTGCATCCGCAGGAACGAGATGGATCATGGCATCGCAAGACCATGACGAATGGCGGCTGTTGATATGGATGATGAAAAGTTTCTAAAACGGGTGTGAAAATGTGAAAAACCAAATGCTTCGTAAAAATTACACCTGTTCAAGTGTGAAAATCCCATGGCCTTCGTATCCAGGCTGAAAAGGTTACATTCCCCACTCAGTGCTAGACTGCCCCCAACTGGTTAAAATTGTGGAGATAAACGTAATAAATTGACAAAAAACGGAAACCAAACGGAGACTGCATTGTCAGTGCCGCGCAAGCACAAATAACAACAAAACCCAACAGATTAGTCAATAACACTGCCATACAAGGATAAACATGATAAGCGACGTTTTGACTAATGGTCCTTTATTCTTTCAGATTGAGTGCTATCGACGAAAGTGTTGCGTTGATGACCATAATGCATTCATTTATATGCAGAAACACATACTTCATGGCATCCAGGTACGACTCGAGACTAATGGAAGAACTCATCACGGTGCCGTATGGTACATCTATTTGCCCCCGTTTATCAGTTAAAAGGTGCAACCTCATTCTTTCAATTGCCGCCCCGGGAAATCTAATCGAACTGGCGATCTGTGGATTGCAAAAGCAGTCGTAGTGTGATCGACGACTTGTTGGGTTTTCTGGATCGCGAGCTGTGTTCCATCACCGCTCCCTTCGTTTCTCAGTTAAAACAGGTTCATCCTCGTTTTAACACGTCGGCTTTCGCGACCAATGTCCATCATAGAGTTGTTTTGGGTTAGATCGCGTAAATAAGTGCTACTCATTTATCTGCGTATGTTTGACCCTAGAAGGTATTTCTCCTTTTTTTAGAAGTGCTGCGTATCATGCGAATACAGGTTTTTTGGTGTGTTAGATCGCATAAATATATAAATGTTGCGTCGTTGAACCCGCCACCACCCGACAGCCAACTAATAAGGGTTGTCACGTAAACAGAACGTACCAATTCGTCATTAGTACAGCACGCCGGTGTGTTGGAGAGCCAAGCCACAACATTTACAATCGGAGTACGACGTTTCGCCAGTAATTATAACTATCTTTATGGTTCATACTCGATGTTGTATTTCTTGCGATACACTTCTAGACTTGAAGTGTGAAAAACCGGAAAAAAATTTGCCCGGTATTTTTATTCACCCGGTTCCTGGTAATGCAAAATAAATACCGATGCTGATCATACTGCCTCGTGCATATAACAAAGAACCTTAATACATTAATCATTAACACTATGGCCTTAAAAGGTGACGTGTTGGGCAATGGCCCTTAGAATATCCATTCCGTCAACTATTCTCATTTAAATTTACTACCTATTAAAATCACTCAAGTTTAAGTTGTGAATGTCATGTTACAATATAATTGATTTGAAGTTTTTTTTTTAATCTGCAATTGTGGAATGCTGTTGTTGTCTACCGGCCGAGTCGCCCTTGAAAAAAAGAGCTTCTTAACTCAATATCCTTTAACATTAACTTTTTAAAGTTACTTTTGTACCTTTCCTTCCTATACTCTGCACTCCTATTGTGTTTTTGTATTGTCTGTTGTTGAGACGCTCTGACCTGCCCTTGACTGTAAGGACATCTGTGAAAAAGCTTTATAGCTCATCGGATTCCTCCAAATATGTATCAGCAAATATTCTCATTCTGATCTCCCTGCTTCCTCCGAGAGCGCTCATTCCTTGCAAAAAGTTTATATTTCGTGTTTGAGCATCTTAACACCTGTTTTATTGGCAGGTTTTTTTGTTAGAGCGCGTAAATATGTCGTGAAACCTGCCACCACCCTACACAGCCAATTATTAAGGTTATTGGTCGCGAAAGCCTACGGTGTTAAACTCAATGTCATTAATTATTTCAATCTTGATTTGAAGCTAATTAATTATTGTTGTTATCTGAATGTGGAAAGCATCTTCCGGAAGACAGCGGCGGGGCGCACGTGGTTCCCGGGGACCTTTCCCAAACCGCCAATTCTGCTTCCAGAACACGAGTTCGTGTTTTATTCGTGTAAACACCGCCGGGCGTCTTCCTCTTCCGGTGGTGGAGGCGACCGTTACTCGAACCGCCCAACGTTTAAATCCAGTGACCGCGCTCCCATTGGCTAAACGGCGCGGCGAATGGGTGAAGCCGACGAAATCGAATTGGACCAATGGCAGAACGCGCCGCGCGGCACGTGACTCTATTTTTGGCGCCGCGTTCAAGCCGAGCGAGCGGCCGTCTTGCGGCTGTGGCGGCGTAGACGTTCACAGTTTGTATTCCTTGCGTTGCATTGGCACGGGGGGACAACACTCGTCGTGATAATCGCGGGTAAGCGTCCATCCAACACGCGTTTCTACTTCGTGGAGCTTTGTTTTGTCTGTAAAATATGCTAAAGTGGCCGCTATGGTCACGGCGGCTTTGGTTGGAGGTCTTCATCCAGCAGTGGATGGATCATGGCCGTCGCAAGCGTCACAGATTTTAAGTGCCGCTTCAAGTGTTAAAGATTTAAATTACAACTTAGAGCGGTAATGAAACATGTATATCATTACTATTATTGCACTGCCAATAATGTAACGTGCAATGGCATGAACATGCCACATGTTATAGCTTCACGTACATTTCGCCAATCCACTACGGTTGTAGGTGAGGAGCTGTCCACGCCGTGTCGGTTATGGGCTGATTTGACCATACTTCACCACGCTGGCCAGCGAGGGTTGGGTGTACGCCTTCTGCCCACAACGAACCCAAGCAGCAGCCCAGGTTTAAATGCTCCATCCAGGATCTGCTAAGCTTTGGAGAACTGGCGATTCCGAGTAATTTGGTCACAGGCGAATGCATGAATACAGACAAGGCTTATACATATACGGTGTAATCAATTTGTACATGCTCTCAACGGCCTGTACAGGGTAAAATCCTGACTAAAACCAGAATCCCCTGATGACAAGATAGTTGATGGTACAGCTATAATCTGCAGATGCTTGCATTTCACTATCAAGTTTCGTAAAATATTCTAAAGTAACACGGATATAATTGGGAGCAAATGTTGTACTTAAATAGTTTTCTGCAACTTGCCCCTGGACCGCTTTAGCGCGTGGCTGAGGCACCACCATGAGCTGGGCCGTGGAGGAGTGGAAGGATGGACTGCCCGGACGAGCCCTGCAGAAGATCACGGAGATGGAGACTCAGCTGGAAAAGCTGCGCAAGGAACAGCGCCAGCGCCAACTGCACATTGACACGGTGGAAGCCGCCTGCGAGAAACAGAAGCAGAAGGTCGGGCAACACTACACCCAGGCACCTCGATGTGCCAAACTTACTTGCTTGCTTTTACTCAAGTCGCCTTGAGCAATGGCCATTGCGAGGCCAGGCTGTGCCAGCCCAGGATAAGCCCAGTTACCTGCCCACAAGCAGCATCGCGGTCTCCATGCTTCTTATTCCATGAAGCGCAATAGTGTTGAAATAAATTAGACTTACAATATGTTTAAACAAAAAATTATTGACCAACAAAAGTATAATTCGTAACTGTTGCTCTCAGTAGATTGAATTAAATGTATATTAAACTCAAACTTGGCATTGCACATGTCGAGGAGAAATATATTACGATGGTGTTAACGATAACGCGTTTTCGATTTGCTTGGACACCGCTGCAAACGCAGTTATTTAATTACGTGTTATGACTTTCAAACCTGTGTTTTAACACAGCTCATCAGAAATCATTAAGCAGCTGGTGTTTTATTGAGCTATGTTTATGTTTTCAACGTCAGTTTTTATTGGCTATTTACACAACGACTGATTGTGATCAACAAGTTTTACATTTGCAGCACAGGCATTGGGTTGACAATGGAGGTGACCACAGGCCCCATTCTTCTTTGATCAGGGAAACGCTCTTGGATTTACGTTTTGATTCAGATAATGGCCTGACACCCCAGCTTCTTGGCACTGTCATCTTACAACCTTCAAAGTGTGGTACTTTTTACACCAGAGACGATTTGGTTCTTTGAGTAACATTCCACTTACATTTTTAGACCACAATGGAAATGATTTATTCTTAAATAACTTGAATTATATTATTCCAAATGAAACTAAATCCACATGCTGTAGTTTTTCGACAAGTTCCTGTGGAACAAGTTACTGAATTCCCCATCATTGACTTTGCAGTTTTCTTGCAAACTCATGCTGTGCAGAAAAATTGCAATGCGTTTTTTTATGCATAAAATATCAATGGCATGCGTACGTTAAATGTGTATTTAATTTGGTAAATTGTGCAATACGCACCTTATGTATGGTGAACTTCTTTCGCACCGTACTTGGCCAACCGTGGTAATCTGGAGCGTCGGTGGTGCTGTTATCTCAGGTGGAGGAGGCAAAGTCGGAGATCTCTGCCTTGAAGCGGGAGAACCAGAGCTTGATGGATGCGTGTGATTCGCTACAAGCCGCACGGCAGAAGTTGAGTCACGAGCTGCAGCAGCGCGAGACGCAGGCGAACTGCCTGGATGGCCAGCTCACCTCGGCACGCTTGCACACAGACAAGATCGAGCAGGAGCTCAAGAGGTAAACGCCGCTCAGCCGGTTATCAGCAGGTTGTGGGTCGATGTAGTTTAAAACAATAAATCCTTTGACATTGCATTGTCTAAGAATATGCATAATCGTGATGCATTAGGGCAATGCCAGCCATTCACCGAAGAAGCCGGACGTTTCTTCTGCAGCAATTTTTTTTTATTCATCACTCTGGAATAACCCACCATCACAATAAGGTGAATAGGCACATACTCCACAGTCGGGGTGACAGTTATAAATGCAGCTCCATTTATAATCCGGCCAAAGAAGCAGACAGGTGTCTGGAATAAGGAGTTTCTTGGTAGGTTGGATTAGTAATCGAGTCGTGTGCACAACTGTCCATCCCAATCTCCCCTCATTGGTTTTGTGTCGAAGTGTAATGGGGTGGTGGGAATGATCAGACTCACAGTGACTACAGTTTCATTTCTGTAGTTGAAATGTCTCACTTGTTAAATGGAAGACTGGTGTGCCCAAACTTTGTACGAGATGAAATTAATAGTTCTCAATACACACAATGTGTATTTTTTTGTAAGTATGAATTGTATTGCCTTCTTTGGGATGTAGTATCGACATACCTGTACACTAGTGATTATGATTATATATAATAGGGTTTTTCCCCTTTTTTCTGGCAACAAAACTGAAACCTTTTTACAAGGATTCATGTCTGCATTAACCACAATACCTGCAGTCAAAATTCAAACAAAAAACATACTATGATAATATATGCATTGTCCTTGAAACTGATTGGTCCACACCAAGGGACGGCTTTCTTTTGAGCCTCGACCCAATTGGTGCTCCACCAGATGACGACAAAAGGCGTACAGCTCAAAGATAATGCACTATCAAAGTAATGAGGGCTCGGGGTGAGCATCTACATCATTGGACCTTCTTTGCCAGTACCAAAATATAATAATAGGGGTTTTCCTCTGTACGCCTTTTGGCGTCATCTGGTCGAGCACCAATTGGGTCGAGGCTCAAAAGAAAGCCGTCCCTTGGTGTGGACCAATCGGTTTCAAGGACAATGCATATATTATAATATGGTTTTTGTTTGCATTTTGACTGCATGTATTGTGGTTAATGCAGACATGAATCCTTGTAAAAAGGTTTCATTTTTGTTGCCAGAAAAAAGGGGAAAAACCCTTATTACATTTTGGTACTGGCAAAGGAGGTCTAATGATGATTATATATGTAAAAGGGAAATTTGTGAATGTGTGTCTGTTCAAAATGTTTAGCGTACTTCCCGACATGCAACAAATTTTGAATTTGCCATGTGGGTACTTTCCAGACTGTACACCATGCAAAAGTTATAAAAATACACTTTGGTATATTTTTATTTGGGGGGGGGGGCGCAATAATGCATATATTTTGCACGGCAAGTGTGCTGTGACGTCACATCTATCATGTCACCCGCGCATGCAGAAGCGTAACGCGCAGTGTGCCTGCTCATGTCACGGCCCCCCTCCAACCCTCCGTGGGTAAAGTGAAATACAAATGTGTTGCAGGTCTAAGGCGTTCTTCGCTCAGCATTGCTTTATTATTTTAGTCGTTTACTGCCGCACGCATCCTGAAAGTTGTGTGTGTATCTGCTGCAAGCGCGTTTATGTGTGGGGGGAGCAGTAGTGTAGTGGTTAGCGCTCCGCTGCGCTACGAACCCGGCAACCCGAGTTCGATTCCCGCTCACGGCCAACACCGGTGACGATTATTTGAACTGGTCCTGGGCCTCCCCTAGGTCGACTCGGCCTCAAACGAGTAACTGGTGTGGTGTGTGAACATCGCCACTGGGGAGACAAAGGCGTGGTGAATCCAAGTTTCGGGCGAAGCCGGATAGTAAAGCTAGTGTTTAATAAATAAAAAAAGAGCCATGTGCATTGTGCACTTTGGGAATAATGAACTTCTTACCCTCTTTGAAAAAAATTGGAGAGGATTATGTCGAGTTATGTTAGAAAGAAGCATAAATAAATAACTTTTTCATTAATGACCAGTCTCTGAAAAGTTTTTATTTAAAGAAAAATAATTTGGGTACAATAGAATATAAGAAAAATTAATGGCTCCTTGAAGAATATTGATCATTTTGAGTGATGGTATAAGGAGCTGATGCATCATGTCCAGACTGTTGCCACGATGTTTTGACATTTAAGTTAAAACCCTTGGGTGCACAAGTGAAAAACGAAACTTATTTATTTAAAATAAGTAAGATACTGTACAGTATGCATGTATCATGAGGGACACTTTCTGCAACTCTCTTTAATATGAATTCCACATGTGTTCACTTGAGCTGAAAAAACTATTTAAAGATTTAATTAATAGCCAAGATCATTGAACTCCCAGAAAGCAAATGTTGTAATTATGCAATCCTTGGAAAGGCACTCATTAATTAAGTGATTTATAAATCAGTTAAGGAAGCTGTTTGCACACCAGTAATACTGCCTTTACGTTGTTGTGTATGAAATAATGTATTTTTTATTTGCAATGAAACCTTGTAAATTTCCATGACTTAGGCATTTTTGTTCAGTTTTCTTCAACTTTAAGCCTCGGGCAACTGAATCCAGTCCATTGTTTTGTGTCAGGTAGGCTTAACAATTCACAATTAACTGAACACATCAAGATACTTACATAGCCCCGTCTGTTGGTAAACAAATACTGGACTTGTTTCTATTACCTCAAGACCAGTAATAAGTACACATTGTTCTGTTGGCTTAATGTGTACTGCTGGTCTTGCTAAAGCCATTTAGTAATGCCTCTGATACAGAGCTGTCTTTAAACTTTCTTTCGAAAAGGTGCAAGAATGAATTGGAGTGCCGGTCAAGTGTGTCTTCTTCTGAGCTCCAATCTTTTTCCACACCACATCACAAAGGAGCAAATAACTCTACAGTATATCCTGAAACACGAGGCAAGTTATTTATTCACTTTGTTTTGCTCTATAATGTTTCTACATTCAGCATCGCTTAACCTGAATCATGACAATTCACTATTAGAGTGATTTAATTTGCTTGGTACATTTTTGTTTTGGATTTCACTTCGATTATTTATTTCGTCAAAGGCATTCAATGCAGGTATTTTTTCTTGCAGAAAGGAACACATCTGATGACAAATTTGAACAACTGTATGAGAAGTACAGCACAGAAGTGGCAGAGCGGAAAAACCTTGAAAATGAGCTGAAAGTTCTGCAAATCAAAGTAATATATTATTAGTAATAAAATGTGTGCATTTTCAAACCTTGTGTATGATATTTTGCATGCACTGTTGTTTACGTTGCAGTTTTTCTGAAACTAAAATAGTACAGTTCGTATATCTGTAAGCTGTTGTGGTCATTGAAAGTGTGGTATGATATGCCTTCTCAAAACTATCAGGCAAGGGTAAAAAAGGAGATAATTTGGCATTAAAAGGGCTGTGCTTAACATTGTTAAACCTGCAGGGTGTAACCTTTTCTTGGTTTGCTATTAATCTCATTACAAGCTCCTCATTAAAACAAAAAAACAAAACTCCCAAGTTTGATCGAATATGAGAGAAGTGAAAGTACGCCTCAAATTTTCTGTGATCTTCCAGCTGGTGAGCCAGACGCAGGCGGCCACTTCCACGAGTCGGCAGGCCATCGGTCGGCAGCAGGCCTCGTCCTCCGTCTTTCCGTGGCAGAAGCAGAACACCACGATGCAGGCCCGCTGCGGCCTCTTCACGGGGGACACGCCTCTCAAGCGCACCTCCACCTCGTCTGTGTTCCCCTGGGAGAATGAGCCGGTGTCGGCCACTAAACGCTGCGGCAGCGCGCTCTCCTCACTCGAGGTGGTGCCCTCCAAGCGGGGCTCCTTCACAGTGCCCGTGGCAGACAAGCAGCCGGTGGGGGCGAGTGCCGCTGCTCGAGATGGTGGCGCTGCTTTTGGGCGGGAGCGGTGCGGAATGCCCACCTGTAATTTGGCCGATGAAAGTATACCTTCTCGCAGCCAAGGTAGGTTTTGATGTTTCTTCTCTGGAATAAAGGTGTTTTTTTGGGTTGGATCTTGTAAATATAAATGTCGTTAAATCCGCCACCACCCGACACAGCCAATTATGAAGTTTTGTCACGTAAACAAAATATGCCAATTAGTTACTTCTTCAGCGCACCAGTTTGTTGGAGAGCAAACCCAGTGTTACTTCTGTCAGATATATGTATGTTGAACATCTTTTGCACCGTACGTAGCCAGCCGCACTAATCGCACCGTACATAGCCAACCGTGCTACTTCAAGTTGAAGATGCAGCCCTGCAATTGCTTATTCACACCACTGCTGGTGGAAGAACCACAACTAGAGGGGGCCCATCTATAGTGTTTTGCTTCCTCTTCCACCCTGCCCAAACGTCTTTGAAGAGGCGTGAGTATCCACACTTTACCCCCGCGTATACAACCTGCCGATCGACAAACTCGTTTACCCATTTTATACTGCTGGTTGGACAGAGGAATCTGTTGTGAAATTTTTAAAAGCATTTTTGTAATTTGCAATGTGACCCTGAATGCCACCCCACCACACACACATTGATGTCCTGGGTCTCGTTTGTGGAAAGGCATGCAAAGGATGAACTGCAATGCATTGGTGTTGCTCCGACCCCTCCCCCAATCTCTTTCTACCCAAATGTAGTTTTTTTTGTTACGCATCAGGGCGATGCACTTTCATTTAGATGCAATATTAATTGAAGTGGTTGTTGTTTAAGAGTTAGCTCAGATTTTTATACATTTATTTTGGTTTATGATTTGTGGACATTCTGCTCGTGGTAGTTTCCATGTCCAGAGTTATTTTCAAGCAAGTCTTTTTCTTGGAGAGAAAAACGAATACAAAGTTCTAAATTACAATGAGTGCATTTCATGAAATAATGCGCACTTTGAAAACATTGACAGCTGGCGATTGTTACATTGCTGTGCAAGCTTTTGCTGTACGCGGTCGCTCACTTGCATTTTTTGGTATTTTAATGAAGAGAGGGAGTTGGAGCAGCGAGTGCATAACCAGGAGATGGAGCTGGAGAGCTATGCCAGCAAGCTGAACGTTGCCATGGGACAGCTGGACTCAGCTAGGACAGAACTGGTGGAGAAGGAGCAAAGCCTGCTCAAGTCCCAGAATGCACTGTCTCGCTTGAACATTCAGCACGAGCAAGCAGTTGCTAAGGTATTATTGCTTCGTCTTACTGACACCTTGGTTCCACGTATCCTGCAGCCTTCAGGCCTGCATTAATTACATCTTGGGAACTGAGCCAAGTTAACGTTAGACTAATGGCCTTAATCTAAGTTGTCTTGTGGTTCATATTCTTGGTTCTTTTGGTAAAGTCACGTAGAAGGGAAACAATAAAATAATAAAAATATTAAACAATAAAATTCTCACGACTTTTCAACTGCAACACAAGCAATCATCATCAGGTGTGAAAACCACAGCAAGAAAATTTGAAAAAGTGGCGGTTATTTTTAACGTTAGCACCACGGAGAGCGATTTGACAGTTTGTTCAGATGGACGAGTCCATCTATGTTCGGAAAAGAAGAGGGGGGAGACGAAAATAATGGATGCGGTCTGAAAGCCACCGTAAGCGTGAACAATCAATTAAGACCCAAAATGGTTTATCAAATCCTTCCAATGATTGCTAAGCCAGAATCCATCTTGGTTGAAATTGTCTCTGTGTTTGTATATGCGGATAGCCTCATGAACGAATCTCTCATGGTAGCCAGATGGCTTGCAAAGAACCTCTGTCGTGGAGAAGTCAATGCCATGTGAGCCTACTGAATTATAACAGTGATCTGCCACGGCCGAGGTGTTGGTCCTACCGTGTTTTAGGGCTGCTTTGTGTTCACGAATGCGGTCCGAGACATGTCGTTTGGTTTCTCCAATGTAATTACTACCACAGAGGCAACTTAGTTTATAGACGCCAGGGTACTGTATGTCCGGAATTACATCTTTTACAGACGGAACCAGATCACGGATTTTATGTAATGTATTGAATCGGACCTGGATCTTGTGTTTATTCAAGATTTTGGAGATCTTTTTTGTTATCTCCGCAATGTAGGGTAAAGTGATGCTTTTGAAAGGCTCCTCAAGAGGGTCCTTCTTTATGGTTGGAGTGATAGCTTTGCGGATTGTGTAGTCGGAGTAACCATTAGCGTTGGTGTATGGTGCTTTTTCTGCAATATTTTGCCGTCTTTTCTTGGATTTTCTGTTTGCACAAAGTCACATACAGTAAAACCTTGGATTGCGAGCATAATTCGTTTCGGAAACGTGTTTGTAATCCAAAGCACTCGTATATCAGTTGTGATCACGTGACGCTTGGCAGACAAAGCGTATACATACTACTCGCATTGCAAGACCTCGCTCGTTTTTCAAATTAATATTTATTTTAAAAATTTGCTTGTCTTGCAAAACACTTGCAGACCCAGTTATTCGCATTCCAAGGTTTTACTGTAGTCACTTGAAGATGTTTTCTTGTTCATGTTTTTGTTTTTTTGCTGTTGCACCGGATTGAAGAGCCGAATGGCTCACAGGGCTATACCAAATAAATGAAACTTAAAAAAATGAAAACGAATGCTCGCACCCATTGCCAGCAGGCAAGAATGCTTGAAGCAATGCTTTTGGGGAGATGAGTCTGCATCATTTTGAATGTCGAATAACAAGTACTGTATTTAGGCACACTATTAACTTACTATCAACGTGTAATGCAAATTGTTGATGCACATCCTTTTTTTGTTCAGCAATTTATAAAGCAGCAGAACCAAGCAAGGTATGATGATATGCTGGACAATTTAAGCTGTTCTTTAGTACTTAAGGTGGAGGGTATCTATCATGGGAAAATGTAATTGTAGGTTTGTTAAGATAACTTCTAAACCACTCCACCAATTTCAATGAATTAAGGTATAATTTAAAAGCTTATGATATGTTAATGTGAATGGCCCTGGCACTGCTTACCGACTCTACCATTTTACAGGAGCTATCTTTTGCTGCCAACGTGCCCCACAGCTAAACGAATTTTGTTTTCCCCATGTGCATGATGTTTTGGTTGCTGCTGCTGGTGTAAAGGTGACTGCACTGGAGCAGAAGCTCAAGCACGTGGCAGAGGAGATGAACTGCCAGCGACAGAACGCCGAGTCGGCACGCCTGGCGGCAGAGCAGCGCCTCAAGGACAAGGAGAGAGAACAGCAAGAGGTCATATGCATGCACTTAATTTACATCTGCTACACCTGCACTTTTCGTCTTAGACTAGTGGTCACAGGCTTAACATGTACGTAATGGTTGATCTATGCACTCTATTGAACATTCACTTTTATTATTAACAATGTTTTACTTTCCTGATTATCTGTTCGATTCCTTGAATTATGCAATAACATGACAAGAATTGGAAAAAGTAAAGCGTCTTTTTCCATGCGTGCCACTGGCTGGAAGATGATGGACGGGATTTGTTGATGTCATTGGTATCATGAGCCACGTCACACTGGGTGTGTGGGTGTGGTTTGTTTGGGGTTTCCCTCCTTTGGGAGACAGGGACCTAAGTAATAAACTAGTAAGCTTTTTTACTTAATTCTTTGTTCCAGCTCTAATTTTAATCGTCAAACGCCCTGTTGAGTCATACTCTGGTTTTGCTAATTCAATGGGAATAAATTGGAGTACCTGGAGAGAAAACACCCAAGCATGTGGGAGGGTAACGGTGCAAACTCTGCACAATTTGGTAATTTACCTGCTTGCTCTGCTGTCTCCTACATGCACCACCTATTCTCCTGTATGTAGTTGGGTGTTGCCCATTCTAGTAGGGAGCAATCATACATGAGTTATGAATAATTGCAGTATTGAAAGATAGAAAATCAATTAGACTTGCTCAGGCATATGCACAATAATTCAGGAAGTGGACATTCTCAAAGGGCTGTGGTTGACTGTTTTGACAGAGAACACGATGCTCAATTTTCTTGTTTGCTTATCTCATTAAGTTTAACATGTCTGCGATGTGCTACATTAAACAATGTTAACATAAAAACACGAGTGCATTTATTATAATAAAGCACCTTTCCTCATTATGTATTTTGGCCCTTTGTTGAAACGTTTTATATAATTGCATTAAATTGGTTTGAAAGACCATAACTAATGTGCAAATGTTTATATATATAAAAATGTTTTCTAAACATTGATTTTGCAATGTCAAAACTAACCATAAATCAGAAAGTGTACAACCTATTGAACTCATAATATAGTATTCTTGGTTCTTTCGGTAAAGTCACATAGAAGGGAAACAATAAAATAATAAAAATATTAAACAATAAAATTCTCACGACTTTTCGACTGCAACACAAGCAATCATCATCAGGTGTGAAAACCACAACAAGAAAAATTGAAAAAAGTGGCGGTTTTTTTAACGTTAACACCACGGAGAGCGATTTGGCAGCTATTCAGATGGACGAGTCCATCTATGTTTGGAAAAGAGGAGGGGGGGGAGACGAAAATAATGGATGCGGTCTGAAAGCCACCGTAAGCATGAACAATCAATTAAGACTCGAAATGGTTTATCAAAACTTTCCAATGATTGCCAAGCCAGAATCCATCTTCTCGGTTGAAATTGTCTCTGTGTTTGTATATGTGGATAGCCTCATGAACGAATCTCTCATGATAGCCAGATGGCTTGCAGAGAACCTCTGTCTTGGAGAAGTCAATGTCATGTGAGCCTACTGAATTATAACAGTGATCTGCCACGGCCGAGGTGTTGGTCCTACCGTGTTTTAGGTCTGCTTTGTGTTCACGGATGCGGTCCGAGACATGTCGTTTGATTTCTCCAATGTAACTACTACCACAGAGGCAACTTAGTTTGTAGACGCCAGGGTACTGTATGTCCGGAATCACATCTTTTACAGATGGAACCAGATCACGGATTTTATGTAATGTGTTGAATCGTTACCAGTTATTGAAGGTAAATAGAGCATATGGATGTGGATATTTCTTGCAGTGAGATGGTTGCCCCAATTGAATGGAAGATCAAATGTTAAAGGGAAGTTGATTCTTTAAGATCCACACTCATCCGACAATACCTTCACACATTATATTTGAACTCTCTGTTGACCGCGAACTCTTGCATGCTAAATAAAAATGCTGTTTGTTTTATTTAACCAATATTCAATGGTAATGGTTGATTCGTTAAAGTTATGGCAAATAGAGAAGGTAGCAAATGAGAATCATTAGATCAGTCTGATATTTTCATATGCTAATATCTCTAAAGGTCTGTGACAGTTTATTTTATCAATTAATTTCAATGTGGACTGGCGGTGCCATTTCTTTGTGTCTGTTACATAAAGGCTGGATATGATGTTGACACATTTAGCTGTGGTGTTTCGAAACGTTACTGCGTAAATTCCACTTGTGTTGTACACGCAATTGAGTGGCTTATCCAGGGATGCTTGATGGTAGCAGTGTGTTCCCATTGTAGGAGGTGGCAAGGCTGGAGCACAACATCAATAGCTTGGACCAACAGCTGAGCCAGACAAAGACGAAGCTTGGCCAGGAGCTGCAGCACACCAAGAATGAGCACAATGCCCTACAAGCTGAATTTGACAAGGTTGGTGTTGCTTTTTAAACCAGACTTTTTTAATGACATCAGTAGTTTTTATTTCAGTTCTACGCTGATGCAGATACTTGTTTTTATATTTGTTGTCCATCATGCATACAGAAAAGATGTTAATATTGCATTTTCCATCGCAGATTTAATCACTTTGTTTTTCCATGGTCATCAATTGTATGCATACTTTTGAAAGGCATTTTGTCGCTTATTTGACAAGCAACATCTCTTTTACCGATGTGTTTTTTCACGGTGTTACATCTTACAGCATTGGTCTATAATTACTGCAATACATTTTTCGTATCTTTATTTTATTCTAAGGCTCTTTTACCTGGCATTCTGTCAGCTTGAGAAGCCTTCGGCTTGTGATTTTGAGTAATTAAATTAATATGAACAATTCAAAATATTTAAATATATTTAAAAACTAAATCGCAGTCCGAGCTTGGTAACCATGGATGTGCTACGGTAGTATGCCACATACTGCACATTCAGTTTAAGGAGCCTCTGTATTTGATGTTCTGTAGAATTGTAAAGACTACAGGATGAGCTAAAAATAAACTTGCATAGCAATAGCCCTTTTTACATGTTATAATAAAAAATGCTTTTTCAGTAATTTTAACAAAAATACTTTAATAAATGAACAACCTTTATATTAAATTAGCAGTTTATATTAATTAAGGTAACAAAAAATGACTGGTTATTCAATTGCGGTTTATTTACACAGATTCTTGATATGCTATAGCTTGCCAGTTAAATAGCACAAAAAACCTCCCAGAGACCACATTATAATATTGCCCCCGTTAACATTGTGCTATTCTATTTATCTCAACTTAAACCCAAGGGATAAATGTCCCATCACAACATGGATAGAAAGTGATGCAATGTTCCAGTGGATTAAGGCTGCAGACCAATAGCTCATATCCTTGGTGTTGCCGTTGTATTATCAGGCTTTGCTTCAGAAGCAGCTTCAGGAGAAGGAGGTGCAGGAGCTTAAACAGGTGTTGCAGAAGGCCAACGGCAATGTCAAGCTGCATCAGGACATGACGAAAGATGCCAAATGCAGCTTGGAGGTACCAACACAGCATTTTATGTCCCATTTTCTCAACAGTTCACATAGAGTCTAGAGTTTACACTTAGTTTGGACTACAAAATTACAGTTTATTTGCTTTTAATTACAATATGGGGTGTTAATTATATTTCTACTGATAATTAAGTTTATAATTAAAATATAAAATAAGTGTTTACTGAAAGAAAACGCATACCGACGCCTATCTGAATGCAGAGTCACACCATCACCTCGCACAGAAATCTGCTCTTATCAAGACGTTCATTCATCAAGCTAAGAAAGTGTCAGATGGTCACAGTCCTGGAAGTTCAATTCAGCATGTTAAAGAAGCACTGCAAATGAACGGTTACAATGATGCACAAATCCAACAGGGCATTGAATACCAAAACCAAATAAAATAACAAGAGCATTGAAACTGCCCAAGTAATTAAAACGGTCAAAATACCGTACATTGCGGGAGTAACTGATAAACTAGCCAGATGTTTGGAAAAACAAAACATCCGTGTTAGATTTGGCACGGTACATAAAATACAGAATTAATATGTGGTACAATAGATGTATTACCGAAGCTATCAACAGAAGGTGTGTACAGGATTAACTGCACGTGTGGTAAATGTTATGTTGGGCAAACAGGACGAATGATCAGCACGAGACTAAAAGAACATCAGAGAAATATTAAATTCTCCCAAATGTCAGCAGTAGCAGAACACGCGTGCTAACAAGGACACTCAATTGATTTTGATAATGTTGACGTTTTGTGCAAAACTAGCTACTACTGGCGAAGACTAATTAGAGAATATATCGAAATTCAAAGAAATCAAAATAACTTTAACCGTTATGGATAGCTACCATCTTAGTGCTACTTGGAAGCGAATCATAAAATAATACATTATTAAAATGCATGCCTACAAAGGGCAGCGTACTTCAATAGGGATTACCGTTGGTAGGGCTATTTTAATAAGCACAATAGGCAGGAAGGACAAGTTCAAAGGGCTCGCATAATGCACATGCAATAATGTACGTTGCCTCAGTAATCCATCCCCTCCCATCATTGTGCAAGAGCGCAAAGGGTGGTCAACACATCTACGCCTCTATATAAGGAACGAAACAGTAAGACTTCTCCACAAATCTGGCTGTCGCTTGATGAAGCTAGTTGTAATTACTGGCGAAACGTCGTACTCGGTTTGTAAATGTTGTGGCTTGACTCTCCAACACACCGGTGTGCTGTACTAGTGACGAATTGGCATGTTCTGTTTGTGACAACCCTTACTAGTTGGCTGTGTCGGGTGGTGGCGGGTTTTAACGACACATTTATATATTTACGAGTTCTAACCCAAAAACCTCTTTTATGAATTAAATGTATGACCCACATTAAAGTTGTTTCTTTTTTAAGCAGCAAAAGTGGTTATTTTTTTTCGTGTAGGAAGCCACCAAAGAGAAGAATAACTTAAGCTGCAACTTGGAGCAGAGTGCCCATCGGGTAAGAAAGTTTGAAGATGATATGAAAAATCTCAAGCAAGAGCTCTATGACAGCCAGAGACTACAGGAAGACTTACAGAGTACGTACCAACATTTTTTTTGTATTTATCCGTTATTGTTGTGTTTGGTGTGTTGCCACATGCCACTGATAAAATAATTTGTTCATAGAATTGGTCATGACTAAGGTCCCCTGAAAAACGGGCAGTGATGGTACCTGTCTGTTGGAGGCAATGAACAAGTTAGTTGCTGGCCTCTTGAGTGCTTCCTGTAGATATGAGTTTTTGCCAAGCACTGGTTTCCTCCCACACTCAATACTGTGAAAGTAATTCACCTAGAACTCCAAGCAGGCTTTTTCTGGGCATACTTTTAATTTTGGAAGTTGTGTTTTGTACAGTATTTGAAAGGAGACTGACATGTATACTTATTGCATGTTTGTGTTGTTTGTTTTAAAGGGAAAGTGGTGTCTCAAGAAACTGAAGTTGAAAACTTAAAATCAAAATTGGAAAAGCAAAGCAAGTCACTAAATGGCAATGTGGATAATCTAAAGATTATTATATCCGATTTGGAAAAGAAGAGAGATATTTCTTTAGCTGTGGTAAAGAAAAATGAATTGGAGATGGAAAAAATGCACTTCAAATTGTCTGCATCTACAACTGAAAATGAAGATCTTAAGAATAAGTTGTGTCACATGGCAAGTGAATGCAGCTCCTTGGAAGATGAAAAAGCATCCCTTATTCAGCTTAAAAAGGAAATGTCTGATAACCTAAACAAACTGAAATTGGAAAGGGATGGGCTGTCTGAGAAGGTACACGACCTGGAGGCACAGATGGAGCAAACCCTGTCTGCCCCACTGGGGAAGCAAAACACTGATGTGCTTGAGCAGGAGAATAAAATAATAAAGACACAGCTATGTGAGCTAAAACAGGCACTGGACAACAAATGTCTGAAGAACACAACACTCAAAGAAAAAGTGTGGGCACTACAAGAAGAGCTCGAGGAGTCTGTGAAGAAACAAGGCACGGGAATTATTGAGTTGACAAAAAGCTCGACACAGTTCTCTGAAAAGGTGGCAGGTTTAGAACATCAGCTGAACTTTGAGAAAAATGTTAATGCTGAACTTAAAGAAGAAACTGCGGGTTTAGAGAGACAGCTTACAAATATCAACAACTTGATGAAGTCTAAAGAGCATCTTTTTGAATCAAAGGAAGCAGAATTAAAAGTGATAAAAGATGCATTGCTGAAGATTGTTGAAGAGCTTGAAAAGGCACATTGGACATTATTTGAGGAAAAGGGCAACACTAATGAAGAATTTGGACATAAAATGTTGGACACACCAGAGCAAAACCTCTCAACAATTGAGCCGTCTGTGAGATTAATGCATTATTTTACCATTTTGGGGGAGCATTTGTCGACTCTACAGTCATCTCTTATTGCTCATAAGCAAACGTGCAGTGAGCTGGAAATTAAATATGAATCCCAGTTGCTAGAAATGTCGAAGGCTGAGGTACAGACACTGGAGATGTCTGCGTTGTATACCAAGCTGCAACATGAATTTTATAAAAACACATCCAAAATGGAAGAAGACCTAAATGAACAGGCTACGCAACTTGAAAATATAAAAAAAGTCCTCGAAGAAAAGAACTCAAATTTTAACGATATCTCAAAAAAACTTAAAGATACACAGGCCAACCTTGTGCTGCAGCAAGAAAGGAATACAATACTGCAGCTGGATCTTGAGGAAGCACATCATAATCTAATAATGAAATCAAAGCAACTTGAAGGTTATGCCACCCAGAGTAAAGAAAGTGACAGTTACCTTGCTAAAATTCTGGAAGAAAACGTTTGCTTGAAAGAGCAGGCAAAAGCTTATGAAGATTTCACAAGCAGGCAAAACCAAATGACAGAATATGAAGAAATGATAAAAGAGCTGGAGACTACAGTTAACTGTTTGAAAAGTGAACTGGAAAATGAAATGCATTCCAGAGAGTCTCAGTGTAACGAACTGCAGGAGGATGTACGTGAACTTCAGGCGCAAAATGTAATGCTACAGCAGGAAAAGGAACAACTACTAAAATTGCAAGATGAAAATGAAGCTCTTATTAATAATTTTAAAAGCCAACTGCAACAGGCTGAACATTATTCTTTACAAACAAAAAGCCAGGCCTCCAAGGCAGAAAAGGAATTGGCCAATCTTCAAGAACAATACATGACCAGTGTGGAAAAGCAAAGAAAGCTAGAATATATGTTAAGTGAGCAGGATAAAGAATTGACATCCAAAATCTTGGAAATTGCACAGGTGAAAGATAATTCTCATGAGGCTCTCGAGCAACTTATGTCAGCTATTAAACAGCTGGAAGAGAGCAAGTGTGAGTTGGTGGAAAAGCTTAAGCAAGCAGAGTTGCAGGACAATACAAATAATAATAAAATTGCTTATTTAATGGCTGAGGCAGAATCTGAGGTTAAGCAATTTAATGAAGAAATGACCATGCTTAATTGCAGATTGTCTGACGTTCAAGAGGACAATCAGGCTCTACGACTGAGCAATCAGAATCTGGAACAAAAGATTTGTGAAAACGAGCAACATTTGGAGTCAAGAGAAGAAAAGATGATTGCAAGGCAAAATGATTATACCAAGAGATTTGAACAGTTGGATGTGATTATTGGCAAGCAGACTGCACAGCTTCAGCAACTAGAGGGGGAAAATACCAAAACAAAAGTCACACTTCATGAAAAGCATCAGGAACTGGAACATCTAAAAGTGAAACTAGAGGAGAGTAGATTTGACTTTCTGAAGATTTCAGGGAATTTGGAGATGCTTCAGATGGATCTGGAAGACAAAGACGTGAATTTGGAATTGTACGAGTCACAAATCAAGCAGCTCAAGGATACAATTGAGTCACTCGATAATAGGTTATCTGAAAATGAAGACGTTGACAAAGTGAGACAAGAATTGGAAGAAATAAGGGTGCACTGTGATGCTCTGAGCAGTCAGCTTTTGGAGAGCCAAGCCTCTGCTGAATCACTTGGATATAAAGTTGTAGAGCAGGAGAAGTTGCTATCTGATCTAAGGGTAGATGTGGAGAATGCACACTGTCGTGAAAATGGTCTCTTAGAGAAACTCCACTGTGTGCAAGAGCAGTTGGAAAGTAGTCTTTTGGAAGCAGGCCATCTCAGAACAGATGTTGACAATAGGAATAGTGACATCGCAGCTAAGGATTCAATTATCTGTGATCTCACAAAAGAGTTAAAGCTTTCAGAAGAGAATATTTTCAAAGCTAGAAACATGTACAATGATTTACAATCAGAATCTAATGCACTAAAGGAACAGCTGACCAAAAGACAAAGTCATTGCATTTTACAACAAGATGCTATAATACAGTTAACTGGCACTAATAACAATGATGAAGAAAATGCTGTAAATATTCCACCCACACAACATTGTTTAAATGTCTGCTCGTTACCATCATCTGAACAAAATTCCAGTATAAATATAGAAACTGAGTTATGTCAGCTGAAAGCAGATTATGGTGTCCTGAGTGAGGAATTTAGAGATCTCAAGACAAACTATGATGCTCTTCAGAAGACCTGCAATTTACTGTCAGAAGAAAATACATTTGCTTTACAGGAGAAGATTTTAGCTGGATCCCTTCTTACACAGGCTCTTGAAGAACAGGAAGAGTTGAAGGTTGAATATCATAAAGGACTGTTATTGCAAGGGCAATATGAGGCGCTGCAGAGCTGTCATAATGAGTTACAAGAAAAGGTTCAACAGACAGCAGAACATGTGGTTGAATTGAACAGTGTTATTGAATCTCTTCGCTCAGATAAGAAGAACATGGCTGAGACTCTCATTCGGCAAAGTAATAATAACGCACAAGTAGAATGTCTGGCATTGCATAAGCAAGTGCTTGGCCTACAAGAAAAACTTAAAGACACACAAGAACCCATGAGACAAGTACTCACCAAATCAGAGTGTAACATGGTACAGCATTTACCTCATTCATTACGGGATAATATAGATACCAATGATTCAGATGTGGAAAGCTTTCATAAAAGGCCAAAACGTGACCATGATGTAGAAAGTGCACATGCAGAAGAAATGCATGAAGGACATGATTTAACAATGTCCATTGAGTTAGATGACCAGCTAAACAACGTTGTTGAGCTCAGCATTCAGCTTAATATTGATAATTTGCAGGAAGAAAGTATTCAAGGTACTCACAGTGCTAAAGACATAACGAACGATAAGGTTTCAGAAATTTTGGAATCTCAGATTGTGTTTAATTCAATCAAGGCAGATGAATGTGAATTGTCCTGTAATATAGACGCTTTACAGGAGAAAAATTCAGTTGTACTCAAACAGGTTAGTGTTTTTGAGACAAACCAGAACAATCTTTTGAAAAAAGTTAAGAGCCTTGAGCAAGACTTGGACAGTGTTCTCTCTCAGTCTAAGCATGAACAGGCCAAAGGTTCTGATTTGATTGATAAGCTGCACAGTCTAGAACTGAACAGGACCTTGTTAGAAGACAAAATTCAGGATCTTGAAAATGAAATGCAGCATATCAAGTCGGAGAAGCTTAATCTAGAAAAGCAGATTTTGTCATTGAAAGCTGATGCTCAGGATGTATATTCCAAGAATGCTTCACTTGACATGCCAAATGAGCAGACACTATTGGCACTGCACAAAGAAGAGATGGTCTCAGTAAAAGCTGAACATGCGCAAATTGCTGCAGAGCTGCACAGCCTTTCAAATGCACATGCAACATTGCAGAACAGCTATGAGATTCAAAACAGCCAGTTGTTTACAACAAGGTTGGAAAAAGTGGAAGCTGCTGAATTCATTTGCTCCCTAAAAGCTGAATTGTTAGAATTTAAGGAACGACTGCAAGTTTGTGAAGAAGGTTTTTTGCGTATGTTGAACGAAAAAGAAGAACTTTGTAATAAGCTCCAGAACCTTGATAATGAGGCTTTAGCTAAATCTTTGGAGTATAAAGAAAAGATGGAAAGCATTGAGCTCCTGAGGAATATGAAAGAATTGGCAGAGCAGAAGGCTGCAACTTCACAGGCAAAGCTAGAGTGCTTCCAAAATGAACATTCCAGGGTCTTGGAGTCAGTGAATTCTGTGCTTCTTGAGAAGGCTATGCTTGGCAAGCAGCTAAATTCTACCGAGGAGGCCATAGGTGAGCTAAAGCGCTACATCGAGAAGCTCAAGTTGATACTTGAAGCGGATGACAGGAAGAGAAAAGAAATGGAGCAAAAGATACGCCACAGTGAGAGGAAACATGACGCCCTGCAGGATAAGATTGAGCAGCTGAAAAGAGAGTTGGAGATGAGCGAGGCCAGCTTAGAAGACATGGTTCTGCGCCAAGAAGCAATCGAAGAGGATGCCAAGACAGCTGTGGAAGAAAAAAACGTGGCAACAGAAAGCTACGAGTCTTGCAAAGCGCAACTGGACCTTGTGTCTGCAGAAAAGCAGGAGCTCGTTGAGGAATTGAAAGAGAAGCAACATCAAGTGGATGAGGCCAAGTCCACCATCATTGCACTGCGAGACACCCTGCAGAGGCAGCAGGAAGATGACATGAATACCAGGAAGGTGTTTGAGAAGCACTCTTCTCAAGTCGAGGTTGAAATGGCATGCCATTTGGATACAGCTGTCCATTTGCAGGAACAAATTAAACTTCTAAATGAGCAGTTGGTATCTTGTAAATCTGAGCTGCAGGAATGGCAAAGACAGAAGGATGAATGGCTCTCACAATGCCATGCCCAAAAGCTGGCGTATGATATTATGCAGGTGGGGTTTCCGTGTTCACTTTGAAAATAAGAACTTGTAAACGTGATTGACTCGTTGCTGAAAAATAGCTCATTAAGTTCAAAAGATATATTATTTTTTAAAGTGGTTATAGTTTTGTTTTAATTAAACAGGTGTTTCACTATCAAACGTACAATTTCTAAATGTGTTTTTTTATCTTCCTGTTTAATATTTTAGGTAAATGTATGTGCCATATTCATCTTTTTCCACATTTTTAAATCAAAGTACTTTAAATCTGCGTAAGTCACAACAGGAATATATTTGTCATTTCTAAAATTGCAAACCTGAATAGTAATTTCTGACTCGTGTGTCGCATTGTGGCTCAGGAGAGGGCTGCTGCGGCAGAAAGCCACGTCGCCAGCCTGAAGAACGCCCGTCACGCATTGAGTGTGGAGCTTCAGTCTGTGCACCAAGTGCTGTCTGAGCTACAGGCGAAGAGTAATGTTGCACTGGCAGAACTGCAGGACAAACAGCAGACTTTTGTGGAGGAGCTTCACAAAGAGAATGGTAGAAGATTGGCGGAAATGCAGGTGAAAAATCATAGGGCATTAACTGTGCTGCATTCCCAGCATGATGAGCAACTACTCTCCGTCCGGGGTGATTATGATTCTGCTCTTAGCGAAATGTCTGTCAAGCACGAGACCTTGCGTGCAGAGATGGCAGCAAAACACGGAGAGGCGAGGATGGAAAATCAGGCATTGAAGTTCAAATTGAAGACTCTGCAGGAAGCTCATCAGCAACTGGAGGTGGCGGCTTGTACGTTGAGGATTCAGGTACCTTCAATGATGTGATACTTTAAAAGAAGTGGTCTTTGCAATGATAATTGATGTCTTCGTTTAACGATGAGCAGTGGATTTGCAATTCAGAGATCACTGGGTGGGTTCATTCTCCTGGCATGGCAGTTAAAACAATGGTGTAAGTTTCTGTAATTCCCCACTGTCGCCACCTCTATCAACCCAATAATATGATTGGGTACGCTACAGTCGATCGGCAGATCCTGTGCGGTGGGGTTAGGTACTCCGTGTGGAGGTTAAAGGTAGTCATGCAAAGTCTTAAGTCACCCGTGAGCTTTATTGATCAGAATTCGATCAATTCATTGGCACGTGTAAATGTAAGTGTTTTTTTTCTTTTATCGCGCTGTGCATATATAAATGTGAACATATTTTCTGCTAGAGTTGATTACATGAATTTGAGCATAAAACTACCATGTGCATGAACCCAATAACCAATATGGAACGATTCCCATGAACTCACATTGAGGCCTTGGTCTATCAGACTGACTCTTTCATCTCATCCATACTATGTTCAACCACCACACACAGTGCAGGTCAATACACGTCTCTTTCTGATTCTTTCCTCGCACTGCTCAAATTTGGTGCTGTTTGTTGCTGGCCACTTGATATGTTGGACCTTTGGGCCTGTGCTCGGCAACCGTGATTAAACCATAAAGTCAACAGGAACCGTTCTTGATAATGGCTTGCTTTGTCACAGAATTCGGCAGAGAGGATCGGGCTTGAGCATCAGATCAATGATCTGCAGGAACAGATTTCCAGCCAGGACAGGAAGATCGCCATGCTGAAATTAGCCAAGGAGCACGATGACACCGAACTGAAGGATGCTGAGAAATGCAAGCAAGAACTCCTTGATGCCAAAGTGAGATGACCATGGTTTTTCCCCCCACTGTCACTGCCACTGATACATCACCGGGCAGCTCTTGCAGCGTGAACGTTTTAATAGTGCACATTAGAGCTTAGGGAGTCTCGCAAAACTTTGTGGAGAATTGTAGGGTCAGTGGGGTATGAATGCAGGGTCCATAGCGGCTTGGCCAGCCCATATTCATCATTGTGCATTTTGATAAATAGATTTTTGTTTGCAGTGAATGCTTGTTAAGGATTATTAAAAACGGCAGTAACAGTTTGATCAATGGGATGGCATACATGCAGGAGTCCAGTTAAATAATATAGTAACAGTGTTGTATTACTCATGAATTATAAGAAAGTACGAGTTGTATGAATGTATATACAGTAGTAAGACAGTTATTTTTGCAAATAACATCTAGCAATCCAACAGAATTAATTGAGTTTAACACGTAGGCTTTCGCGACCTATATCATCCATAAGAGGTTTTTGGGTTAGATCGCGTAAATATATAAGCCGTTAAAACCCTCCACCACCCGACACAGCCAACTAGTAAGGGTTGTTACGTAAACGATGAAGCTAATTACTGGCAAAACGTCGTACTCGGATTGTAAATGTTACGTAGAAGGAAAACAATAAAATAATAAAAATATAAAACACTAATGTCGGGTGGTGGCGGGTTTTACGAAAAGAACCAAGAATATGAATCCCTGCAGTCACGAAAGCTTTAAATCGAAAATTGTAAATGTTGTTCCTTGGCTCTCCAACACACCGGTGTGCTGTACTAGTGACGAATTGGCCACGTTCTGTTTACGTGACAATCCTTACTAGTTGGCTTTGTCGGGTGGCGACGGGTTTTAACGACACATTTATAGAATTAATTGAATAAGCCCAACTCTGCTGATGCGATGGAATAGGTTGAAACTGGTCCAGAGGTTGCTTGTTTACTGGAACGAATGCTGCTGGACAATATTGGGCCGGAAAGCCAATAGGCTGGTGGACTGAAAATGTACACTATTTACGTGTTAAGGCACAGAATGGAGATCTGCTTGTACACATTTTACTGTAGTATCATGTCTCTAGCCAAATATGTATTCCCAGGGAGCTGCTGTTCCCCACACCCATGCATATATGCCTATCTTGCTTTCAATCATTATTTTGTTCTGCGCTCCCCTTTGAACATTTTCACAAAGACACGTTTCCTGTCTTATGTTGTTGCTGCCCACCAGGTGGCGGAAGTTGAAGCAGACAAAGCCCGATTGGCCAAGGAAAAGGCTGCTCTGCAAGGAAAACTACAGCTGTGGATGAGCAACGGTCGGCAGCTGGAGAAGGAGAAAGAGGAACTGCACAAGCGAATTCACAAGATGGAGGGGAAACTGAAGACTCTGCAAGGTGCAGTACATTGTTCATATAAAATGACCTTTAAAAATAATACAAATCTACAGCCTTTTGTTAACCAGTGTGAGCGACACAACATGGGGGAGATCTTCAGCAGTGAATTGACAATGGGCTATACTATAGTACACACTAGGCATACTGACGGGGCTACTGTTATATGTATCGTTCTTAGATTTTGGTGTTGTACGTACATATTCCCATTTGAAAAATCCACTGGCATCTCAAGATTGTTTCTTTGAAGTTTCAAGCATTTGGAGTGTGACATGGTTACAGGCAGGGAATGGGCACGACTATCCACATCCTTGCAGGTTATAGTGACCGATATCATAGCTATAGTACATGAGCATGCTAAAGGCATTACTCTTCACTCTAAGTTCAGTGCAATGCAGTAAAGATGCTGGTCTTCAAAACTATGTTCTTGCAACTATCATTTGTACCTGCAGGAGTTTGTGCCATAAAGCATGGCAATTGCCCTATTTAAAGACTCTGGGAAAAGACCAATGTGAATACGCTAATTTAAATCAATTACTCACATTACACTCATGAGAATACTGGGAAACTCTTGCATTTGTGTATGCCCTTCGATATTTCATCAGGTTTTTCATTTGCCAAGTTGTGCCTTTTATCAGCTGCACCATATGCTGAGCTATTTACTGGAGACCAGCTGGAAAATTGGCACAAGCTGCTGTGAAATTGATTTTAAAGAGGCAGTGCATGGTTACCTCTGTTTTTGCATTTATTTATTACTGATACTCCTGCTAACCCTGCTCTGAAAATGATCCCTGAAAGGAGCAGGTGAGATAATTTTTTGTTATACAAAAAGCAGGCTGATAAAGATGGGGCTTTTATAGCTGGCCTATACAATTATTTAAGTAATCGATTACTCTACCAATTATTGCTTCGATCACTCATTAGACAGCACAACAATATTTGGAAAATGCCTCACCTCTTACCATGTGTGTCGCTGGACGGGAGGTGATGAGCATGGCATGGTTACTTGGCATTATCAGACGCGTTGTGCAAGGAATGGCTTGTAGGGGTTTTCTGCCTTCAGTAAACAGCATGCGGGGCGGCCACCATTTTTAAAGGGGCCCAAGTAATCAACCACAAAAGATGAGTTGATTACAAGTTCTGTCAATTAATCGCATAATTACCCCAACTATCATTTTCCTATAAAATTGTACAAGAGAACGGCAAGCACTCTACCCAAACATATACAAATGGACGTTTAATCTCATTTCATTTTATACGTTTACATTTTACAGTAGTGTCTGCATGTGCATACATGCCCTGGTATTTGTAAGTTCCAAAACCTAAACACAGAGATTGAATACAAATGTATGTAAAATACCTTTATTCAGTTTGTTGTGCCGTGCGATACAGAACGTCGTTGCCTCATTTGCAGCTGTATCAGCGCGGCTTTCTTTTCCCGATGTTATCCCTTGGGGTAGCATGAATGGAACGGCTCATCTGAGAGTTCCTGTGCGTTCATAGCCAACCACAACAGAACTGTTTACCAGCATTTAATAAAAATAGCATACCAAACTGAAATGCTCAGTTGGCCTGATAACCGTACAGGTGACTATGGTTTGAAATAATGTGTGTAGTATGTATTATTTAGACGACTGTATTGAGTTTAGCACACATGTGAACATGGGTTTTTAGGCTAATACATACTTGGACTCTACCGTCCTTGAGTTACTCAATCCATCGAGCTATCAGAAAAATAACAGATAAAGTAGAGATCACTTGAACCAGGTACATTGCAGCAGAGATTATATTAATGCATACATCGACAAAGTCAGTGTGTGAAATGGCAACGTTTATTTGCAGTTCTATCACATTGCCTCATTGCCATAGCAACAACATATTTGTCCGTATGTAAGCAATAAGGCTCTATCTTTTCAGCAATGTGATGGTTATTGGCTCGGTTGCTCACTTGTGGGCCATATTGGTGCACCCTAGAGTCATATTAGATTGTTGTTGATATGGCCATTTCACTTGGCTTAAGCCTTTTGTGATGCTTAGAGATGCACTCCGGTGGGGTAATTCAAGAAGCGGATTACATCACGTACTTAAAAAGAAAAAGTAAAACATCTAATTTTGCATGTAAAATAGTTTTCACAATATTTGTATAATTAAGCGTTTTTCTTTATAAATGATTTTAAGCGTGCAGATTAACAAAGGGCACACGATCTGGTTTCACTTCTATTAATGAGCTTTCAAAGTTATGTTTAAATATTCATTTAAAGCTTTCATGACTGCAGGGATTCATATTCTTGGTTCTTTCGGTAAGTCACGTAGAAGGGAAACAAATGGAAAAATATAAAAAATAAAATTCTCACGACGTTTGACTGCAACACAAGCAATCATCATCAGGTGTGAAAACCACAACACTTTTTTCAAATTTTCTTGTTGTGGTTTTCACACCTGATGATGATTGCTTGTGTTGCAGTCGAAACGTCGTGAGAATTTGTTTTATATATATATATTTTATTATTTTATTGTTTCCCTTCTACGTGACTTTACCGAAAGAACCACAAAGAATTCTGTTTAAATGTGTATAAACTCTTATTAATTTTACGTCTTGTCTTATAGTTGCATGTTCGTAAATCAATCTTGATTATTATTTTTTCCTAGGCTATACATTAATTTACTTCACAATGCATATTCAAAACATATTAGATTTTAAAGTGTTCATTGATAAACCTTACCATGTTGTTACTTTAGAATATTATTTCATTGTGGTTGATTTGCTAAAGTTTTTAGTTTTAATACTGATATATGTAATTTAAGTATATTTGGACAAGGGCCGTGGCATGATTTATTCACATATATTTTTTATTGACATGATACAAATTTACTTATTTTAGAAACAAAATTGGAAATTAGTAACGTTATAGGACTGTTAAAATATGTAGTATATGCAAGACGCCAGCGAGTAATGTGAACAACATACATTAAAGTATTTGAAGTATTTGTCTTCCTCGACATCCATTACGGGTGGCTGGATAATTCTTTGGAACCTACCCGAAATTTACTTGGTCAGGGCTCTTTAAATATCCCACCTTTGAAAAATACAATTACCTCTACACAATAGCAATTATTCCCAAGATAATCTTTAAGCAAAACATTTTACTCGTTGGCGATTTATCAAGTGCATAGCGAACTCAATACTTGCAAATTTCAATATAATTTATTGTAAACATGCCGCACATGTGTGGGAATTTATAATTTACAAAATAACTTATGAGGTTCCTCTTTAGTTTGTTGTTCAAGTTTGTAGGAGTGGACTCTGGGTTGTGTCGTGAAATAAAATTATTTGGAAGGTATGCTGAATACCTTGCAATGCTGTGTCTCAGGGCCAGGGGCAGGCTGCAGGAAAGCGCTGCGTGATGAGGGAGACCAGGTGACGGTCAAGCGTGGCAGGAAGGGCGACGTCGAAAACAGGACCGAGGCAAAGCGCATGAAGCCCCTTCCAGAGGGGAGGCGCACTGCCGCACGCGAAGGCACCACTTACCAACCAGACGGGCTTCCGGAGGTTGTAAACAAAGGTGAATTTAACTTATTTTTGAATTAAGCACGACATTTTGTCAGTTTTATGAGCGGGTATTTTTTAAGGATGGGGGACACTAATTATTGTATGTTATTAGAAATAGCATAATATACTTATATTTCTTGTATTGCCGACCAAAAGCAAGTGGGTGGTTATTACTACATTTTGTACTTATGACACTTGACGACTGTCTCTTGCAGCATTGTTTGTGTTTTGGTATATCGTTTGTTTTAACATGATTTATGTGTTCACGTGATCCCAATTGTATTCAATGATAAACTTGCTTAAAATAAGATGCAACCAAAAATATTAATAGCCGTTGAGTTTAAAGTTTAATTAATAGAAACATACTTTCAAATCCATCAGGAATGCTGCTTCCAAAGTGGGTTCTGACAAAATAGCATTTACGCATTCATAAGCGATAGGTCATGAAACTAAAGTACCAACATACTTTGTCTGACATTGATTTCAACGTTTTGTTTCTCATGATGAATGGCAATTTTGGGTGGAACAGCGGCGAACACAATGTATGCATAGTATGCATGTATAAGATACGTGCTATTTGTTGTTTTATGATGCATCTTTCTTTAAGCAAAGCATAGGGATGCACTTCACAGCAGATTGCGGTCATTATCCTATTAGATGTTGTTGTCCCATTTGCTGGGACAGGCTTTGCAGACATCCCATTGGTGCTGGAATCCAGCCCGTACGTGCTCTGTCGCACCACCATGCTCTCCCGGAGGGGAGAGGATGCAGCAGCTTCACCTTCACCCGCTCGGAAGCACCCCGTGACAAACCTGCAGCCTCAGCTCCTTACTCGGAACACGGCCACTGCCAGCAACCCAATGGTAATGCTGCACATTTTGATAGAACGATTCGCATTCATAGGGTGGTACTTGTATCATTCATCAACTAAGAATGCCTTGCATCACATCTCAATAATTCTAATTTCCTGCTGCAGTCTAGCCAAGGGGATCTCTCATGGCAGTTTTCCCTATGTGGTACCCTGAAGCAGAATCCTTGCTCTGCTGCATGTTCATCACTGAACTCGTATTACCTTTTGCCAACCATTGTTTTGACTACGGGTCATGTAGCTCTAATAGTACTGCGCTTGGTTTTCACATTCATCATTAGTTTTACCCCCTTTGTCATTGCCACTTTCTCAATAAAATAATTATGGACTTATACACATTACCAGCCAGATTTCATAGATCCACTTATATGTATGAAAATATTGAAATATATATATAAACTAAAGTTACACTTTTCAAATATAAAATAACTTTAAACGGCTCTTTATCTGAAAACACGTTCTTGGTATATACAATTTTATCTACAGAGAGATTTGTGTAAAATCATTCCTAGTTTGCTCATCGGGCTTGCAAACGGTTGAGAGTATGAGCCGTGAGTGATGCTAACATAGAGCTTCACCCTCCTCGGTTCGCGTCTTGAGCAGGGCAAGGAGCAGGGCAAGGAGCAGGCCAAGGAGCAGGCCAAGGAGCAGGCCAAGGAGCAAGCCAAGGAGCAGGCCAAGGAGCAGGCCATCGGCAGCCTCCCATCGGCGTGGTCGGCCTCTCCAATGACAGTCATCACCAACAGTCCCAGCCGGACGGCCCCAGGCTGTGGCGCCAGCAAGCCAACCAGCCAGCGCTCGCTCAGCAGGCTGTCTCCGGAGCAGAGGGAGAAGCGCAAGCAGACGCAGGCCATCTCCGAGGCACAGCTGGATGAGAACTGCAAAATGCAGTAGAGCTCTTGACCGCATGCCAACCCAAAACACACAAATGAAGACAAACGTGGTATTTTTAAAGGGAATCTACGTTGGATAGAGTCTCATGTTCTTAATGTTTTTCACAGCAGGAATTCTTCATGTAGTTTCATGCACAATTGCGCAGATAACAAGTTAACACAGATTTGGGAAATCGAGTAGCTTTAATTGATGGGTTCGCATGCAATGCCCTTCAGCAGTGGCTCCTCAAACTTCTGCCATTTTACAAACCATCACTGACTGAGGCATAGAAATATGGGCTAAGGTGAACATCCCCATACATGCACACATTCGATTGCTAGGAAATATAGTTCTCTATGAAAAATGAAAAGGTTTTACTCTTTCTAGGCAATACTACCGGTGTCAAGATACTCTTTGGTTTTATTCGGTAAAGTCACGTAGATAAAATAAAACAAAATAAAAGAAAATAATTAAATCACGACGTTTCGGAGGCAACACAAGCTTCCGTCTTCAGGTGGAAAAGTCAACGCAGAATATCTGTGTCAGGAGCACAGTTCAGAGACAACAGGGATTTTATACAGGTGTTGAGGAGTTCCCGACGACGACTCGGAGACGGCTTGAAGGTAAGGGCTTTCGCCAAAGGTTTATTAAGTATATTACAATAACACAAAGGGTGTGACAACTCCCAGGGGTTAGGGGTCTTACACTAAGTCCTGGTCCAGCCCGGCTAGCTCCGGTCTCTCTCCCTCGAGTCGGATGGGGGCACTAGCCAACCCCACCGACCGGGAAGAGCAGCACCTCCTACGGCTACCACCGGCTTCACTCCTGACTCTCGTCGATCCCTCTCTACCCCTGGTTCCTTCTCCACCCTTCTCACTCTACCCGTTCCCACAGTGACCCCGCTTTCGTCACGGGGTCCCCCTTAAATACTAGACGAGACATGACGTCATCGAGCCGCCCAGCGTGCATAATGCCACGTTCCGTGACTCATCGCACTGGACGGCACACATAACGTCACGTTCCCATTTTAATCCTCTACATTACCACTCCCTGTGGAAAAAAATTCAGCCGACTCGGCTGTAAAGAACATAAAAGTAGAGGAGTGCCGGAACCCAAACAACCACATTTACAACAACTCACAACACCATGGAAGTGGCTACAAAGACGGACCGCCCCCAAAACCAAACACAACACCAGGGCAGCCCGACAACAATAAAGTCAAATTTACGAACCCCACATCACTCGGTACGACAATTTTTACAGCCCAACCATAACACAACAACCGACACTTGGGCAGCCCCGACAACACATAAACCGACAATTTTGGCGATGAGGGCTGGAGGCCGACGGCAGCGGTCCGTCTGGTCATCACAGAGCGCCTGCCCCAGCGCACACGTGCTGCAGACCCGCCTCCCCATGCGGCATCAACCGCCAGGCCAGGCACCGCGCCAGCTAGTGACAGGCCCCAGGAGAGCTGCAGCAGCCCAGCGCTCCTCCCTCCAGACCGGGGCAGGCCACTCGTGGCAGCACCAGGAGTGAGCTGCGGAGGGCGAGTGGAGGCTCCCCCCCCCCCTCCCGCCTCTGCAGCCAAAACCCCAGGTGCGCACCGGCCCGAGCGGTGGCTCCTGCTGCCCCCCAGGCGCGGCTGCGGAGAGGGGCCGTGGCGCAGCCGGCGGCCCACCCCACGACCGCGGCGACATGCGGAGCCGTGGCGGTGGGCGCGGCAAAACCCGCAGGCACAGCGAGGGGCGGAGCCGCGGCGGCCCTCCCCGCAGGCGCGGCGAGGTGCAGGGCCGCGGCGGCCCGCGCCGCGGCCGCGACGACGTGCTGAGCCGCGGGCGCGGCAAACACCGCAGGCACGGCGGCGTGCGGAGCCGCGGCGGCACCCGCGGTAACTTCGGCGGCGCGGTGAGGTGCGGAGCCGCGGTAGCGGTGCACGGGGCCGCGGTGACACCCGCGGCAACCCACGCGGCGCGACGAGGTGCGGAGCCGCGGCCGTACCTGGGGCCCCCCCGGCGGGCACAGCGTGGTGCGGAGCTGCGGCGTCGCCGCCGGCAGACCTCGCGTGCTCGGCGGCACCCACGGTGGAGAGCGGCGGCGCCGCAGCGCCCGTTGGCGCCGACATGCGGCGTCGCATCAACAATGGCGGCCGCTTGCGGCGTCGCAGCCAAAATGGCGGCCGCCTCCCGTGGCGCCCCCGTCGGGAACATGGCGCCAATCTTAAAATTAGCGGGAAGCGGGTTGGCGGGATTCCGCCGCTCCCCTCCAAAATGCGTGTTGAGCGCGCATCTTTGCCTCCACCTCCTCGATCTGGGCGCACAGCTGTCCCATCGGCCACGTGAGCAGCTCCAGCTGCTCCGCGAATTCGCTCCCCGCCCCCGGCGGCGCCCCGCTGGCACCCCCGGACGCCTTCTCCATGTTGATTCGGGCGCCGAGCTTCGCCATCGCCTGTGTGAGCAGCTCCAGCTGCCCCGCGAACGCGCTCCCCGCGCCCGGCGGCGGAGCGCTGGCACCCCCGGACGCCTTCTCCTCCCGCTCCGTCCCCTTCCTCTTCTCAGGGGCCGTCACCGGGGCCCTGGACTCCGGGGTCACTGCCGAAGCCTCCTCCATGCCGTCTTCATCCTCCGATCGTCCCGTCGGTGGGTTCTTGCGCGCCGCTCCCGATGTTGACAGTGACGGCAGCGCATCCCACTTCTGACACCAGTTGTTGAGGCGTAAATCATGACTCGGAGGCAGATCTTCGTGTAAGGGCTTGCGCCAAGTTTATTAAGGGCTCACACCAGTTGTTTTATTAAAGACCTCTAATTGCACACGACTCCGTGTACTGCACACTCACTGCCTACACTCCACACCCCAGGGGATAGGTACTGGGGATTCCCTAGCACCCGTAGGCTACGCTAGCTTGGTGCCAATTTCCCCCTACCCCAGGGTCCCATCGCTCCCCCAGGGGAAGGGTACTGGGAAAGTCCCTAGTACCCGCAGGCTACCCTAGCCTGGTGCCAATTTCCCCCTACCCTGGGTCCCGACTTTCACCCTTCACGTTCCAGGACCCTCCAGACGACCCTGAACCCGTGACGGGTTCCAGATTAAATATTAGATGAGACATTACATCATCGAGCCGCCCAGCGTGCATGATGCCACGTTCTGTGACGTCATCGCACTGGACGGCACACATGACGTCACGTCCCCATTTTACTCTACACAGGTTAAGGGAGGGGGGAGGAGTCAGTAAGGGGGCGTGGGAGGGCTGGGGTAAGCAGCCTATTGATAGGCTGCTGCGGGTAACAACCACCTCGCACTGCACGGGAGTGGGTAAAAGACCCACCTTTTGTTATGCTGCGTGGGGGGTCGGGGGGATTTTGAAAGCGGGTGCAGTGCGAAGTGGTTGTTGTCTATTCGTTTTTCGTTATTTTTATACCGGCAAAAATGTCCCCGTAGATATATAGTTCTCTTTGTGTTTATGATCAGCATATACCAGCACTTTTCCTAACACTTAGGTCTATTAATAATTTTACTTGTGAATTCAATATTTACATAATATTCTTATCTATAGAAGTGGATAATCTGTATTATGCATTTTTATCCAAAAAACTCCTAGGCCACTCGACCAATTTCATTGAATGATGTGTTATTTAAAAGCCTATGATATATAGTTTACGTGAATGAGGTGAACATTATTGGAAAAAATACCTTTAACCCAATTAGTTGGCTTATTGATCTCAAGGCTGAGTATCTGCTCCAGCATTTACAACAACCAGGCATGTGGGTGGCGGGCTTGCTGAGTGGTAACACTTGTGCCTCACGCCAACAATGGCCGAGGTAGAATTTCAAACTGTGGTGCCTTACTGTGGCGTCTATGTTCTAGAACCCTGTTTTGCATGGGTTTCCTCCGAGTTCTCCAATTTCCTCTTATCGCAAAAAAAAACCCATACAATCTAGCTGGTAATGGCCAAACATCCCAATGCTAGAAAATTACCTACACATTGCTCTATTGCATGGGTCTGCAGTCAAAATAATAATGAGCCATTTATTTTCTAATTCAGTAAAAACTATTTCAAGAGCCGCGATGCACGTAGTGAATATGAGACTGTGGTGGTCTTAATAAACAACGTCACGAAGCAGCAGTCCTTAAAGAGCCACCGCATGCGGCTCCGGAGCCGCAGGTCACCGACCCCTGGTCTATTGGGTTGACACAGCAACATCGCCTCTTACTGCGCAAACTTGGCAGGACCCTCATAAAAAAGACTTGATACTCGGTGAGACTTCCCGGGTTAAACAAGCGTCCTGATAACGTGGTGCATCTCCATCACAAAATTATACAACTCATAGGTATGTGCTATTGGGGTCAGGTGTGGGTGGAGGTGGGGAGCAGCCATTTTAATATGAACAGGCTACCCTCTAACGGTGTTTTTCACAAATTTTCAGAGGAGAGGGCCACTTTCGCTGATAAGAAATCAACAGTGTGAGGGCATATTCTTGGTTCTTTCGGTAAAGTCACGTTGAAGGGAAACAATAAAATAATAATATATAAAACAATAAAATTCTCACGACGTTTTTTATATATTTTGTTTCCCTTCAACGTGACTTTACCGAAAGAACCAAGAATATGAATCACTGCAGTCACGAAAGCTTTAAATCTAAATTTAGTGTGAAGGCGGTAACATTTAAACCATTTTGTTTCACAGCAGCACGGTGGTAGTGTTTTCACATTTGTGTATTGTCGGGGGTTGCACGTCAGGGGTCGCACCGAAGGTCACCAGGGGCGGCTAGTGTGCCTGCGGGCCTTGCAATGAAGAACACTGCTCTATTGTGTATATACTGGTGAGTGTCAGGTGAGTGATGCATTTCTGACTCGGGACACGTGAGTGGTAGATGTACGTCATTTGTAATTGAGTCACAGCACTTAAGTAATTGTCTTTGTAGAGAGTCGAATAACAGCTTACCTTTACCAGAAGGAATTATTGTATTGCTGATGAGCTATCTAAGATCTGAAGTAAGTAAATAAAGTGCCCTGATGGGGTGTAATGATGCTATTACACCACCACAAGGGCAGCATTTGTAGTGGGAAAAGTCTGACAAGGTTAAAGAATACTTGTGTGCATTCTTGGGTAAATCAGATTTTTGTCAATGGCAGTTGTTGGGTGGTGGAGAGTAGTAATGAGGCTTCAGATCACTCGTGCAATGAGGTGTCATTAAGGATTGTAGTTCGAAACAGTTTCTGCATCTGTTGGATGGGCTAGTACCAGAGTGTGGTGTATTATATTGAAATAACTTTTTTTACGTGTCGTTCATTTGTTGTGGCAGCTATGCTTTTGGATGCTATTCCACATTTACGAAGTATATTCATGCACTTATGTTAAACCCAGTTTTTTTAGTATTGCTCGTGATTATACAATTGTATACCCTTTATTTGCTATAGTGCTAAAGCATTTGTGAACCTGAACAGAATTAACACGTATGCTTGTGATGTTTAAAGTAACGATTAAATATCTCAGCATGGATTCAGTCGTGCATATTTTGTGAGTCCATAATTAGAAAACCGTACACCTTGTTTTGTCTGCATTTACATATCCAATTCGGCAAGTGAAAAAAATCACGTACGTGGTTGTCCAATTCCATTGACGGTGTTTGAACGAGAGCTCAAGCGTCTCGGTGAGACTTTACTCAACATTTCACAATCGGGAATAATCCTGCTACTCGGTGTAGTTGTGGTTAGTGATGCTGCATTTCCAGCTTGCCAACTTGCCATTCGATTTCCGGTTATGGCTAATATCAGTAGCGAGTGATATCTGGACCCGTCATGGACTTTCCAATCCGTGCTAACCATTGTGATGAAGTATGGTAAAACAACGGCTATGACCGATATGTATGGCACTACATTTCAACAATTTTCCATGTAATAGTAAAAGGACCCACATCTCCAGCATGCATATAATATGACATTAATCAGATTCTTTGCAAATATAAATGAGAACTTAAGTTGTTTTACATAGTGTATTTTTTTTAATCCAGTCTGTAATTCTTATGGAATGAACAGTAGTGTATTCTCAGAATCTGTTTGTTCCTTCTGTCAGCTATTTTTGTAATAAACATGTAATACCACTTTTTATTTTGTGCATATATCATTACTATCTTAGAACTTGTCAAACAATTTGGAATGTGTGGTTACGTCACTAGGGAACATAATTCGGTTGTCAGTTGGGGTATGACGTGTTGAAGAGTAAACCCACATTTACAATTCGAATACTGTGACGTTTCGCTGGTGATTATTCTTCTTGCTGCCTCTTCCCACTTTGCTATATGGGTCAGCTGCCCACGTTTTCCAGATGTCACTTCCGTGTCAAAGGCATCTCCCGTGTCACCCAAGCCACTTGTATGTCTCGATTAATGTTTTCCTCCAAGCTCATCTTTGGTCGTCCTGTTCCTCTCCTTGCTATAATTTCTGTTTAAATAATTATATTATTCTTCCCTCTTAACACCAAATGGCCATGCCATCTCAAAGTCTTGCTTCCCTCACTTTTTCAATTCCTTGTAACTCACAGGCGTTGATCTCCCTTAATTTTAAACCGTGTTCACCCGCTGCTCTGCTGTGCTCGTGACTTTTATCCCATCTACAAAGACTCATCTGGACTGCTTTACTATAAAATTCCATCAAAAATAGCAGCTGCACTATAACGATGGAATGGTGGTATCTCATAGTGAAGCTGTTTAATGTTACATTTTTAAGGATCCCACACTAATTCGTTTCTTCATTTCACTATAATGATAATTTATGAAACAGCTTTTTTATATTCGTGAAAATTGTGTATATTATCAATAGAACAGTAATTTTATCCTTGCAAAGATTAGTTATTTTCAACGTAAAATCTCGTCATATATAAAAGGAATGCCGAGGGTTAAGTGGATCACGTTTTATTTTCACTTCAATGTTTAAAACCATTATTTTTTCTACGATTTGACAGTTTGCTGGGCAAAAGGGTAATGGAAATGCTGTTGCCACTGCAGCTGATTTTTAGAAATTTAAGTAAATTGGGCAAAGCATGTATTAATTGAAGGCTACATCTCATTTATTATATCTAATTTTGTAAAAACATTCAAATCAAAGTAGCGTAAATTAAATGTATGCAGTGCCCCTATATTATTCAACATGGTTAAACATTTCATTTTGAATTGACAGGTAATTTCATAGACGTGCTACTTTTGGAAATGTTTGCGTGCCTTTTTTAATGCCTGATTTGCTGTTGTGATATTTGTTAAAAATCAAGTCGAAATTGAGCATGCTTTTGGTTTAGTATTAAAATTAATCTTTTAACACTTTTCCAATTACCATCAAACTCTTTCGTACACTATTCACTACTAAAGCTATGTTACACGTAAAAATTAAAGTGGAACATTCAGGAACCAAAAATAATTAAATTAAAAAGTGTAAGCCTTGCCATCGACATTTTTTTGCCATCATTTTCACTATTAGAGTGGGACGAAATGTTTAGATTTTTGAAAATGAGTAAACAAATCAGTTGAACCTCGTGGAATTCATATTCCCATATTTTTCTTGGTTTTACACTCAGCGTATATTGTCTTAAGTTGGGTGTATTTTATTTGCACGCAGATGTTTCGATTTCCTGCCTTTCTAGTTCGTATTCAGGCCAAGAACCCTTTTGGGGGTCATCTCCCTGCAGATTGGAGGGTGTAAATGAGCAGCCCGGACCAGGTCTGATGGTCAAATACCCAAAACTTTTGAAAAGAAAACACACCCTTTAGATAATTTAGAATCGTTGGTTACAAGCCACAGCCATCTTCTGATTACTGTAAACAATTATGTTCTAAATTATATAGGTTGTGCATTGTCAGCTGGGGAAAGCAAATATTTATTGGAAGCTTTTTTTATATACGGTTGCTAAGCTGCTGCCATGGCCGTGTTGACGCGCAAATCACAAACGGAGATCCATGTCAGAAGTTCACACGACTCGGAAAAGCGTCTCTTGGGAATGAATCACTTTACCAGCTGAACAAATACGGTGAAAATGTCTTCCTCTTGAGTGTGGGGTGGTGTTCATCTCCCGAGGAGACCCGAAGCTAGTGGTAGAACCCCCATGTTCTCACCCTTGGTCAAGTCAATAGAACGTCCTTTATCAACCGTCTCCAAATAACTTTTTTTTAATTAATGTTAGTTCAATGTAACCAATGTGGACCGTTAACTGGCACTTTGAACCAACAGCCATCGACCGACTTGCACATTCTGGAATATAGTTTAGTGGCTTAGCCTAATTTTGTTTTACCATTTAGTTTAAGTGTAATTGGTTTGCTACACGGGTGGTCACGTGGAGCCAGTTGCCCTGCGACTGACACTGAGATCCACGATGGGCAATAATGACAAAAGAAAAGACAAAAAACGAAAATACAAACCTCAACATTGCAAAGAACGAGTCCAGGGTCTTTAACGTTACCCTGATAGGGTGGATAAAAGCATCAAATTTCGTTTTTATGTCTGAAGTCCTTAGAATCAAAATGAGACTGAATTCTTGATAGTATCCGAGATTTCGATTTAAAGCTTTCGTGACTGCAAGGATTCATCTTCTTTGGTTCTTTCGGTAAAATCACGTAGAATGAGAATAAAATAATAAAATAAAGTAACAATAAAATCCTCACGACGTTTCGGCCACAACACAAGCAGCCTTCTTCAGGTGAAAGAACAACTGTCGGGACGACAGAGCTTCAATTAACGCTGCTAAGATTCGCAGCGTCTTTTTAAGCTCTGTGAGAGGCGCAGCGAGCCTTGACAAAGGAGTTTACATATCAGAGCAGGAGAATTTAGCATTGAAATAGTCGAGGGATTAGCTTGTGACGGAAATAGCTGTGTTAAAGTCAAAGTTTACATATCCACAGAAGCATTTAGTATATGGAGGCTAAAGGCCTCCAATTACCAACTATTATAAAGTAAACCATAGCGTCTTTTAAGCTCGGTGAGAAGCGTGAAGAGCCTTGACAAAGGAGTTTACATATCAGAGCAGGATAATTTAGCATTGAATAGCCGAGGGATTAGCTTGTGACAGAAATAGCTGTGTTAAAGTCGAAGTTTAAAAATCAACAGAGGCATTTAGTATATGGACGCTAAAGGCCTCCAATTACCAACTATTATAAAGTAAACAATAGCGTCTTTTAAGCTCGGTGAGAAGCGTGAAAAGCCTTGACAAAGGAGTTTACATATCAGAGCAGGAGAATTTAGCATTGAAATAGTCGAGGGATTAGCTTGTGACGGAAATAGCTGTGTTAAAGTCAAAGTTTACATATCAACAGAGGCATTTAGTATATGGACGCTAAAGGCCTCCAACTAACCAACTATCATAAAGTAAACCGATGTGAAAAAACTAAGTCTATATCACATCAATATAATAAATGTACTCAATATATTCTTGAATAACCATTGGAAAGATGTTTTAAACCATTTCGGTTCTTAATTAATTGTATTTTACGGTGACCGTCAGACCGCAGCTCTTTCGCTGGCATTGTGATTTTCTCCCTCCCTCCTCATCCCTTCCGAGCAGGGATCGACTCGTCCGCCTGAATGTCGCTGTCCTTGGTGCTGATGTTGGGGGGATGGGAAAACCCGCCATTTTCACCATGTAACATTGATATATAACGATTTATTGTTAGTTGCTCAGGTGCTTGGAGAGTATATAGAGTGTATTGATAACATTGAGGAGCTTATATTTTAGTTTTTTTTATTGGTTTACTATATGGTATTCATTATATAGTGTAATGTATACCTAGTTGATGTATGATTAATAGCTCAGCTTATTGAAGCATATATTAAGTACATTTATTATATTGATGTGATATAGACGTAAAATTTCGATTTAAAGCTTTCGTGACTGCAATGATTCATCTTCTTTGGTTCTTTCGGTAAAGTCACGTAGAATGAGAATAAAATAATACATTGATAAAATAACACAATAATATTCTCACGACGTTTCGGCCACAACACAAGCGGCCTTCATCAGGTGAAGGGGCGAGACTGTCTGGTGGGACAGCACTCCAGCGCTGTCCTCCAGACAGTCTCATCCCCTTCACCTGATGAAGGCCGCTTGTGTTGTGGCCGAAACGTCGTGAGAATATTATTGTGTTATTTTATTTTATCAATTTATTATTTTATTCTCATTCTACGTGACTTTACCGAAAGAACCAAAGAAGATGATATAGACGTAGTTTTTTTCACATCGGTTTACTTTATGATAGTTGATTAGTTGGAATCCTTTAGCGTCCATATACTAAATGCCTCTGTTGATATGTAAACTTTGACTTTAACACAGCTATTTCTGTCACAAGCTAATCCCTCGACTATTTAAAAGCTAAATTGTCCTGCTCTGATATGTAAACTCCTTTGTCAAGGCTCTTCACGCTTCTCACCGAGCTTAAAAGACGCTATTGCTTACTTTATAATAGTTGGTAATTGGAGGCCGTTAGCGTCCATATACTAAATGCCTCTGTTGATTTTTAATCTTTCACTTTAACACAGCTATTTCTGTCACAAGCTAATCCCTCGGCTATTCAATGCTAAATTCTCCTGCTCTGATATGTAAACTCCTTTGTCAAGGCTCTTCACGCTTCTTACCAAACTTAAAAGACGCTATGGTTTACTTTATAATAGTTGGTAATTGGAGGCCTTTAGCGTCCATATACTAAATGCTTCTGTGGATATGTAAACTTTAACACAGCTATTTCTGTCACAAGCTAATCTCTCGACTATTTCAATGCTAAATTCTCCAGCTTTGATATGTAAACTCCTTTGTCAAGGCTCTTCACGCTTCTCACCGAGCTTAAAAGACGCTATTGTTTACTTTATAATAGTTGGTAATTGGAGGCCTTTAGCGTCCATATACTAAATGCTTCTGTGGATATGTAAACTTTGACTTTAACACTGCTATTTCTGTCACAAGCTAATCCCTCGGCTATTCAATGCTAAATTCTCCTGCTCTGATATGTAAACTCCTTTGTCAAGGCTCGCTGCGCCTCTCACCGAGCTTAAAAAGACGCTGCGAATCTTAGCAGCGTTAATTGAAGCTCTGTCGTCCCGACAGTTCTGTTCTTTCACCTGAAGAAGGCTGCTTGTGTTGTGGCCGAAACGTCGTGAGAATGTTATTGTGTTATTTTATTATTTTATTCTCATTCTACGTGACTTTACCGAAAGAACCAAAGAAGAAGTATCCGAGATGCCAGGTCAGGCACAGTATCCACATGGGCAGGTGGACATTACTGAGAACAGTTTCTCTGCAGACAAGCGACCTACTAACATAGATTAGGTGGCACACACAAGGACAGACCGTCACGCTTCTTTCATCAGCCATAATCTATCTACTGCTGGATGAAGACCTCCCCGAGTCACTGGCCTTCTCTCACGGTTTCGCAATGCAACCATTCATCTTGCTTTTGCACATCTCATCCGGCTCCTCAGTCGTTCTTCCTCTCGTGTATGACCCCTCCTTTATTATTCTGTCACCAGCCTCGACCATTAGCTGCCATCCCTTCTGGCGATGCGTTCTGCCAAAGCACACTTCACCCTCACGTTAAAGTGTATTTGTTAACCCATTTGAGAGCTCCATATGACAAGGTTTTCACAGTTGTGCTGTGATAGCTCTCCAACGTGTTTGCAGGCTGTCCCGTGTCGTGTTCGTCCAGCATGTGGAGTGGTCGCTGTAAACTAAAACCAAACTAGTTTTTTATTTTACCAAGGAAGGGCCCACTGAGCTATATAGCTCTTTTTCAGAAGCGACCTGCCCACAATTGAAAGCTCAACGAAGTGGCTCATCATGTGGAAATGTATCGCAGCCAAATACTCTAAACGCACGTTTCTAAATGTGGAGGGAAAACCAGAGGACCCGGAGATAGAACACACGGAGAGAACTAATAAAATATAAATATACAGCAGGTGTCAGGGTCGGGATCGAACCCACAACATCCTGCATACCAAGCAAGGGAGTCAACATCTCCTGGCCACCACGGCACCGTGGGCTGACTCAGTCCCCTTCGTTTATAATCGGCACTGCCCATTGTCCCCGCTGCACATCAGACATCGATCAGGGATTGCCAAACCGTGGCTCCTAGGTCGGCTAGGTGTGGCTCTACGGAGACGTATTAAACTTCACCTTTCACTCTCTTACTCTTTGGGTCTTTGGGTAAAGTCACGTAGACAGAAAAATAAATCATGACGTTTCGATCGCAACACGAGCAATCGTCTTCAGGTGAAAAAATATTTCACTCTCTATTTGAAAAAGGGAAAATCTGCAAAAGCAGTTGCCACCAAGGGCACTCCTGCCCGTCAAGGACAAGGAGTTCGTTCTGCCTAAGGCACATTTTTAATTCAAGACTTCACAGCACAACGTCCACAAGCGAAGCGACTATGTGACCACCCCACGTATCCGCCACTCGTGACCTGCTCAGTGTCTCGCGGCTCTTGGTCAAATTTCCGCACCTCCGTTTATCACGGTTGTCTACGTACGGTGCGAAAGAAGTTCTACCTACATACATTTGAAGATGTTCACGTGCAGCACATAGGGTCAAGAAGTTTGGTCGCCCCTGATAGATCTCAGCAGAATACAGTGAGCGTCACTCAGAATTCAAACTCCTGTGCTATGCAGATGTAAGGAAAGCTGCATACGTGTCAATTGAAGGATCAAACTACTCTGACCTGCAAACACGAGTTTATCGTGCAACGTGTGACTTGTCTGTGCCGATGTGTTTCGCGCAGCCGGTGTGTTTTGGCCAACAGTTCAAAGGGGAAAGTAAATCAATGTAAAGTGGGCTGTGACGTATCACCCAAGTATATACTCGCACCAAAAATACAACGTGCTGGGAGTCGAGTTTTATTTTTACAACAGTTTTTTTCCCCCAAAAGTGTAACTATTTCTTCACGGGCCATCAGATGTGTTTATATATCTGTAAAATATAAAGTTAAAGGTGAAACCACTGCAGTTGATTGCTCACATCACTCCTGGTGGAAGGTCCTCCACTCAAGGGAGCTAAAGAGAGCTCCTCGAGAGAGTCGTAGGCCTACTCTTCCATGCTGGGCAGACTACAAGAGGCAGGAGCACCCACACTTTACCCCACCAGACGTGACCTGCCGATCGACAAACTGGTTTATCCATTTACACGAGTCGACAGAGGCCGAGGGATTTAATTAACTCGCAACGTTGTTTAGCGGCTGCACTGGGAGATGCAATTGAACCTGTAACCTCTGCATTGCAAGTCGAGTGTGCTGCTCACCGTTACATAATGGCTGCTTCGCCTGCATTAAAAAAAAACACGTAATTGTGCGATTTTTATTTTTCATATATCTGAAAATATTTGATGTGAAACGCACTTGGTGCTAGATGTTCAATCTTGCAGATTGCCTTTAGCAGTGGGATTTCAACACAAATCCCAAAGAGATACATATCATCAACATTACCATCAGCCATCATCAATCCACTGCTGGATGATGGATTCCCCTAGCCAGCACCTCTCACCATCGTGCGATGCAACAATCCACTCTATATTTATGATTGCACACAATTGAATAAATTATTGTCGATCATGGTATACATTGTACATCTTTTGTATTATTTATTTTAATGAAACACATTTTTAAAGTAAGCTGTTATGTTAAAATGTAGATACAGTATACAAAAAGACATGCATTAAAATATATTTCAGTATTTATACCTTACAAAAAATTGTGAAATGTGTTTTAATATACGTGACATAGAATGGTGTCAGTCTCACGATGGAATCTGATTCCCTTGTATCTAAAAAAAACCCACACACTGACATTCACTGCATTATTCACCAACTTTGCACGAGTCGCCTGACAAGATCTGGAATCGCTTCATTTATTTTTGGGCTGTCAAGTCCTGTCACTGACACAAAAAGTCTATAAAATAGCGGTGGTGAAAAATGACGTCATTGTCTTTTTCTTCTTTGGTTCTTTCGGTAAAGTCACGTAGAATGAGAATAAAATAATAAAATAAAACAATCAAATTCTCACGACGTTTCGGTCACAACACAAGTGGCCTTCTTCAGGTGAAAGGGACAGACCTGTTGGGAGGTGACTACGACCTGCCACGTAAGGTCTGAGAGTGCGTGTTTGAAAGATTTACTTCCTCACAGGAAGGGCTGTCTTTGTTTTCAAGAGCCACTTTAAACAGCGATGTAGACTCTGAGAAGGCTATCTCTTTGAATACAAGCACTTATAACAAGATGTGAAATATGCCTTTGGTAGTCTGTAAAATACTGAACAGTCGAGCGGGGAAAATCGGTCAATTGCATCAATTAATCGACTTGAAATTATAATGAGCTACTTTTGTGGTCAATTACTCGTGTCCAGTCTGTAAAAGTGGTGGCTGCCCCCACATTCAGCCTCACGAAGCTGGGAAACCACCTACAAGCCATGCCCAGCGTGACGCAGATGACGATGCCAATGGCGTCACCAAACCCCGCTCATCACATCCCGTCCAGTGACACACGTGGGAACAGAGGTGGGATTCTTTAGAATTTCCAAAGATTTGTGTTATCCAATTAGTCGAGTAATAAAACTGCTAATTGATCGAGTAATCAACTACTTAATTAATCAGATATCCAGACTCTATTCAATAATGAATTAATGGTTTTTCACATGTCTGATACCAGTTCGCCTGCATCGTGAATAATTGAATAACATCTTGGCATTCAGGCATCTGTTTTCCGTGCTACCAGTAAATGGGATAGTTGTGGGCACCTTCAGGATTTAACTCACGTGTTTTCGAGTTGTCCCTGAACAAACTCCTCGCACGTGGAGCAAAACTCCAGACATCATGTCGAACAACACGTGGTACAACCAGGAAACACAATGGAGAGCTCTGTAGAGCACAACTGTGAAAACCTTAAATATTTGATGTAGAAAGTACGAATATAGACAAATATAGAATGTATGTAAGTGTAAATAGTGATGGCATGTTTCCCCGTGTAGTTTATGGATGACAGTTTGATTCATAATATTCCTGCAGACTTTAGCTCCAGGTTATTATTTTGAATTTTAGTTTATTAAAATATGACACGGATGATCCCGTTAATCCAGTTGCCCGGCTATTTTGCGAGGGAGATTTGTGGTGCGTGAGCACAGCAGCAGCAGCAACAACAAAGACGAACACGTCAAGGTTACAGAGAACGAGTACAGGGTCCTTAAGGAATATTGCACGACAAACAAACGAGGTATTAAACGGTCGCAAACGAAACAAAGTGGAAATGTAAAAAAAACGTGGAAATGTAAAAAAACGTGCAAATATAAAATGAGTGCAAGAGGCGACAGAAAAAGTTAGGTACAGGTGCAAGTATGATCTGTGTTTTGGTTTATTCTGGAAATGACAGGGGGAGTGAAGGGAGGGAACCAACCTACAGATGAGTGACAAGGGTATTCCAAAAACGTGGATCAGCAATGAGGGAATGGCTTTTTACCAAATAAAGTATTTTGCAAATAAGCATTTTAGTCAGAATAAGGAGGTATTTTTTTCTATTATGGCCATTTAAAATGTTTGCTCTGTAAAGTCTTGTCAGGCATTTAATGCATTTCTGAAGGATTTATTTACTTATGTATACAATGGGAATTTCGTATTAAAATACAATTTGTTCATAATAAAGGTTTTTGGGTTAGATCGCGTTTATTTATAAATGTGTCGTAACCCTCCACCACCCGACACGGCCAATCAGCAAAAAAAATGTGTCACGTTGACAAAAAGACAAATAGTTCACTACTTTATCCCACCGGTGTGTTGAAGAGTGAATCCACATTTACAGTTTGAGTACGACGTTTCGCTGGTAAATACATCCAGCATCATCGGGCAATTCGCCAGAATGGTAAAGCCCTCGCTTGCTCCCGATTTTATATAGAGCAGCAGGGTGACGTCATCACTTAACTCATATCAATAATACACATTACATTTTGATTTAAATAATTACTAATCTACAACTCATTACTAATCATAACCAATGACTGATTACTAATCGATTATATAATTACAATACCCCCCCCCCTCCGCCTCTAATCACTGCACCTGATATGAGTTAAGTGATGACGTCACCCTGCTGCTGCTCTATATAAAACCGGGAGCAAGCGAGGGCTTTACCATTCTGGCGAATTGCCCGATGATGCTGGATGTATTTACCAGCGAAACGTCGTACTCAAACTGTAAATGTGGATTCACTCTTCAACACACCGGTGGGCTAAAGTAGTGAACTATTTGTCTTTTTGTCAACGTGACACTTTTTTTGCTGATTGGCCGTGTCGGGTGGTGGAGGGTTACGCACATTTATAAATAAACGCGATCTAACCCAAAAACCTTTATTATGAATAATATTGGTCGCGAAAGCCTACGTGTTAAACAAAATACAATTTGATAAAGTACACATTTGTCCTGTTGGAGTGAATCCCAAGGGATGTCATTGGGAAATACAAAACATTCCACGGAGCAACCAACACAACAGACATTCCGTCATTCAACTTCTAACTCCCATAATAACATTTTGTGATCGACAAAAACTCATTTTATTACCATAATTACATAAGGCAACTCAACCAAAGTATAATATGAGACATGGCTTGAGAAGGCATTCATTCGATAGTGGAAATCGTTTTACAATGTAAATTGTAAGGTGTAATTTACGGGAATTACAGTCACTGTAATGGAATGGGCTATGGGAGGAATTAGATTGCCCGGTGTTTACGGAAATTTACCAGCAAACAAAATCGACTGAATTGTCAACAGTGATTGACCTATTTGAATGTTAGCACCTCCGATTACCACGGATGGTTACGTACGGTGCGAAATAAGATTAACATGCATGTAAAATTTGAAAAAAAAAACAGGTTCACATGCTCATGTGAATGGAAGTAAAAAAATAACAATTGCATTCGACATGGATGTTTCAACCTACCTCAAACTCTGTTTCAAATATAAACTTCTTGTTATATCGGTGGTTCAATGAAAAGCTTGACAATGATGTTTCTAAAGGCTCCTGTAAAACAAGTAAATTGGTTAAATTTTTACTTAACTTTCGTGACTGCAGGAATTCATAATCTATGATTATTTCGGTAAAGTCACGTTGATAGAAGAATATAAGTAAATTGGTTATTGATTAACTAAAGCCGCTGTTTATAAGCACACTTGTGTCGCTATTTATTTCGTGATGCTGCTGAGTTGGCAGTAGTGCACAATTACAAACAACAAGACAACACCCAATCACAAACAACAACAAGACAACACACAATCAGAAACAAAAAGACAACACACAATCACAAACAACAAGACAACACACAGTCACAAACAACAAGACAACACACAGTCACAAACAACAACAACAACAACAAGACAACACCCAATCACAAACAACACCAAGACAACACACAATCAGAAACAAAAAGACAACACACAATCACAAACAACAACAAGACAACACACAATCACAAACAATAACAAGACAACACAATCACAAACAACAAGACAACACACAGTCACAAACAACAACAAGACAACACACAATCACAAACAACAACAAGACGACAACACAATCACAAACAACAACACACAATCACAAACAACAACAACAAGACTCAACACAATCACAAACAATAGGTGACGTTTCGCGCATGGCACATGACAGCCCTTCTCCACCTTGTGATATGAAGAAGGGGAACGGCCCCCAAACAACGCCTATTGGACACTCGTCTCAGGCCACAGAGTGTTAGTGACGGATGTGTTGAGATTTAGGCTCACAATGCTACGCCTCTCAAATAATTAGAGAATGCTCAGACATTGTATTTTACATTCAAAATTTAATAATTCAACTATCCCCGGTCTCCCCCGTTGGCTAATTCCTGTTGGGTGTGCGCTTTATATATTTTGTTAAATTAAACGAAAGGCCATCATTGTTGTGCTGCCCCGTGCCTAGCTTGGGTTTGCTAAATGTGGAATGAAGCACTGCAGCTCTCTGTAATGAAGCATGTGCCAGGCAGCAATGCTGCAGCCCTTTAACAGCTGCACCTAGGCAATGTATACTGCGGTGCACGATTTATTTGCTAATTGTATTTTCATGAAAAATAGTGCTGCGTTCATGTATTGAACCCATCTTTATCACATTAGCTCTGGGAAACAATAAAAAATATGGTTCTGCTTCATGCACAGAACACAGCTGCGGGAACATTCTATACGCTGACCATTTAAGTGCTTATAGGTAGTATTATACAGAAGCACTCCCCTGAGTGTGTGGATTTATTCCATAGGCCATTGTAAAGCTCATCACTCGGGTGAATGGTGAATCCCGTTATAACGCCATTAAATGCACTACACAACAGCCTGTGCAGGCACTAAGGAATGTGGCTCATTTATTTAAGAAGGTTCATCATAGTTAAGGGTGGTAAGTCATCATCATCAGCCATGGTCATCCTACTGCTTGTTGCGATGCAACAATCCACTTAGCACTTGCACACGAGCTGATTTCACCGCTCCATCTACAAGGTGGACGTCCTCCTAGACACGGGGCATTCCTTGGCTGCCGCTCCATCACTACTCTTGACCACGGCCATTCCCCACAGCGACACGGATATCCCCAAACATGGATACAAGAGAATACCGTCCTCTATATTTAAAGGTGTCCGATACAATCATTTGTGTTCCGTACTGTTTTGAAAGACGAAGGTGACTGTGTGTATTTAAAGTATAGAGAGGACGTTGTGTGTGCGTTTTTTAAATATACATGAATTGCTGCACATCTATATAAACAAATGTATACTCATGGCCGAGGCTTTCGCGGTTCTTTTGTGCAGCCCGTCGATGCGCTTCCAATCCTTTCGCGTCTTACTATGCACAATAATAACAACAACAAGAATAATTAAATATGTTAAGGCGCTTTTCATCCGTAGATCCCAATTGTGCTCGCACCGTGTACGGAAAGCAATAAACAAACACCGCCAGGACTAGGGGCTCGAGGCCAATTTACAGAGGGGAGGTTTCAAGACGACCTACATATAGCCAACGATTCTGATGATCTTCTTAGCGAAGGCAAATCGTTCCAAAGATTGGGAGCTGCACTGGAAAAAGCCCGCTCACCTCAGAAAATGACCCTTGACCTCAGAGTACTTAGCAGAAGGCGATCCGAAGATCTCAGGGACCTCGGAGTATAAAGGTGGATTATTGCAGCAGCAGCAGCAGGATCTTATAGTCCACTGTAGACTTGACTGGTAGCCAGTGTAAAGACAGGAGCTCAGTAGGTGTGTGATGTGCTCGCGAAACGGTGTAGGGGTAAGGACTCTAGCAGCTGAATTCTGAACAACCTGGAATCTACATAGCCCCGTACTTGGTATCCCAAACGTATCTATGTTGTATGAATGTTACATTTCTTTCGCATCGTACGTAGCCAACCATGCAAATCGGAAGTGCTAATTGACCAGTAATGCGTTGCAGTAATCAAGTCGAGAAAACACAAATGTATGAACCAGTCTCTCCAAGTCATTAGCTGACAGGAATCGACGGAGCCGGACAATATTTCTAAAGTGGAAGAAGTAATTTCTAACCGCCCTTGGAACATGTGCCTCAGTGGACAGGGACCGGTCAAACTGAACACCATCAGCCGGTGGTTTACTCCACGTGCTTGGAGCGTTTTCAGGAACTGAAGACCTCCATTCAGATTGTTCCATGTTTGTTTCAGAGTTCAGCCATGTTGTGGTTGTATGCCAAAATTATTGCCACTCACCCCTCCACCACCCTACAAGATTGGCATATTTACAAAGCTATTATTTATACTTACCTCACTCAAAAACGAATTTGGATCAGTGTTATTGGCTCTGATAACCTACGGAACTAATTAGCTTCTTCGGGAATTGAAGAGCTGAAGAGTTCAATTAATTTCCTGAAGAAGCATCCAACACGGGGAGTGAAACGTCAGACATCGTGCGGAACAACGAGCGGCACAATCCCTCCTCACACAACGGGAAGCTAGTCCGTGTGGGCTTCAAAAACAAACAATCCCTCCTCACACAACGGGAAGCTAGTCCGTGTGGGCTTCAAAAACAAACAATCCCTCCTCACACAACGGGAAGCTAGTCCGTGTGGGCTTCAAAAACAAACAATCCCTCCTCACACAACGGGAAGCTAGTCCGTGTGGGCTTCAAAAACAAACAATCCCTCCTCACACAACGGGAAGCTAGTCCGTGTGGGCTTCAAAAACAAACAATCCCTCCTCACACAACGGGAAGCTAGTCCGTGTGGGCTTCAAAAACAAACAATCCCTCACACAACGGGAAGCTAGTCCGTGTGGGCTTCAAAAACAAACAATCCCTCCTCACACAACGGGAAGCTAGTCCGTGTGGGCTTCAAAAACAAACAATCCCTCCTCACACAACGGGAAGCTAGTCCGTGTGGGCTTCAAAAACAAACAATCCCTCCTCACACAACGGGAAGCTAGTCCGTGTGGGCTTCAAAAACAAACAATCCCTCCTCACACAACGGGAAGCTAGTCCGTGTGGGCTTCAAAAACAAACAATCCCTCCTCACACAACGGGAAGCTAGTCCGTGTGGGCTTCAAAAACAAACAATCCCTCCTCACACAACGGGAAGCTAGTCCGTGTGGGCTTCAAAAACAAACAATCCCTCCTCACACAACGGGAAGCTAGTCCGTGTGGGCTTCAAAAACAAACAATCCCTCCTCACACAACGGGAAGCTAGTCCGTGTGGGCTTCAAAAACAAACAATCCCTCCTCACACAACGGGAAGCTAGTCCGTGTGGGCTTCAAAAACAAACAATCCCTCCTCACACAACGGGAAGCTAGTCCGTGTGGGCTTCAAAAACAAACAATCCCTCCTCACACAACGGGAAGCTAGTCCGTGTGGGCTTCAAAAACAAACAATCCCTCACACAACGGGAAGCTAGTCCGTGTGGGCTTCAAAAACAAACAATCCCTCCTCACACAACGGGAAGCTAGTCCGTGTGGGCTTCAAAAACAAACAATCCCTCCTCACACAACGGGAAGCTAGTCCGTGTGGGCTTCAAAAACAAACAATCCCTCCTCACACAACGGGGCTAGCAATGCTCTTCTGGCTCGTCTAATATAAATGCATTATTAATGGGAGGCTTGTTAATTATGTCTACATCACACGCACAGACAGAGATCACCCTGATAGCCTCAACTGACTTTCAGCACAAATGCTGTCAGCGAGCACCTATACAGGGGGTGGGTGGCCAGCACCACGCCTGACTGCTTCTGTCTCCCCAGTGCCGATGTTTCCACACTGCACCAGGCACTCACTTGAGGCTAAGTCGACCTACAAGAGGCCCAGGACAGGTTCAGATAATCGTCTCCGGGTTCGTAGCACAGCGTGCTAACCGTTTCGCCACGGCTCCCCGCTGTATTATACACAGGCACACATGCACACAAATAGTGCATTATCAATAGTAATAATAATATCTAAAGTAGTGTTTAATAAAATATGAATGCATTTAACTATGATTCTAGAATTAAATATGAACCCACGTTGCCTTGTATGCTAACCATATTTGCATGGAGAGATGAATGCTTGGAATTACAGAGACAGAAACAGAAACACGTGGTTGAGAGAATACAGGCAAGTTTTAAAGACTTAGTTTAGACTGTGAATAATAAAAGTAAGCGAGGCTTGGGCAGGAGACGTCACGAGAAGCGATGATGGCCAATGGTCACGAATAGCGACGGAGCGACAGCCAAGGAATGGAACGCGTTCGAGAGGATGTCCACGGAGGAGGTGGAACGATGAAATGACCTCGTGAGGATGAAGCACTCCATCGCAGGATCGCGAGCGGTGGTGGCAGCATGGAGAGGTCTTCATCCAGCAGTGGCTTCACCGTGGCTGCTCATGATGATGACGACCATATTTGTTAAATTTTCTTTTGTAAAACTGAGGAAACATTTTAGTTTGACCTGAGATTTTATATTCGCACATTAAACCCACTGTTTTTGTCTACACTTGCCCGGCAGTAGAACCACAAATTATATCCCTTGTGGTTAAATTATCCTCTTGAAAGTAATGGATTTTATAAGCAGTGCTATAGTCGCTTTTATGCACGCAATTGCAGTTATTATGTTTGTTCACTTGACTAGAGCCTTGTCTGGACTGGGCTCTATACCCAGACAGAGAACTTCAAATTAAGAGGTCACCAACATGGTTCATGGTTGATTAACTGTCTAAGGAATTGCACTTTGCACGTCCCGTCTCAGAAATAATAACTTGTAAAGTAGGATCTCTAATATGGGATAATTGTGATTTATAAAGCTACTGTATAATTGTTTGCAGCTGTGCTGTATATCTCTCTGATGTGTTACCGGGTTGTCCGGCTTTTCGTTCCACAAGCTGCGAGCTTCTGCTGAATTCGGTTCCATAAGCCCCTAGCACGTGGAGCGAAAGGTCAGGCATGATGCCGAACAAGACGCTGTAAAAACAGAAAACACATCGGAGAACTTTAATTTATAATGGCAATAATAATTGAGGAATAAAACCATGACATGTCAAATTGTAATGAATGTAAAATAAGGCCCAGACAATAAATGCATTGACCTCATCTCTGCTTTAAATATAAACGGTCGGGCATTAGAGTATTTGATTGTCTGTGAAAAAGCACTGCTAAACACACAACCAAAATCAATATCAATTCTAAGTTAAATGCTAAAATGTGCATAAGAAATAACATTAAATATTTCTCGCATTGATTCTCTTACAGAATAACTTTCTGTTGACTGCTCTGATTTTATAGTTTCCTAGGATCTGCCCTTGACAACTCTAGACCGAGGCTTCATGAGACATCTCCCAGTTCCTTACTAAATCACCGTTCTTAGCTCACATTCTTTCCACACTGCCTTTCAACTACCACACCGCAGGTCACTCATAATTCGCGTCTTCCCTCGCACGGCTCGACTTTGAAATTCCCTCCCATCGTCTCTTTCCCTAATTTCTTAAACCTTGCTCATTCAAAACTTGTATAAACTCTTATTCATTGCACCATCAGTCAGTGCTGTTTGTTGCTGGCCATTTGGTGTTTTGGGCCTGTGCTCAGCAACTGTGATTTAAAAGATTTCCTTCCCAGCACGAGTGCACACGTGGTCGATAGCTATCGTGATAACAGACCCATGTAGTGTGTTTGTGTGAGAGTACCATCACTGCCAAACTGCCGCGAATGGGTACCCATTCCTTTCCGTTTATCAGAATTTCGTTTTATTTTATTTTCATGTTTTTCCATTATCATGGCTTTTGGAACATCACGAGCCGGCAGCTATTAATGTAGGACAATGAAAATTACTGGGACAACATGCACTTGTTTGAAAGATATGGAGCATCACGCCTCCACACTACTTTTCTTAGTTAAATCGTGACCCCAATCACACATATGTGATGGGTTTCCACAAGATTGATGTCAAATTGGTGATTATTATGCTGCTAATAATAATAAGCATGCTCATCAGTGGCATACTAGTCATCAGTGATGGTGAAACTGATGAGCAGGGTTAGTTTAATCACAAGTGCTTGATTATGATTGGCATATACCAGACATGGGCAAAGTACGGCCCACGGGCCGTATACGGCCCATTGGGCTTTTTAATCCGGCCCGCCGAACTTGTCCAAATATTATTATTAAATTAAATTTTACCTTTCTCCTGTAATGCCCCCATTTCCCCATTAGATGGCGCACTTTGACCGGGAGTGTGGTGTATAGGGCTCGAAAGGGCACATGATCTCGCAATGCATTGTGGGCCGTCAGCGCCATTTTCAGGGTTTGTTTACATTGCTGAGTTAGACACGGTGCTCCCTTCACTGTTTCGCTTTGCCCTGTGAGCCCTTCTGTAAAATGAGCGGATCAAGGAAACGAAAAGTGGACAATGAGTGCCGAGTGTTTAACACGGAGTGGACAACAAAATACTTTTTAACTGAAGTCCAATCGAAGGCTGTATGCCTGATATGCCGAGAAACTGTCGCAATTTTTAAGGAGTACAACATCAGCCATCACTTTGCTACGAAGCATGCTAACTACGCTAGCAAGCAGTCAACGCAAGAACGGGCGGCTGCTGCTCAGAGGTTGGCGGCTAATTTACAGACTCAGCAACATTTTTTTCACTGACAAACTGCGATTCAAGAGTCAACTACCAAGGCAAGTTTTTTGGTGGCATTCGAAATAGCAAAGGCTAGCAAGCCTTTCTCCGAAGGCGAGTTTGTAAAAGAATGCATGGTACAGACAGCAGACATCTTGTGTCCAGAGATCAAAAGCCAATTTGAAAAAAGTTTATCATGCAGGACTATGACTCGCCGTATGGAACTGATGTCATGAAAATATAGCCAGCCAATTAAACAAAAGTCTGATTCCTTTGAGTTATATTCACTAGCACTGGATGAAAGTACGGACGTAAAAGACACTGCTCAGCTCCGAATTTTTATCCGAGGCATTGACGACAGTTTTGCGATAACAGAGGAGTTTTTGACCATGGAGTCCCTGAAAGGAACAACGTGGGGAGAGGACTTGTATAACCAGGTGTGTCTGCTGTCATCGAAAGAATGAAGCTACCTTGGAGTAAACTTGTCAATGTCACAACGGATGGATCGCCAAATTTAACTGGAAAAAATGTTGGGCTGCTGAAAAGAATCCAGAATAAAGTGAAAGAGGAAAACCCTGACCAGGATCTTATTTCATTCACTGCATCATCCATCAGGAATCCCTGTGTAAGTCTGTAATGCAGCTTAATCATGTCGTGAATCCAGCCGTAAAACTTGTTAACTTTATACGAGCAAGGGGACTTCAGCACCGTCAGTTTATTACGTTCCTGGAGGAAACTGATGCGGATCATCAGGACTTGCTGTACCACTCTCGTGTCCGCTGGTTAAGTTTGGGGAAAGCGTTACAACGAGTGTGGGAGCTGAAAAAGGACATCATCGCATTTTTGGAGTTGATGGGGAAAATCTGACGAATTCACTGAGCTAAGCGACAAGAACTGGCTTAGTGACTTTGCGTTTGCTGTGGACATATTTTCACACATGAATGAGCTGAACGTGAAACTGCAGGGGAAAGATCAGTTTGTTCACGACATGTACAAACATATGAAAGGCTTCAAATCCAAGCTCACTTTGTTCTCCAGACAAATTGCGAACAAATCTTTCGCTCATTTCCCCACACTTGCCATGCAGGAAGAGGCACCGCGAAACGCAAAAAAGACAGCAAATCACTTGAGGACCTGCACGGAGAATTCTGCCGTAGGTTCTCTGATTTCGAAAACATTGAACAGTCACTTCAGCTGGTGTCCTGTCCCCTGTCACAAGACTCTGAAACAGCACCACAGGAGCTGCAGTTGGAACTGATAGATCTTTAGTCTGACTCCGCCCTAAAGGAGAAGTTCAACTCTGTTAAACTGAATGACTTTTATGCTTCACTTAACAGAGCCACGTTTCCAAACCTCCGGAGGACTGCACAGAAGATGCTGACTTTGTTTGGCTCGACTTATGTGTGTGAGCAGACATTCAGCGTCATGAACGCCAACAAAGCCCGTCACAGATCAAAGTTAACGGATCAGCACCTCAGATCTATCCTGAGAATTGCCACAACCAAAATAACTCCACACTGAAACTGAAAGTGATGATGTGTTGCTGCAGCGAGGTTGGAGCCAAATCTCCGACACACAGCCTGCCTGGCTGCTCTAACCTGTTAATGTAGATCATAAAGATGTTCAAGTGACGCAGTTGGTTTGGGCACAGGCCTCAGATGTTTTAATGATGTTTGATCAATCACGTTACGACATGTTTTTGTATTGTTCATGTTCGTGCAACTTGTTAAATTGCCTTGTTAAGGCCAAATCCTTTCATGTAATGATTTTTACACGTCATTTATATTAGTTCAGACAAACACTCCATCCATATGTTCCTGGCCCGGCCCCTCTATTAAATTTTAGAACCCATTGTGGCCCGCGAGTCAAAAAATTTGCCCACCCCTGACATAGACATATTAGCTTCATAATCATAACGTAAGCTGTGTGGTGACGAATGCTTCAGAGTACTGCAAACAAGTGCACGCACACTGGCAGTACACAGGAATACAACAATAACAGTCAACATCCAAGCAGCTTCAGTCCCAGTTTAAGACTCGAACCAAACCCTGGGACCGTCCGTATGGTTAGATATAAACAGGAAACACGGAACAGAAACATATTACTGCAGATTACTGCAGATTACTATAGATTACTACAGATTACTGCAGATTACTGCAGATTACTGCAGATTACTATAGATTACTACAGATTACTGCAGATCACTGCAGATTACTACATATTACTGTAGATTACTGCAGATTACTACATATTACTGCAGATTACTACATATTACTGCAGATTACTACAGATTACTGCAGATTACTGCAGATTACTACAGATTACTATAGATTACTGCAGATAACTACAGATTACTACATATTACTACAGATTACTGCAGATTACTACAGATTACTGCATATTACTACAGATTACTGGAGATTACTGCAGATTACTGCAGATTACTACAGACTACTACAGATTACTGCAGATTACTACAGATTACTGCATATTACTGCAGAGTACTGGAGATTACTACAGATTACTACAGATTACTAATCCAGCACTTGGAACGCAAGGGTTGGTGGATCGCTCCCTTCGGCCCGGCGTTCAGGAGGTGCCGTGCCCCGGCTTGCCAGGAGACGGCAGTGCAGTGCAACAAAAACGTCGACCCCGTCAGTGTGGGACAGTGTTTCTGTTTCCCGCTGGGATCAGTCGGTTGTGTGCCCTGTGTCAATACATTAATTAGCCGGAGACGCCTTCATGTGTAGAGGGCCGCTTGGGACATGGTTGGTGTCGATCCATTGTGTGGCTGCCTTCCTGCGTGTCCGTGATATCTCGTGCCTGTGAGTTGTTCTATGTTAACGAGAGGGAACGACACTGCGAGAGTAAACTGCGACTGTGCGTGTTACAACGCCGAAATCGTTATTATTGAATGCTAATTGTGATGAGGTTAAGAGGTCATGGTGCTGCGCTGGTACTGCTGAGATCCTGGGATCCAATCCAGGTGGGTGCCTGTGTACAAAGTACAGTGTCAAGTGTGGCGAGTTGATGTCCTCAGTTCAGTCATCAATGGATGCACAAAACACCCCATCTGAGAATTTAAAACATGGGGTTTACTCACATGTGCCAAACATTACTCTCAGTCGCAGAGCAGGAGGGAAAATTCTGACCCGTACTGCGTGGAATAGGTCCCACAAGGAATCTCAGATGTAGTGTGAGGGTATCAACTTCAACAGACCATTATATAACACACAGGTGTGCACTCTTCTTTGAGGGGTCTCAGTGGATACTTCATCTCATGACATGACACCGATAGCACAACCCGACTAAAACTGTGGAAGATGACCAAAACGAAAAATGTATCTATTGGATATCATGGCAACTGAGTTTGGCTGTATCCCTCATGAAGATCCGTAGGTTTGGCATTGGTCAAATTGGCACTGAAACTGCTTAGGTTTTCACTGTGTTATCCAAGTGCACTTCTGTTTTGAGAGCACTTACAATGATGATATTTTTGAAGTCGCTTTCACGGAAGGGTGAATTCACGTGTTTTTTGGATTACAGTATTTATATGAAAGGATAGCCTTCTTCACAAATGCACAAATTAAATGATGTCATCTGCCTATAGAAAATGGACTTGCAGATCAAACCAATATCTTCATTGCAAGGAGTTTGCATTTGGCACTAATACATTGGAAGGCGTTCCACATATCTCAAGATGAATGTGTCATTCTGGCGAAAGCCATTGATTGCCACCACAACAACGCCTGCTGCCCTCCGTCAAAACCCACAGCTGCTGCACAGTAGACACGCCACCTCGCAGACCTGGCCCAACAGTGTCCCACCATGAGGTCACAATCATTACACGCAAAGTGCTTGCCACAAATGAACCACAATACCTTGCTGATCTCGGCAAGGAGTATAAACCATCACTCGTACTCGGGTCATCCTCGCAGCTGCTTTTGGCTCGCCATCAAATAAAGACGGTAACTGCATCGCGCACTTTCAGATGCGTTTCTGCGGCCGTCTGGAACACTCTTCCTTCCGATATTAGGAAGCCACTGGAGTAATGCACTTTTAGATTGAAAACTCATTTCTTTAGAGCTACTTTTTTGTATTTAGTTTGTTTTGCCTTACCCATCACCTCCGATTAGCACGGTTGGCTACGTATGGTGTGAAAGACGTTCAGGTCTTCCCGCTGGTCACCGGATTTGTTGAGACCACTCTGATGCCTCTCTTGGTAACCTGCCCACCTCCATCCAGCACACACGTCCTTCTCAGCGCAATCTGTCTGCCTTATCGCATCTGCAACACTTACCTGGCAAGTTATCGGTCTAGTTGACGAATAAATGTGTATTCTATGAAAGATATGTAACTATCAGCCTCTGCTACTATATACAGAACAGTGGCCACCCTTGCACCACTGATGATGTTTTTTTCACTAATGACTAAGAGTTTTATATACATATCAGCTTGCATGATTGCACGGATAGCATTGTCATTTTCTCATGCTCTCAGTGGGATTAATAGCGTTGCATTACCTGTAGAAGGAAGGATTATCACGCATCGACACGAAATACTGCTTTTAAATCAATACCGTAGTGGCTTGTGCCATTTTCCAGCATTCACCTTCAGCATAATAAAACAGTTTTCCACCATTGTCTTAAAATGTGCCGATAGCCAATGCAGTGCCAGAAGCATTGTGCGGTTGCTGAAAGCGACGATCTATGTTCTTTAGTCTATTTATCCTGGAGTATATCTCACTGAAAAAAACATATTTTATCATTTTCTCTCTTTTAGTTGTGCACCTAGGAGCTAAGAAGCAACATCATGCGGGTACATGACAGGCCAGCCAAACCGAACAGATGCCAAAAGCTACTCCTGTGTCAAAATGTATTTATTGCAATAACCATGCTGCATGTATACATTTATACTTAAATATGGTTACACATACGCCGATACATGTGTATACATAGATGCTTCGTATAATATCTGAGCTTATATGTATGTGATAGTTATATAGACGTTTAATTATGTTCTAGTATTAGAAATATGAACATTTGCATAAATATGGTCACATATATGCTTGCATCTATGCAAATAAAAAAAAGCTTGGAGTCTGGGCTTCCAGGAACTATTGTTCAGCGGTTGATTGGTTTCCATCAAAGGGAAGCACCTGTCTCAGGGTTTATATGGCTCTGCCTTAAAGAAAATGTCGACAAGAATCGTGATACAAACAATATATGGTCCCATCATCAGTAAACCAAGTAAATTGTCTACCGTGGAGTTACGCTTAGGCCATGAACCAGGCCAAGACAGTTATCTGTGCAGCACTAAATAGTTTCCTCAACGCTTCACCAAGCTGAAGTGACGAGCATGGTGAAGTATGGTCAAATAACCTCCATGCTCAGCACAGCGTGGAGAGGTCCTCGTCCAGCAGTGGATGTCCATAGGAAGGTTTATCTTTAAGTACAGAGATTCACTGAATTCTATAATATTGCAATAGCACCTGTTCTTTTTTAATGTCAGTTACAAATCCCCCTTACAAAAGATTTGACGATAAACAAGCTTTCATCTTTAAACAAACTTAATACGTCAATATTATTGTATACTCCTCATAACGTGCCTAAGGGCAATTATAGGGGAAATCGTATTCTATGGAAAAAGAGCTCTATAGCTCAGTGGGCTTTTCCTGGTCAAATAAAAGGTTTAGTTTTTAGTTTGTATGCGTGGGAGGGGTTTCTCTGCGGTTTTCAGCTTCATCCACATGAAGCCAAACTTGAATAGATGTTGATAAGACATCACTATACAGGGACATTCCCTCTCTCAGCCTTTCCCACTTCCACATAGCCACGCCTATTCAATGACTAGCTCCGCCCGTGCGGTGAGCGGCCCAATGAGTGCGCTCTACCTGATGCCGACTCCACCCACTCCCCTGCCAACCACGCCTACTACTCTATAGCCCCGCCCTTCACCGGTATCGCGAATCTAACGTGAAACCAGACAATCTTAAACTGGGACAAAATCCCCAAATTTGTACAAAAGCCTTTCTGAAACTGGGTCACCCAGACCAAAACTGGATGTGTGCTCGGGTTAGCTGTCAACAAGAATAATCCTTGAAAACAACTCGGTGTGGCTTTCCAGGATAAATATTTGTTTGTTTCTTGCAGTCATCCATTCGCTGCTGTGAGTTTTGCCATCACGTGGTTTTTGCACGTTGGCATTTGCTGCAAAGCGCATCTTGGGAAATTCATAATAGTGTAGTGTTTATAAAGACGAATAAACTTCTTAGGAGGCACACTGTTTATTGTAATTCTTTCCTTATACAGTCCTCAACACACAGAGGGGTATCCGGTCCCCTCACCCGATACCCTAAGGAGGTACAGCCTCCGGACTCAGCGTAACCTACACACAGGTCTCCTTAATACCTAAGGAAGTACAGCCTCCTAGCTTGGCGGGACTTACTCTCGCGTCTACCGCTATTCTAGAGTCCTCCGGCTGGGACCTAGGGGAGGCTATCTGACCCACCGCTGGCCCGGTGGGTCCTGACCACTGGGTACCCGAGCCTTAGCCCTCAGAAGGGCTGGAAGGCTGGGTCCAGGGTCCTAGCTAGTCTTCAGCCCGGGCTTCAGTCTTCGTGTAGGGAGAGAACTCCCCGCGCTCTGCGCGCTCACCCTTCTTATACCCGTTTGTGGCCAGGTGTAACCAATCCCACATTCCCACGTGGAACTGTCTGATTGGTTCTTACCAAACCGTGGCTACGATCCACTTCACCTCGTCTGACCCCAACCGTTATGCACCCAGAGGTAATGCTGCACTGCCCCTTTTATACCTGGTGGCAATGCAGGTTATCGAACAGTGCGTAGTTAACACCTCTACATCACCCCCTCTTTCGGAAGCTACAGCCGTCCCGGCTGCAACAATGCGAAACATCTAAATGCAATGACGGAAGAATTGTGAGTGTGCCTCACGAACAACAAGAACAAGAGAAAAACCCATATAAATACCCCCCCCTAACAACATAACGTATATACAAGGCAATAGAGCAGGCGGCGAGTATATCAAACCTGATTAGGAACCGGGAACGTGTCCGCAAGCAAGAGAACATCATTAAAAACGGCGAGATTTAGCGCGCGTGTGTTTCGCGGGGCCATCGTAGGGGATGGTAGGCTTCGTCGGCGGCACAAGAGGAGGAGGAGGATGAATACGAACATCCAGTGGGTCTTGAGGCATTTCCACGGGGACACCTGATGCTCCATGGTCCATCGAGGCCGAATGTGGCCTGCACGGAGCCGTTACTCCCGTGTCATCTGCAGGAGGCATGACACGCCTGCACTATGGGTTCGGCACCAACGGGGCAACATCTGGCTCGTCGTCACGGCCACCAGCGTGGTCGGACGATTACCGGCCGGTCGACCTGGTCGCCATGAAGGCCCGGTCGGGGGAGAACTCGACATCCCTGCTGGCAGGCTCCGATGTCGAAGCCGAGGCGGCGATGGTCGAATCCGTGTGGAGCAGTAGATGTGCGTGGATGCTCCGAGTGGCTCGTAGCGAGCACATACTGTCGTCGTCCACCGCTTGGATGACGGCTTCATTCCCAGAGCTGAACATCCCAGATCCCTCCCGGGACTCAGCTTCATTCCCAGAGCTGAACATCCCAGATCCCTCCCGGGACTCAGCTTCATTCCCAGAGCTGAACATCCCAGATCCCTCCCGGGACTCAGCTTCGCTCCCAGAGCTGAACATCCCAGATCCCTCCCGGGACTCAGCTTCATTCCCAGAGCTGAACATCCCAGATCCCTCCCGGGACTCAGCTTCATTCCCAGAGCTGAACATCCCAGATCCCTCCCGGGACTCAGCTTCATTCCCAGAGCTGAACATCCCAGATCCCTCCCGGGACTCAGCTTCATTCCCAGAGCTGAACATCCCAGATCCCTCCCGGGACTCAGCTTCATTCCCAGAGCTGAACAACCCAGATCCCTCCTGGGACTCCGCTTCGCTCCCAGAGCTGAACATCCCAGATCCCTCCCGGGACTCAGCTTTATTCCCAGAGCTTAACATCCCAGATCCCTCCCAGGATTCGGCTTCTCACCGCTGCGGCGTGGCCGGCTCCGCCCTTCGCCACGCCCCCCTCCAGACCCTTCGGGGGAGCCCTGGTTCCACATCACGTGGCCATCACACCCCCATCTGGGGGTCCCCTTGCCCCCCTCTCGTCCGGCCACATGCCCTCTCGGGTTCACCCAGGGTATCATGTCCTGAGCCGCCCTCAGTGACACCCGGACCCTCGAGTGAGCCATTCCGTGCCATGCTCACACAGGTGCCAAAGAGAGGCACCGCGCATACAGTAGGACTCATCACTCGGTACTGTCGCTACACAGTAGTGACACTATGTATGTCACTACATATATAATCAGCCGATTATACAGAGTGACCGCATTCCAGAGAGGACGTTAAGGTAATTTTGACCTTAACGATATGCAATGCAGAATGACAGGTGTGTAATTCGCGAGCGTGTACGATACACGCACAGGTGAGGCACGCGACATTAAACCGCACCTTCGGCGAGAAGTCCGGCAGGCGACATCCCCAAGGGGTGGATCTCTGTAGAGAGCACTGCCCTCCTAATGTGAGGGCGAGCAATTCCCGCGTAGCAGCAGAGGGCGAGAGGCGTCTCAATCTGCCGCTCACGAGTTCACGGGAGTGTGGAGACCCTTGTGTGTAATGACCACACATTACAAGCGCAGTACTGCACATCCATAGTGGACGATGTAGCCACGGGAAAGCAGGATTGATTGCTCGGAGTGTCCCTTCAATTGAACTCACGGTGCTCGTCCGTTATTCAAGATCAGAGATAGCACACCCCAGTGTGCGCTTTATTATTATTGAGCGTGCCAAGAGCTCGCTAATGCACCAAGTCAGCAGCTGTCGGTGTCTCATTACCCTGCGAGATGCACAACTCGCAGGGCGATGTTGAATAGTGTCTTCAGAACTACCAAGGAGGAATATTTTGTTTCAAAAAACGCCACAATGAACGCTCCTATCCAAGTAAGCCTTTGATCCCATATTATACATTCTCATTTGAAGTGTGTTTTTTTCTCCTTGACTGTGTTTGGTCAAAATAATTCCTGTTTCTGCAGCGGATAATTCATGACGACATTAATCATGCCTTTCACTCGGTAAAAGCTGATTAAGTTCCAAGACTCCTTTTCAGGAGGATCCTTCGTTGGTATGATGTGGCCATGTCTATTAGTGAGTGTAGCTGTGCGTGGGAGGAAACAAATACCCTGGGAATTATCACGCATCGCAGGGGTAATGTAGAAAGCTGTCCACAACGAGTTTGTTCAATTAAGCACATTGCCATGCAATGTACATGTTGTACCAGATGCAGTTGTATGCAAACTATGTTAATCAGAATGGTAGACCACCAGTAGAGTCAGTTCCCAGCACCCTGGTGTAACTCAAGCAACGTTAGGGCATCACAAAGGTTGGCCAAAGTCTGTCCAGCAGCCAGCAAGGAGACAATGGACAATGGGATGCTGCCGTGGTGATTCGATCTCCTGGCTCGGCAGTTTTAACAATGCGCAGGTATCTTAAATGCCCCCCGTGTCTGCCCTACCAGCAGTATAAATGAGTTACACCACAGGCAGTCGGCAGGTCGCGTGTGGTGGGGTGAAGGGTGGGTACTCACACCTCTTCCAAAGATATCTGGTCAGCATAGAAGAGGAAACCAAACACACCCTCTAGAGGGGCCCTACAGAGCTCTGGGGTTGCTCGCCAGCGCTTCTTCTAGTGAGTGGAGGCCCTTCTGCCGGAAGTGAGCAAGGGATGTGCTCCAATGCTATTTAAAACCATTAAATACCTCGTTTGTGCCTTTGTTTCGTTATTGCTGTGCTCATGCACTACGGATCTCCTTTGTAAAATAGCCAGGCAACTCGCTAAACGGGATGATCCGTGTGTAGTGTTTATAATGACGAATAAACTTATTATGGGGCACACTGTTTATTGTAATAGTTCTCTTACACAGTCCTTAACACACAGAGGGGTATACGGTACCCTCACCCGATACCCTAAGAAGGTACAGCCTCCGGACTTAGCGTGACCTACACACAGGTCTCCTCCTAACCTAAGGAGGTACAGCCTCCTGTCTTGGCGGGACTTACTCTCGCGTCTACCGCTATCCCAGAGTCCTCCGGCTGGGACCTAGGGGAGGCTATCTGACCCACCGCTGGTCCGGTGGGTCTTGACCACTGGATACGCCGAGCCTTAGCCCTCAGAAGGGCTGGAAGGCTGGTTCCAGGGTCCTAGCTAGTCTTCAGCCCGGGCTTCGGTCTTCGTGTAGGGAGAGAACTCCCTGCGCTCTGCTCGGTCACCCTTGTTATACCCGTTTGTGGCCAGGTGTAACCAATCCCACATTCCCACGTGGAACTGTCTGATTGGTTCTTACCAAACTGTGGCTACAATCCACTTCACCTCGTCTGACCCCAACCGTTATTCACACAGAGGTAACGCTGCACTGCCCCTTTGATACCTGGTGGCAATGCAGGTTACCGAACAGTGAGTAGTTAACACCTCTACACGTTTTGATTTAAAGTTTTCGTGACTGCAGGGATTCATATACCTCTACACGTATAACGAATCAAATTAACTCATCCTCAATGCTGGAGGAAGGAGACGTGGGAGGCGATCTGGTCAGCGATCTGGTCGCTTCCGGTAAGCTTTGTCGGAGGAAAACGGAAAACTTTGGTAAGATCATACGGAGAGATGTGGAGCGGTGACAAGAGTTGGGGTGTGGGGTTAGACACACCTGGCTGGAGGGACTGATGAGGTCACGGCAATCGTTGTATATCACAACGTTGTACAGCACTGGCGGTGTTCATAGGACACAGTTGAAGCGTCTCTATTGTTAAGGACATTGTTTTATGGGGATTGTTAAAGGCTTCACATTTTACTACATGAGCACTTACAGCTCTACACAGATAGATTCATTAATCTATTGCTGGCCACCTAAAAGTCCAACTCTACAACACCCTGCTATGTTTGAGTCCACTCTATGATGCGTGCCAATCAATCAATGTGTATTTGTGACACGGGAAGTCCCATTTAACGAGTCACCCAGCTAGTTTGCGAGTGAGAGCCATTGTGCGTGTCATCTCTTTTCACTGATTTATCCACGTTGCAGAAGCACATTGGCCGTGAGCAAAAAAGGGTTACCACCTCCTATCGACATCAAAGCCACGTGAACGTTGTTTTTTTAACTGTTAAAATGTCACGCTGACCCCAAACATTTACTTTCTTTTAGCTTCCAAATTTTAGTCACGTTTCCTCCTCATATATATGTATTACTACTCAGAAACTGCCCTCATCTATAATACCCTGATATGCAATGAAATCCTGCTTTAAATTGCTGCTTCTTGTGTGTGTGTTTTTCAGTTAATTTGTTCTCCAATGTTTCATTTCGGTGAAGTGTTATATGGCTCTGTAATGTGGGAGTAAAGTTTTCCATATTTGCCCTTTGATTTATCCAGGAGGTCAAGTTTATTTTGTTTAACCAGTCAAAAACTCAAGAGACCTGGTTAGCCTCCTTTGCAAGAGTGGCAGGTGGCAGAGCGGTTAGCACATAGCAATACGAACCCGATAATTTCAGGTCACTTCCCTGTAACAGCTAATATGTGTGTATGTTGAACTTTTACACCGTACGTAGCCAACCGCGCTAATAGGAGGTGCGGAATCATTGACGATTGGAATCATGATACGGTCCTGGGCTGACCCTTCAGCAAACCTGCACTGACCAGAGCGGTAAAGTATGGTCACACAACTTGATCTGATTGGCTCTGTCGGGTGGCAAAAGCTATAGCTGAAAATTGGCATTAAACTTACACGATCTAACCCAAAAGTTCACTAACTATGAATCATAACAGTGTTCGTGAAAGCCTACGTGTACAAATCGCCCCACTGTTTCAACTGGGAGATCGAATCTATCCGGCGACCTTTGAAATGTAAGTTCCGGCGTCGATAAAAAATGCTTATCGTGACACCACGGCAGCATCCATGCACGCAGGGTCAGACGAAATAATTTCCACAAAGAAACACGAAGCCCCACTCCATCACAACCAATCAGGGGTCGCCAACCAAAATAACAACAGCCATTTCTCCTTAGTTGGTAAAAGAAGCCACTCAATAGTTCACAGTGCCGCACAGTGCGCGTCGCGAGCACGGGGCGGTGGTGGCTGCTTCACGCGGACCGCTGCACCTGCTGGGTAATGCCCCGTCTCGTTTAAACGAACGACTGCGGATTAAACCCAGGGACACGTGTCCCTCGCTGCGCCTCTCCCGTGCACCTCTCGATCGAGTCCCGCCCCAAAATCTCTCTCGGCAGCGGCCACCTCATCAGAGTCACCGCCATCGAAGGCTGCGCCGTAGGGGACTCGACCAGACGCGAGCGCCTCCTGCCACCGGCCGCCCGTCGTGTCGACTGCGCGGCCGTGGGGCCCCAAGATGCCCAAGAAGAATCGCCGGGTTCATTAAATGAAATGCCGACAAAAATAAACTCCCGAAGCGAGGCACGCCGTCACTTCCTTTCAGCAAGACGCACGAGTCGGCATGCAACTTCCTCCGTGACACTTACGTGGGGAGGCTTTAATCCAGCAGTGGATTGATATATCGTCGTTACGTTGTGATCATCGCGGGGTTAACAATACGGCCTCGCCCACGCGCGCGTCTGTCAGTCAGTGACACACTTCAAAACGATATGCGCTATATATTAGCACTAAGCTAAAATAGCACCTACATGCACAGCCTTTCACACCACTTAATACTGATTTATTATTATTACTCACAGCTCAAAAAATACCTATATATATCTTTGCTTGACATGTTTTGCACTGAAATAGTTTACGCATGTTCCTCCTTACTGTTTCGCCGGACTTCGCCACGAACCATCGCGGCGAAGAGCGGTGATGGAATAAACCAGAGCAGTGGCATGTACATTACCACGATATTACTGCTATATCATTTGTATTCATTCCGGGTCTCCACTGCGAAATAACCACAATACCTCGCTGACCTCGTCAAGGAGCATCAACCACCATCACGCAAACTCCGATCGCCCTCGAAGCATCGGCTTTTGGCTGCTGGCCATCGAACAAAGACTGCATCACGCGCTTTCAGATGCGCTTCTGTGTCCGTCTGGAACGCTCTTCCTTCCGATATTAGGAAGCCATTGGAGATATACACTTTTAAATCATCTAGATTGAAAACTCATTTCCTAAAAACTGCTTTTCGTGGTTAATTTCATGTCTCTCCCCCGCACCTCCAATTAGCACGGTTGGCTACGTACGGTGCGAAATAAGACCAACACACATGGGGTCTCGCTGACATAAATACAGTGGCTTAGGAATTATACTTACTATTCTTGACGCCTCTGATAAACAAACGATGGCCAAGTAAAGTAGCTGAGTGGCAGCCAAGGAGTGGAATACGTCCAAGATCGTGTCCACCGATGACACGGATCAATGCAATAGGCTCGTGTGTGGGTGCTCGGTGGAGTACGACTCCAGGCCAGGGAGCGGTGGTGTAGCGGTTAGCGCGCTACTCTGTGAAACCGGCGAGCCGGGTTCGATTCCCGCTCACGGCCAATACCAGTGACAATTATTTGAATGGGACATGGGCCTCCCCTAGGTCGATTCAGCCTCAAATGAGTACCTGGTGTGGTGTGTAAACATCACCAGTGGAGGCCGGGCGTGGTGTTGACCACCCACCCTCTCGTGTGCCGTTCCGGCCTTCTTAGATGCTCGCTAATAGCACTTGTCCCTACAGTCTGATCAGGCTGTACGGGGAATCTGTGTCTTTGTCTTATTGCTAGAGGATCATGAGAGATGGTTACTGATGATGGTAACTTAGACAAACATCATTTTAACTCCATTCCAAGGACCAAATCACTCTCACCAACACCGCAAGTGACGTCACGTGCCAAGATCGGTGCCCTTCGAGGCGACATGAAGTGTGGACGGCTCTTGCTGCTGACAGATCACGGCACAGACCCAGGTGGCATGGGTTAACCGGCTGAGATAGCTGACAGATGCACAAACTTTGCTTCCCACTGTGCCCCCTTCTCTCTCTCTTACCAAGACCTCTGGGGCAAGTGGAGTGAGCAAACACCCCGATGGGGTGGTGTGGCAAGATCCACGCCCGGTCGCCTTTGTTTTCCCAGTCGCACAAGGTTGTCATGTCGGGCGTAGTCGACCTAGGGGAGGACCAGGATCGGTTCAGATTAATCGCCGGTGATGTAAACCCTGGTCGGAAGTCGAACTCAGGTGGCCGGGACTCGTAGCGCTTTGAGCCAACCGGGACGGCAGCGCTCCGACCACCACCCAATCACTCAAAGACAAAGGTCCCCCGTACAATCTTAACAGACGTTGAGGCAAGTGCTGTTAGCGAAGTCCCATGAAGGCCGGCACGGCACTCGAGGGGTGGGTGATCAGCGCCATGCCCGGCCACCTTTGTCTCTCGTTTGGTGATGTTTATACATCGCCACACGGTACTCCATTGAGTCGACTTAGAGGGGCCCCAGAACTGGTCGTGAGGGTAAATCGAACTCGGGTCGACGGGTTCACAGCGCGCTAACTGCTGGACTACCGCTCCGCACACCCATTCACTCACCCAGCCACTCAACCCACTCAGCCACCCAGCCACTCAACCCACTCAGCCACCCAGCCACTCACCCACACACTCACCCACACACTCACCCAGCCACTCAACCCACTCAGCCACTCAACCCACTCAGCCACCCAGCTACTCAACCCACTCAGCAACCCAGCCACTCAACCCACTCAGCCACCCAGCCACTCAACCCACTCAGCCACCCAGCCACTCACCCACTCACTCACCCACACACTCACCCAGCCACTCAACCCACTCAGCCACTCAACCCACTCAGCCACCCAGCTACTCAACCCACTCAGCAACCCAGCCACTCAACCCACTCAGCAACCCAGCCACTCAATCCACTCAGCCACCCAGCCACTCACCCAACCACTCACCCACCCAGACACTCACCCACTCACTCACTCACCCACACACTCACCGACACACTCATCCACTCTCTCGCATGCACCTTGTCCTGTGCCATCGCATGTCAAGTCCTCGACAGTATACTCCACAGAGAGTCTCTTTGCTGTGCGGCTCAGTCCGTAGCACGTGGAACAACAACAACAGCAGTGGCCATCGAGCGGTGCAACTTCTCAGAGGGAAGCGAGGAGGGCTCCACCGCGTGAACAATAACAACCGCGTGGCCGCGTGAACAACAACAACAACAGCCACGTGAACAACAATAACATCAACCACGTGGCCGCGGTGCATCTCCATATGTCACGGTTGGCTGCGTGCGGTGCGAAAGAAGTTGAACATCAATTTCGATTTAAAGCTTTCGTGACTGCAAGGATTCATTTTCTTTGGTTCTTTCGGTAAAGTCACGTAGAATGAGAATAAAATAATAAATTAATTAAAGGTCGCGATCTGAGCGTGACTTTTTCACTCCAGCGCTGTCCTCCAGACAGTCTCGTCCCTTCACCTGATGAAGGCCGCTTGTGTTGTGGCCGAAACGTCGTGAGAATATTATTGCGTTATTTTATTTTATCAATTTATTATTTTATTCTCATTCTACGTGACTTTACCGAAAGAACCAAAGAAGAAGTTGAACATACATGCATCCATGCGCATGCGAACATAACAAAAACACATTCAGCGATCGCACTGCATAAAAATGAAACATAATAGGCGACGTTCCGGGCAATGGGTCTTTTAAAAAAAAAATTCGTGATATAGAATGAGCAGTAATGCATAAGGACAAACAAGAGACTCAACGCATTTGTCAATAACACTGCCCCAGAGGAAACATCGAACAACACGCGACGTTTTAGGCAATGGCCTTCCGTCATCACATTATTATCTCTCTGGTGTGAAGGGCCATTGCCCGAAACATCGCCTATGTAAGCCTTGTATGAGCCGTGGTATTGATGAATGCGCTGTGCTCTTCATGTTTGTGTTTGCTGAGTTCGTGCGATCAAGCCGCTGGGTCCGTGCCATCCTCACGCTTGGGGCTGCGTCACTCACAGCCCTTGCCACTTGGAGCTGCTGGGGGGAGGAGGGGGTGGTGGTGGTGGTGGTGGTGCCCGCGCTCTCGGTCTTCCCTCCCCATCAGCCCCCTCCTTCCCTGTCTTCTCCTCCCATCCCTACCCCCCGACCCTCCACTGGGCACGAAGCATCCACCACCCTCCCCTGCTGGGCTCGGGATGACTGCGGGATAAGAGTGCGAGAGACGAGAGGTGCCGCTACAGTGCAGGCGGCATCACGCGCGGTGCTGCTGCAGCAGGAGGGGGGAGGAGGAGCAGCGCTCTCCCGTAGACCTTGCGCAAAGGCAGCAGCACAACACCAACGCTCTCTCATTTGCGAGCATCTTCATATCTACACGCTCAGGTCGGTACGTGTGTGTATTTGCAGTATGTATACTGTGTCAATGTTTGCACGTTATGTTGTGTTAATGTGGATGTTGTGTGATGGGGGAACGGCAGTGTGGTGGTTACCGTGCCGACGCGACGAACCAGGTTCTATACCCACTCACAGCCAACACCAGCGACGATTATCTGAGCCGATCCTGGGCTGCCTCTAGGTCGACTGAGCCTCAAATGAGTACCTTGTGCGGTATGTAAACATCGCTACTAGGGAGACAAAGGTGGTCGGGCGTGGTGCTGACCACCCCCTCGTGTGCCGTACCGGCCTTCATAGGTCTTCGCTAACAGCACTTGCCCCAAGTCCGTTAAGACTATACGGGGGATCTTTGTCTTGTTTAGACTGATATGGGGACGCGTAGTGGTGAGCGCACTGCGCTACGAACTGAGCACCCCGGGTGAGATTCACCAGCGGTGAGCGGTGTTATCTGAACCGGTCCTGGGTCGCGCCTCGATACTCAGCCTGAAACGAGCACGTGCCTGTGCCCATCAACAGCGGCGTGGTGTCGTGCACGCGTCACCCTGTCCGTGCAGCGCGCCATTAAGAGGTGCTCGCTAACAACAGTGTGGAGGGCGTTCAGGCGACACGGACGATATTTGACGATGTTGTATCGTAACCACAAATCACGTTACCCATCAAGACGACGGCTGTGGCGATATAGAGCGCAGCAGGAGGGGCCAACAACGATCTCGAGATGGATGTTGTGGAGGATGAAGAGCGGGCACAGACGACGCACACTCTGCTCAGACAGACGCAGCGTGCTGAGGCTGATGCTGCTGTTCAGCTCGCTGTGGTTGTCACAAGTGAACGCTGGTGGTTGTCACAAGTGAACGCTGGTGGTTGTCACAAGTGAACGCTGGTGGTTGTCACAAGTGAACGCTGGTGGTTGTCACAAGTGAACGCTGGTGGTTGTCACAAGTGAACGCCAGCGAGAGCTGCCAGTCGCATTCCCGAAGCCACTTTTGTTATCTTCGTGTGAACGGGGATTAATTTCTCTCTCGATATTTTTTTCCGGAATGCTGCGCGGCTGGCTTGGCGTATGGAATTATCGGCTGGCAAGGCACTGCCACTAGAATACAAAGTGTGCCTATCCACAATAATCGTGTATTACCTGTTTGCTATATTACTACAATCCCTTGAGGACAAACAGAGTATCAAATCAAGTGAAGTCTCCAACCTCGATCCCTCCTGTCTGTGTACTATGAAGAAGGACCATTGCCCGGATCCACGCCGATCACGCAATAGACACATTTTATTAATTTAAAATCACTGAGTCTTTCTTGACGAATGAGACTCTCGTGAAGTGTTCAATAGTTCATGGAACAGCGTTCCAGACTGTGTCCGATCGAAATGAAGAGCTGCGTATGTGCGCGTCTGTGCGTGTGAGTTTGTGCGTGTGAGTGTGCGTGTGAGTTTGTGCGTGTGTGTGAGTGTGTGTGAGTGTGCGTGTGAGTTTGTGCGTGTGTGTGTGAGTGCGTGTGTGAGTGTGCGTGTGAGAGTGAGTGTGCGTGTGAGAGTGTGCGTGTGTGTGAGAGTGTGTACGTGAGTGTGTGCGTGTGTGTGAGTGGGTGAGTGTGCGTGTGTGAGTGCGTGAGTGTGTGTGTGAGTGTGTGTGAGTGTGTGTGTGCGTGTGTGTGAGTGCGTGAGTGTGCGTGTGAGTGAGTGCGTGTGTGAGTGTGCGTGTGTGTGAGAGTGTGTGTGTGAGAGTGAGTGTGTGTGAGAGTGAGTGTGTGTGAGTGTGTGTAAGAGTGCGTGTGAGAGTGAGTGTGTGCGTGAGTGCGTGTGAGTGTGTGTGAGAGTGCGTGTGAGAGTGAGTGTGTGTGTGAGTGTGCGTGTGTGTGAGAGTGTGTGTGTGAGAGTGAGTGTGTGTGTGTGAGAGTGCGTGTGAGAGTGAGTGTGTGCGTGAGTGTGTGTGAGTGTGTGTGAGAGTGCGTGTGAGAGTGAGTGTGTGCGTGAGTGCGTGTGTGTGAGTGCGTGTGAGGGTGAGCTTCTATATCATTACTGCTGCTGTGCGCCTGCTGTGTTTTTTTAAAACGCCCGTGCCGTGTGCGTCTGGTTGCGTGCTGTCGAGCAGCCTCTGTAGGGGCCATAGACCGTGAAGAAAGCCGGCGACACCAGCGGCGAGGGACTCACCCCGAGGAGCTGGGGACAGACAACGAAACGAACAAAAGCCAACACAGCAGCCATCCTGCCCAAGGGCGGTGGGGGAGGGGAAGACACAAACATAATTAGCACAAATCAGCGGCTGCTTTCAATACCCTCTCACTCCGGGACTGATGGGAGGGACCTTACAGGGAGGGAGTCGACCCTCGCGCTGAGATGGATTAATAAGATTTGAGGACGTTCCTCTGAATAGACATCGCACGGGCCCATGTCCTTCATGAACCACGGGCTATGGCCGGTGCTGGCCCTGGGTGCAGGTCCACCAACGCCGCGGCGCGTCAGCCCTGAGAGGTCTTCTGCTCCCACATGCGGGCGCGTGGCTGTGGGTGGAGGAGGCCCGGCGTCTCGACACTGAAAGTGGCGTCACCATGGTGTGTCTGGAGACGGCGATGGCCAGTGGAGCGATGGTGTGCAAACCCGACTGCTGCATCAAAGGTGAGAGAGAGAGCGAGAGAGAGAGAGCGAGAGAGCTCAATCACTCGATCGGAATCTCCAGAACGGAGTCGTCGTAGCCGGCGGACCACTTGGCAAGACGCTCCTGAAAAGAGTCCAGGAGACGAGGTGAGGCTTCGCTGGGCTACCGAGCGTGAGGACGAACACGAGAGAGAGAGGGGGACGGAGCGAGTCGCTGTGTGCGAGCCCACAATTGGCCCGGTGAGATGGATTTGGGTCTTTACGGTGGGTTGGGATGTTCACCGGTCGACTTTTGTTGTGAATGATGGGCGGCTGCAGTTCACCGTGCGTGGATGATACGAGTCGATACGTGTCTTTGGAGAAATGTCAATATATATACGTGCCTAGTCAATACGCAATAAGTTATTGTTATAGAATCAGGGCTTACATGTTCATCTTCATACATTTTCCGGCCCCTCCCCTCAACCAAACCCACAACCTATGAGACCCTGAAATATTTTCCGGAAATAAAGCCGATTGTGTAATTTATAATAACAACGGCCGATTTTTATATCAATGAATGCCCCAGCGACCATCTCAATAATCTTCATGAGGAGGGTTCTGCATTGGAATAGATAGCCAATCGCATTCAAATACGTGGCCTTTGTGTCTCTGCATTGATTGCGATGTTTGGCCAGTAGATGTAGTCAGTTGTGTGGCACGTGTGCGGGAATCGCGGAGAGAAGCCACCACTATGCACGTAGCAGGTGAATATCAAACAGGTTCTGATGGATTCATTACACTCGCTGTACTCTCATCTCCGGGCCACCTCGCAGCCCAGCTGATGAGGGCGTCACACAAACCTTGACGTGGTCCACCAACCCTTACATCCAGAGCATGGCGCGGTGCTAGAGTCAATGTTGACCACTCCACATTACCCTGGTACGAGCCAGTTTATCCACAGGACAAGGGGTTGGTAGATGTATACATATTCAGCACGCATGCCTGTACAATATATCGGTGTCAAGCTTCTGCTACAGAAATGAGTAACTATTTACATTCGCGGTTTTATTTGATTCAAATGATATGCATTTATGTTGAACTTCATTCATTGTAGTTTATTGTAAAAATTCGGTCAGTCCCTGTGATCACTGTTACGTTGCAATTATGGCTTTATTTTTTGGTGATTTCGAAAAGTTTTTTGGTTTGGACATGTTTGTTTTGTTGTAGTACGGAGTTAGACGATGGCTTTAATTTAAGTTTTGTTGTGGTTGTTATTCTTGGTTCTTTCGAAAGAACCAAGAATATGAATCCCTGCAGTCACGAAAGCTTTAAATCAAAGTTGTTGTTGTTGTTGTTTGACTTGCATCCCACTGGGATCTTTTGCACACAGCGTTGGTGTACGGTGCTTTTTCCAGGAATATTTTTGCTGCTTTTTGTTCATGGATTTTCCGTTTGCACAGTCACATAGTCACTTTAATATGTTTTCTTGTTCGTGTTTTTGTTTTTTGTTTGTTGTGGTTGCACCCGATTCAAGAGCCGAATGGCTCACAGGGCTATACCAAAATAAATCAACTGAAAACTGAATTCTGCACCGTACGTAGCCAACCGTGCTCTGTGATAATTAAGTTAAAAACTGACAGAGGTTACAACAAATAACTTTATGTCCCCTGGAGTAGATATTTGCCAGTCTGAAATTTTAAATTATCTTATAATCTCGGTTCTTTCGGTAAAGTCGCGTAGATAGAAAAAAAAATAGAGAAAAATAATAAAATAAAAAATAATGCAAAATTAAAATAATGAATTGAAAATAATAAAAGAAAAAACAAAAAGAAAAATAGTAAAATAAAAAATATTTCTTATTTTACTTTTTCTATTTTTATCGTGTTTTTTTTGCTTTTATTATTAAAAAAATATATTTTAAATTTAATTATTTTTAGCTTTTATTTGTTATATTCTTGGTTCTTTCGGTAAAGTCACGTAGATAAAAATTTTTATTCTTATTATGAATAGGTTTTTCCCCTTTTTTTCTGGGAACAAAACTGAAAGCTTTTTACAAGGAATCACGTCTGCATTAACCACAATACTTGTGGTCAGAATGCAAAAAAAAACATACTCTTATCATATATTGGCATTGTCTTTGAAACTGTTAGGTCCACACCAGAGACAGCTTTCTTTTGAGCCTCGTCTCAAGCGGTGTTAGACCAGAGGACGCCAAAAGGCGTACAGCTCAAAGACAAATTCACTATCAGAGTAATGAGCATCTACATCATGGGACCTCCTTTGCCACTACCAAAATATAAGAATAGGTTTTTCCCCTATTTTTTCTGGCAACAAAACTGAAAAAAATGAGAAAAACCTAATCTTATATTTTGTTACTGGCAAAGGAGGTCCCATGATGTTTATTATTATATATTTTTTATATGATTTCTATGTGACTTTACCGAAAAAACAAGAATATTAATTTATGCAGTCACAAAAGTTTTAAGTCAAAATTTAAACGATCTTATGAACGGATTACTTTCCACTAAAGCTTGATTTTACCTATTATATGTATCTATAGGGTGTCACGGTGGCGAGATGTTAACAACTTCGCTTGGTATTCAGGAGATCGTGGGTTCGTGATTTCATTCCCGACCCTGATGCCTCTATATATTTGGAGTTTGCGTGTCTCTCTCCACGTGTCTCTCTCCAAGTTCCCGACCCTGATGCCTCTATATATTTGGAGTATGCGTGTCTTTCTCCCCGTGTCTCTCTCCACGTTCCCGACCCTGATGCCTCTATATATTTGGAGTTTGCGTGTCTCTCTCCCCGTGGATTTTTCTCCGAGTCCTTCGTTTTACTCTCCACATTCAGAGACATCAGTACAGTATTTGGCTGCTATACATTTCCATATGATACTACCTGGTAAAATAAAAAGTAGTACATTTGTGTACAGTCTATCAACGCGTATGAATTCATCTGTGCAGAGCTTCATGTGTGCATGGTGGGGTTCCCCCCCCCCCCTAATGAAGTGAAACATGAACGGAATTGGCAAGCCTTGGTAATGCAGGACCCTCCTGAAAAAAACCTAGATACTCCGTGAGGAATTCCAGGTTAAATCAGGGGGCATCATTATTGTATTGTAGGCTGTGCAATTGCTGATCAACTAAAGAAAGTAATTGTATTGAAAATTTACCATTACTGTTATTATTTTTGCTGATTTCCAATTATAAATTCGGCTGACTAGTTGGAAGAAGCCAGCACAATCAAGTGGAAATCAATCAAATAACATTGACTCTTGAATGATCTTGCTGGGACATTATGGCTCCATCCCATGCTTTAGGTACATCCGCTCTTAAGTTTGTTTCCAGCTCAACTATCCAGGCCAGGCGTGTGATCCCAAAGAAGAAGACTATGCTCGCTGTTGAAATGTAATGATGGTTATTGATGGCATCGGTAACGCCTGTTGGCATCAGCATTGCATAGCCCAATATACAATCGAGGATGGATGCACTGCATAATTGGAATGGATTCCCATTTATCAGGTATGAGATGGTTTTTGCCCAAAGTCTGTCAAATTTTGTTTTAACGTTTGACCTCTAAGCAACATTGAAGAAAACGACAATACTGTATTTATAATTGTGAGTTCAAATCCTGGTTGGGTGTTCACTCAGCCCATCATTCCTCTGGGGTCGACAAAATACATACCAGTCCAACAGTGATCGTCCTTTGGAAAGACTCCCCTGCCGTCGGAATGTGGAATTCCCACCAATATCTCAGGCCTGTTCACATTTGAGCACAGCCTGAATACCAATTGTAGCAGGGCATCGCTTTGATTTTGAGTAGTCACAACTCTTTATTAACATCAGTGTTGGTATATTGTTTTTTTTGTTGGTACCTGCAGTATATGCAATACTATGTCATGTATGCAATGATTTACTCACATGACAACGAATCTTAGCAACATCCGGATGATGGAACGTTCGTCATTATTAGTGTAACCCTTGCACAGTCTTGGCCATCTCAATATCGGGATAGAACGCGCTGATTTTAGAAGCGATTACCTGTCTGTGCAAGGACCTGTAAAATGCCACATTGAGAAAACTCTCAATGTGGGTCATTATGTGATGCTCCCAAACCCATGCCAGCCCCTTCATCATTGTCAGTCGTTGTCTCTTCAGCTTTTGCCATTTGTATAAACACATATATTGATACTTTGATGTAAAGTTGATCGAATGCACATTCTAAGCATGTAATGTTCTAAGTTATTTTTAATATTGAAGACGATAAAGTGCCACAATTAACTAAATGTATACATTCTTAACATAATGTATAAATATACATTCAGTATAAAGCATATGCTTAACATTTTGACTTAAAACTTTCGTGACTGCATGATTTCATATTCTTTGATTCTTTTGGTAAAGTCACGTAGATAGAAAATAAATAAGAAACTCACGAGGTTTCGATCGCAAGACAAGCGGTCATCAGGCGACCGCCGGATGATGACCGCTTGTGTTTTTGTGTCTACGTGACTTTACCAAAAGAACCAAAGAATACATATGCTTAAAAGTTAAACTGTATGTTTTGTTTTGATTTAAAGCTTTCGTGACTGCAGGGATTCATATTCTTGGTTCTTTCGGTAAAGTCACGTAGAAGGGAAACAATACAGTAAAAAAATATGTAAAACAATAAAAGCGCGAATGGTTTACGCATTATTTATTTATTTTATTGTTTCCCTTCTACGTGACTTTACCGAAAGAACCAAGAATATGTATATTTTGTCTTAAATTGTCTGATTCTGATATATTATTGACAATTAGTGTATGGAAAAATTCTGCCGGGGACTAATGTTGCTGCCTATAATGCATTAATTTTGCACGAAATTTAATTACCAGATAAACAAAATATGCTAGTGGCATTTTTGTGCTAAATGTTTTTTTGTGGCCAAAATTAAAATGCCTAATTGAAATCGGACAAAAACCCAAACACATGACATCAAGTACAAAAATAATTAAGTCAGCTTTTAGCCTGGACTTTATTTTAACAAAAATGTAACTCACTGGTTCTTTTTGCATTAATGAAATTCATAGCAGTGAAAGCACTTATTAAGGACAGGCCCGGACAGGAGGCAGCAGATAAAAAATTATTGGCTCAAACATCGTTTAAACAAACAACTGCAGATTAAATACTAAAACTATTAAACTATGTTTTATTTGATCAGGTAAGGCCCACTGAGCTACGTAGCTCTTTTTGAGAAGCAAACTTGCCACAAAAGATAGCTCAACGAAGTGGCTTATCACGTGGACATTTATAGCAGCCAAATACTCGCACGAAGTTGATTCTAACGCGGAGGGAAAAACCGAGGACCCGAATGAAAATCCACGCGACCACGGGGAGAGAGACACGCAAACTTCAAATATACAGCAGACGTCAGGGTTGGGATCGAACCCACGACCTCCTCTATACCAAGTGAGGTAGTTAACAACTCTGGTAACGTCATCAGCAAGCCGTTGTGAAATCCCTGGAGTTTAACTTTTGGCGGCGCCTCATGAAGATTGTCAAGGAACGGAACGTGTCCGAGATGACGTGCAACACGGAGACGGAGCGATTAAATCGGCTCGTGTGGAGTTGAATTCTATCGCAGCATATCAGCAGATGGTGGCAGCTTGAGGAGGCCTTTATCCAGCAGTGGATTGACCATGGCCGACGATGATGACGACTCTGCAATCTGCTGTGACACTTTGCAACGCGAAAATTTACTACTCCTCTTTGTTGGTAACGTGACTCCCTGTGTGGCATCGAGCAAGGGAAACATCGCTTGACCTGCATCACCAATGAATTTCGCTCTACGTATAACCTCATGTAGCTACAATCCGGGGCAGGCTTAAACTTCAAAGGTCATTTGTGGAAGGAGCTTAACGATCTATAAGTGCTGTCATCCTTCTGTTGAGCATATTATATATTTAAGAGGTGAAGGTAATAGAACTTGGCAGAAAATGACAGGCTGATGCCAGCATTGTGTGTGCGCAGAAAATAGGTCCCTCTTTTATACATGCACACACATTTCAAACTGGCAATTGTCAAGTGTTTTAATTCAAAGAAGCACGTGCCCTTTCTCGTGTGCAAATTGACCCGATCCGCCTTCAGGAATGACGGCAGGAAGTATAAAGGAAGGCACTGATCAGAGCCACTGTAACCTCGAGAATTCCTCCACAATGCAGGCTAGTCAGATCACGACAATTGTCCCATTGAGTCTGCACACACTGCCTCTGTGGCTGCCAGATACATTCACTGTGTAGCCTTTCCGCAAAGCACATGTCACGCAAAGTTGCGTTAATTCCCTCCATTAAATATTTTCTCACTTAAATTTTCTTATCCCCCCCCCACTCCTAAATTTACATGACAAGACCCGAGATATACTTTTACATTAAATCTGTGAGCTTAAGGTTCCCGATCAGATATATATATTTAAATCACAGAGATGCTACTGGTACTATTAAGAAACAGATAAAGATTAATGTGATATTAAACGTAAATGAGATGTTGCTGTGGTGCAATGGTCAGCACACTGGACTTGCAATCCACCGCTCATTGGTTCCATTCCTTCTGCTGATGTGGCAGTGGAACACCACGGTGCAAGTTGCTTGAAAGCCACCGCGTCTGTCCACCCAGCAGCGTGAACCGTTTTGCCACGGTGGAGTCAGTCGACAGGTCGCGTGTGGTGGAGTAAAGTGGGAGGACTCCCACCTCTTAAAAAATGTAGGGTCTGTGTGGAAGAGTAAGCCAAGAGAGGGGCTCTCTAGATCTCCCTCTGGTAGAGGTCCTTCTGACGGCAGTGGCGTGAGCAATCATTTGCATGGCAGCCCCTTTACCTTCCGTTGCTAACGTACAACTACGACAGCTCTCAAAGTGATTGATAAAGAAGCGTGGGAAAAGAGGTAAAAACGATGAGAGAATAATGGGACTGGAGCAACAGGCACAAAAACAACTTAGTTACCCAGACAAAACTTTCCATTAATGAATTAATCGACAGCCTGGAGATGTAGCCATTTATAGAGCTCTCCAGTGCCACTGTCAAAAGTAAAATTGCATCCTCACTCGAATGACGAATAGGACAGTGCTCATCTCTGTTGATGGCACTAAGCCAGTGGTGGAAACTCCACGTTACCATGGTGAAAGGCAATCAAATCATATTGTAATAATAAATTGGCATAGCACCAATACATTACTTTAATCAAAAAACGTAAACATGCGATGATCCTTTTCCATTGTTACTCCCACGTTTGAATGCTTTGAAATTTACATTTTCCTATGTGTTGTTCGCCATTTGGCGTTCTCTGGGCTAGCGCTGGTGCTGAGACAAGTCCATAAAGGAGGCTGTCACTGGTGTAGGCCAATCAGATTAAAGGACAATGCACACGTTAATTATTATTAGAGCATGTTTGTTTGCATGCTTTCCCACAAGCATGTGTGGTTAATGCAGATTTGATGCCTTGCAATAGGTGTGTCTATTTGGTGTTTAAAAATATAACACCTCCTGTGTTATGCCGGAAAGGGTAAAGCCTGTTGTTTCTTCATCATCTTGACTGTGTTCTCTACATTATAGCACAATTGCATTGTGTCGCTGCAACCCAGTTATGTTGGGATAGTGGTTTTTCCATGATATCTGATAACTATGAGCACAGTTGATTGGGCAATGAGTGGGACAGTGTTCACGGGAAGACTAAATCGTGATACAAATTAGAGGCAGATTATTTTAAATGCTACCGGGTATATGCCAAGTTGTAACTGAATTTGCAGAAAAACCTCAGCTCGATCAATAGAGGTAATTGAATGATGGATAGTTCTTTATGCAGTTCACATTACATGTATTGATCGTGCCTGACAGGGAACAATCAACAATAACAAAATCCTAGAAAAGATTCTTCTTTCTTGATGTTAATTTAAATTTGCACTTTATACTTTTTTCTCTCTATATGTTATTCCCGAATGTCCTGTTGTCATGATGCCATAAGATGAAGAATCCATTCGAATCTCTTGCAGAGCAGTGCAGCCCTTCATGTTAGATAGCAGTCCACGGAAGTGGATATTACAGAGCTACCTCTGAGATTCCTTCAAGTGACCCCTGGGCCACACGCAGTAGGGGGCAGCACCCTGCCACGGAGAATAATGTTCGTATGTCTGTTGTATGTATGTTATATGTATATATGTATGTTGAATTTCCTTTGCACCATATGTAGCCAACCGTGCTAATTGGAGGTGCGTGGGAAGGACAACAAACTAAACACAAAAAACAGTTCTCAAGAAATTCGTTTTCAATCTAGATTTAAAAGTGCATAGCTCTAGTTGCTTCGTAATATCGGAAGGAGGAGCGTTCCAGACGGCCGCTGAAGCGCATCTGAAATAATTTGTTGCATGACAGTTAAACCGATATTAATTATTCTCTACAATTTTGCCAATTGTAAGTACGAAAAGAAAGTTAATGTGACTGTTTTTGTGCAGTCATTCGTGGCTGGGCTGAGACCACTAACCCAATTTAATCACCATCTCAGCCATCATGTCTCCAGGCCAACCAGTGATGAGTTCCATCAGTATAGTATAATATTAACAACCCCAGAGGGATAATGGGTTATGTTGACCCCCAGCTGGGATTTGAGTTCACAAGCTTGCAAATAATGAGTTGGGCACTGATAAAGTCTTGAATACTCACCAGGATACCTAGTGAATCCCTTGGCAATTATTACTACCACGTGTGAAGCTGTCTTGCCGTATGAAACGGTGAACCGTGAACTACTCTCCAAATAGGCACTTTCCCCACTATAATTCTAAAAAGGGGTCCTCTGAAATGAATGCAGAAACATGTTACTACAGAAAAATAAAATCATCGTACTCTTCAAAATAATCTTTGCCTTGGGATTCCTGGCTTGCTGCTGGCTGGGTTCCTCACCACCACAACAGAAACTCCGTCGTCATCGTTGTTGTTAGTGGCTGCTGCAGGCTATTTCCACCAAAACTAGCTGGGTAACTGGCCGAATGGGATTTAACAAACATTAAAAAGTAGAAACGGTGGAAGAAGTTCAGAAGTCGCAGAATAGACAGTCACACCGAAGAGGTGGGTGTAAGGCATGCAGAGGGCTGACATGGTTCATCACAAACATTGCCCTAACTTTTCAATTCGTGCTTAAGTTCAGTGCTCCGACTCTAGGATTGTGAGATGAGTGACAATGACAGCTGTCTCTTATTTTGTGTTGCCGAGCAACGGGTTCTCTCATAACAAGGAAAAAAGTGGTATTTATAAAACTGAGGAAAGCCTCTCCGAGTCTCAACACTATTTCAGGACGGTCCTGCACTTCGCTATATGACCTCTACTCCATCAGCGAGTTGGTGGCATGTGGGAGAAAACTGTTGTGCTTCCCCATACCTCCGATGAGCACAGTTGGGTTACATACAGTGCCAAGTAACATAAATACGTAGAAACAAAATCACAAAGTATGAGCGTATAGCACCTCAAGGCTCCAAATAGATCAACTACGCTTCCTGTACCATCATCTCTTGGCATCCTCGCAGTCCGGCGGATTTGGGAGTTTCACAATTTCGTTTGATTCACCAATCCGTGCCTCGAAAGCGGTGGATCACAGGTGGGTGCGGTGACAAGTGCCTAGGGCGGGATGGCACCAGTGTGCCGGGAGATGATGAGCACTCAACAACTTCTGTCCGCCGCAGCGCTCCGATCTGTTTCTGATTTGTGCCGCGTGCCGTTCGGCAACGATGTCCGACGTTTCACTCCGCGTGGCGAGAGCCGAGGAAGTTCCGCAGACGCCGAGCGAAACGCGGTAACGATCGCGACGTCGAACGACACGCGGGAACAGCCCAAAAAACAAACCGGTGGCCCGCACCGCAAGCGCCTCCGCTCCCCGGCCACCTCGCAGCCACGACCCCAACGCCGCTCCGCTTTCTCCCCCCGCGTGTGTCCGCGCAGTTGAGACGCCGCAGCGGGGCCAGCCCAAGCGGCGGCTGGGCGTGGCCTCCAAGGTGCGAGTGATGGGTGTGGCGGCGGCCGCGGCCGCCGCGACCACGACGGAGCAGGAGGAGCAGGAGATGGGGGCGCGGCGCAGGATGAAGTGGAAGACGCTGCTGGGCATCTTCGTACTGGTGCTGGGCTACCTGGTGCTGGGCGGCGCTGTGTTCCGGGCCCTGGAGCAGGGCAACGAGAGCGCCCAGCGGGACGCCATCACCGCGCACAAGGCGAGCTTCCTGGTGCGCCACCCGTGCGTGCCGCCCGACGAGCTGGAGAAGCTCATACAGGTGAACGAGACTCGGTGGGCTCTGCTCGGGGTCGCCGGCGTAAACGCGACGTCGGCCCGGAGTTGCGTTCGCGGTTCGTGTTGCGATTGGTGTGGTGATAAAGAACCTCTCGTTCAAATGTGCCAGCCGAGGAACAATGTCGAGTTGTGGCCCTGCTGGCTCGTTCCCAGGTATTTTGGTGCTTTGGGGCAAGGGTACCATCCTTGCACCCGCTCTAGTTAAATTATTAATTGGACAGCGCTCATCTTCTGTCCGTGACCTTAAGCTAGTGGTGGAATTTCTGGATCGGGGATGTTATTCGTAGAATGACCATAATTAGCATAGCACCAATGGAATAAAGTCAAAGAGATGTCCAGGTCATATGAACATTGAGGCAGTGCTCATTTCCCATTTACAGCCCTGAACCAGTGGTGGAAATTCCACAGTTCGATGGTGGTGGCGAGACACCTGCTGTTGGCTTCTTATTTTTATGAACCCTGAAGAGGATGATGCGCTGAGGCAACCTCTAACCCCCCCCCCCCCCCAAAAAGGATTTGAACTCTCGACCTTCTGACTGTGAGCCACTCGCTCGACTATCGAGCCCCTTCGGCGGTATGGTGCCAGACTATTTTCGTAGTGCTGAGCATCACTCAACGCAGCGGTGGTGGTGGTCCGATCCTCTCCTTCATCACCGCCGTGGGGCCTCTGGCGGCTGTTGGTTTTTCTGGCTCACGACCTGATGGGAAGAGCCGCGTGAAGGCGCGGCAAATGCGGTTCAATGTTGATGTTGCGATTGCTGACACGGTTTAAACTTTCAGCGGCGCGGACAGGACACATGAGGAATGTTACGGAAAATAAGTTCTCTATGCTTTCAAAACCATCCGATGTTATCGCGCGGGAATTAGAAAATTCCCGTAAGGTTCCATAGCATTCCTTTCGTGTTCCCTACATTTTTGGAGTAGGTCTAGAAGAGTCGAAGTTACGTGGTTTTATCTCTTGTCTGTGCGTAGTATAAATTAACATGCACACATTACATGGTATAAAATAATTCTGCCTCGGTGTAACGGTTGCCCGTTCGACTCGATCTCCTGGTGCGGAAATTGAAACAAAGGGGGCAAGTTTCTTGAATCCCCCCCAGCCCGCCTCTGTCCACCGAGCAGTGCAAATGGCACACCGCCACGACCAGCCGATCGGCAAGTGGCGCGCAGTGGGGTAAAGTGTCGGTACCGCCACTTCTTCCGAGACGTCTGTGGCCAGTGTGGAAGCGTCGACCAAAATACCCACAAGAGGGACTCTCTTGGGCTCCCTAGAGATCTGCCAGGAGTGGCCTGAGCATGAATGTGCACGGCCGCACCGCCAATGAACGCGGTTGGCTACGGACGGTGCGATAGAAGTTCAGCATACACACGTGCATCTCGTCATAGCGTGGTCGGAAGTCAAAGTGCCTCGCTGCTCAATTGAGCGTGCGGTGGGCGCTTCTCCCTTTGTAGCCCTGAGCCAGCGGCGAAATTTCACATTGCACGTTGGGGGCAATTATCTCCTGAGGGAAAACACTCGCGGTCGATGATAACCTCCAAATATCCCATTTCCGAGTACTACACCTGAGGTGATGTGCGACGTATATCCGCTGACATTAACCTAACCCAATGGCTCGGCTTAGTTTAAATTGTTAAGAAACATAAAAGGTTTCACCATTTTGTAGGACATAAATAGAACGTTATGTTCTTTTTTAGCAATTCTCACACACATGTAATAAAGACCTGCACAGAACTATCTGGTAAACGTGGGAGGCATTTACCCCCTGGCTCGGCAGATCGTGAGTAAGTGTTCCTTCTAACGACCTAACACTTTATCCATTAGGCTTCTTTAGCACAATGAGGTTGGAGCTTGCGCATAAATCACTTGCAGGTGGTCATGAAGCTGAAATAACATCTGATGTTACCACGGTGAACTGCAAAGGTCAGGAGGTTGCATTATTTGAAACTTAACTGCTTCCAATTCTTTCCAAAGAGGTAACGGTTAAATCAACATAAGTTTCTTCTTTTGAAAAAAAAATCACGGCAACATGCCCCGCAAGGCGAACCTTCCGCTGAAATAACGACATTTAATGACATTGTGCCGTGCGTGACCCCCTCGTGAATCGCCGAGTTGGCACGCACGGCGAGAACCACGGCCGGGTGACAGACGTGGAGCCGAGAGGAACTCACTGCGGTGAATCCCAGCGTTCGCCACCTCACTGCCTGGCCTACACCGTGCCATTTACAGCCCTTTGGCAACCTTTACTCGGCATGAAACAGTCTGGTTGAGTGACGATCAAGCACCCACTGGCTGTGCTGTCTCATCATCCGGACTGTGTTCAACAGGTCTAAACACTCCTCTTTTCTTCTCCTTACCTCGCACTATTCGACTTTGGAATTCCCTCCCATCACAAGTTTGTTTTTCCCGAACAATTATAACAACCTTGCTCAATTTTAAACACGTGTTAACTCTTATCTATTACACCTTGAATGGTGGTGTTTGTTGCTGGCTGTTGAACCATTTTGGCCATTGCCTGTGTTCTGCAACTGTGAACAAGACAATCTACTGCCGTGGCCCTCTCCAAGGTGGGCGTAGCCACACTCAACCAAACGAGCGTTTCATTTGGCACAATCTCCAGTGCGAGGATTAGCCGTCGTGCATCTCGGCTGCCAGGGCAACGTCGTCTGTGTAGTCGAGGTGAGCGAACGCCTCGGGTTCTCCTCCCAGCACTCCTTGTGAACTGTGCGCTGCACGCTGCAGCACATCGGGGCAAGGGACAGCCATCCGCGTGGAATTGCCGTTGAAATGGTTTACATAGGCACAGGCCGTGTGCTTCATTGGTGATTTCGGTCGGTAATGGAATCCCGATACCAGCTGGCCGTGAGCAGTATCATCGTCATCACGAGGTATACTTGGCTGGGAAGCGGCATTGGCAGAGTTCCACATGTGAAGTGCGGTCCAAATATCCTGTAGACTTTGAGGGAGGTTTGCTTCGTACCGTTTTGGTAAGGTGTTGTAAATGACTCTCTTTTTTGTGCATGTAAACATTGTCCAAACGACATTTATACTGTTTAAGCTAGATATGGGCTCATTCACAATTTCGCAATGAAAGATGCTGTCGTCTTACTCGCATGGGGTTTAACATTGCACTTAGCTCAACTGAATGTACTGTTGATGACAACTAAAACGCATGCCATAGCACGAGGCCGTGCTGTGAATCTACCTGCACGGAGAATAATGTAATCTGTGCTTTAGTGCACATAACAGCACAACACATTGGTGTGTCATGGATGATGCAATGGATCCGGATATAATTAATTTGCACCAGCAACCGTTTACTGAAATGTATAAAATAGCCGCAACACACGAAGCCCTGTGAATCTGTTTTGAAGCATTCCCGAGAGACAAATGTATGCAAAGTTTAACATTCTATGGAGACTTTAATTTTACTTGTCGCAGTTGTGTGAATGGGAATTTTATATTGCCTCGAAAGAACTGCAACGAATCCCCGTGGCGTTCTGGTTGTCCACTCTCTGTAACAAAATATCACCCTTGGGAAATGTATTTGGTGTCATTTTGGGGGAGGGGGATATTTTTTGAAGTTGTTTGATATTTACAATGCCAGCTAACTTATATAATTGGAAAGGACATTTTGTTATTTCATGCACACATGTTATAAGTTGAACATATAAAAAAATGCGAGTGAGAAAAAGTAAAGACATGCAACATATTTGGATATGAAATCACATCCAAGTATGTTTAAGCGAGTGTACGAGCTGCTTCGCTCACAATGGATTGCTCTGTTTTCAGCATCCACCCTGGCTCTTGCTGCCCGGGTTGATTCGTCCGGATAATTGAGGCTGGGAGTGGTGGTGGGGGGAGAAGATGGTGCTTGTCGGTGCTCTGTCTGTGCGCCTCAGTTCAGATTATTCGCATAGACACTTGCTTTCATATGAGCAGTTCCTGAACAGACTGACAAAAAATGAAATTCTACGATTCTTACAGGTGAACCGTGTGCAATTTAAAGCAATTGGGGAAAAAAATAGTGGACATTTTATTGGAGCCTGCCCACGTCTTACAATTATAGCGTCTGTACATTGTCCTTGATCTCTGCCTGCATGTAGAAGAACAATAATACGATCTATAATAATAATACCTTTTTTGCCGAACTGGAAAATGATCCCCAATTCTTGAGAATATTTTTCAGGAGAGTCTTGGGATATATTTGACCAATGTTCCGTGCCAGAGAAAATCTCAATGCAATGGGGGTTACCCAAACATATGAGAACACTCAAACTCGACTCGTAAACATTACACAATGCAGTACAATGCAATTTCCATTTATACAAAATCTAAATGCAATCCCGTCTGAAGAAGGCATACAAAGTAGCAGAACCTGTATCAGGGGGACCGCCAGCAAAGGGAGGTGTATCTTGAAATATATATTTACACATATTTAGAGATGTATCCGTGGTATAATAGTTAGCACATTGGTTTGCAATCCAGAGGTCACCAGTTCAACTCGATCTCGTGGTGCGGCAGTTGAAGCATTGGTGGCAAATTTCTTAAGTCCCCTCCCACCTCTATCCACGCAGCAGTGCAAATGGGTTACACCACGGTTATTCAAAAGGCAATTTGCATGTGGTGGGGCAAAGCGTGGATATTGTCATCTCTTCCAAGGTTTCTGGCTAACGTTGAAGAGCAGGCAAATATTGTGTCTAGAGGAGCTCTCTAGAGCCATGTCTGCAGTAGTGGTGAGAGCAATACATTGCAGGCCTGCACCTTTGTCTTTTACCATTTTTAAAATTCCGTTTACTTCTAAGTGCCGACTGCATGGAGGTAGCTTGCACACATCTTTGCATGATCCACCAACCCTCCTGCTGAAGTTCTCAGGGATGCATGTGCTCCTATTCGTTGCGGTTATGATTTGGCGACCACACTTGTTTGTCATGAAGTAGCTGTGATGAATTGGAGTCTTGGCGTGACAATAATAGAAAACATGGCATTACCTCGATGTAAAACAATCACGAAACGGCAAAGGTAATGTAAAAACAATGCCAAGCCTTTACCTCTGTCAGCATGTTCTCATAAAATTGTAAAAATCTGTTTGCCCGATTGCTTCATCAGCAGTAAAATCTGGCGAAGCTGCAGACGCTGGGGACCCGGTGTCCCTGTCGCTCACCTCTCTGCCGTCGAGTTCCTGATGCAAGAGCAAAAGCAGCCGACCAAATAACTTATCTCGCCTTTTAAACTTCCACAAAGGGAAATAAATTCTATTAACATTTAATCACGTGCACTGTATACATTACATAACGCTGATGTTGTGGTGTTCATAAAACCTTGGCCGATGATCGGAGCAAAGGAATCGATTTTTAGCGAAACCTTTAAACATTTGTACGCCTGCGTTCTGACGATTTTCGTTTCAAGTGTGCAAAGGCGCTGACACAATGACGACGGCCAAAAAACCCCCACAGCCAGACAGCCTCCCCTTTGCAGTGACTCACACATCCACTCCGCAGTTGCGTCATAACGTCTCGCACGCACACAGACTCCTGGCACGGGCAGCCAATGCAGCCAACATTACGAATTTTAGCTCCCTTATCCATCTCTAACCCATAGTCGCGCGTTGATTTAAGGTGCTTTAGACGAGCTCAGATTTACCAAATGGCTTTGTAACATGCTTTCGTTTTTAGGATGCAATATTTGTTCCGCGCTCCTCTTTATCATGGTAATAATCAGGGATGTAATCTCCCACTTGATATATTAGCGGAATGCTGCTGGGTCTGCTTGGAGTAGGGATTATCGGCATAAGCGCGCTATTGCCACGAGTGTACGAGGTATACATATATGTAATATTTCCATGTTCATGTACTCGATGTTGCTGTAATCCTAGTGAGGACACACTGAGTATCGTGTGAACAAATAAGGTGAGATGGATACAGTGTGCCATGATAATTCCTGGTCTGATCAGGCTGAAATTCAATCACTGGTAATCATAATAATAATGATGAGAAACATTTTTTTGCGATACTTTCCCTTAAAAGGCATAACTCGTTTTAAGTGAATCACAGCTTCCACTGATTGTCTGCTTCTAGGTTGCCACCATAGCACGGGGATTTTGTTTTCTCATCCAGTGCTGTAGAGAGCTGGAGGGGGATATTACAATAATTTTGAGAGCAAAAACAAGGGGCTGGATTAGGCAGTGATTTATTTGTGTAATTCATCACCATCATCATCCATCCCTTGTTTATCCACTGCTGGATGAAGGCTTCCCCACGCCGTCGCCATCCTTCACATTAATTCGATGTCACGAGTCATCTCCCTCCTGCACTGATCTCGTCGGCGGAGTCAGTACAATTGTTTAAAACCATTAAATAAAGAGGCGTATATCGTTTGCTCCAACATAGATCAGAAAGCCTCGCACGTAGATTTAATACTCGCACGTAGATTTAATACTCGCACGTAGATTTAATACTCACACGTATATTTAATACGGCTAATAATAGACATCAATTGATTTGGATTTGGCTGAGGCGATATAATGATCTGGCCAGGTTTATGTCGTAAGCCCTCCACCCCCGACATAGCCAAAGAGATTAAAATGCTTGTTTAACACGCAGTAGGCTATCGCGACCAATATCATCCATGATACAGGGGGTTTTTTTGGGTTATATCGCGGAAATATAAATGTGTTGTTAACCCAAATCTGGCTGTCCCCCTGATGATGCTAATCGTATTTACTCAGATTGTAAATGTTGTGGATTTTCTCTCCAGCATACCGGTGCGCTGTACTAGTAACGAATTGGCCACGTTCTGTTTTCGTGACAAACCTTGCTAATTGGCTGTGTCGGGTGGTGGCGGGTTTAATGACACATTTATATTTATGCGATCTAACCCAAAAAAAAACCTGTATTATGGAAGATATAAATGTTACTTGGTCAAGTGTTTTTATGCACCAATCATTATTGCTTCAGCTCACCAGTAAGTTGATATCGGAGACGTGGAAAGGTAAATGTATTGTTGCATCGCAGGGTCATGAGAGATGGCAGTGGCTGAGAGAGGCAATCGTCCACCAGTGATAGATGATGGCTGATCACGAAGATAATATTCGCCATATTGAATTAGTGGAATTCCACCAAATAATTTATCGTCGTGTGTTTGGGCTGCGCCGCGCGTTGTCCGGCACGATGTCTGACGTTTCGCTCCGTGCCCTGGGAGCTTCTCTCTGTTCAGTTCCCGCAGAAGCTTGGCAGGCGTGAAGCAAAACGTCGATACGACAAAACGGCAAGACCCAAAAATAAATTGGAGAAATAACAAATTTATTCATTTAGCTGGCCCGTGCTGGTTCAAGCTGAAGTCCATTGTTGTTGTTGGCGAGATGTTAACTTCCTGTCATTTATTTTATATTTGTATCCCCATGGTCGGATGTCACGAGAGATCACGTGTAGTCATAATTGATTCCGTCTCTCGTTGGCAGAATGTGGCGGCTGCCCTCAGTGCCGGTGTGAACCCCTCGGGTAACGCCACGAGCCAGAACAGCCACTGGGACCTGGGGAGTGCCTTCTTCTTCGCCGGCACAGTCATCACCACCATTGGTACGAACACGCGCACGCCTATTGAACACGCGGATGCCTATTGAACACGCGCACGCCTATTGAACACGCGCACGCCTAATGAACACGCGCACGCCTATTGAACACGCGCACGCCTAATGAACACGCGCACGCATGTACGCACGCACCACACGCTCGCACCGACGGCCCAGCTGCTTTGCGTGCCGTGGGCATGAGGACGCCCCAAACACTGCAGTAGACATGGCCACGAAGTGATTAATATGCCTAAGAGACACACATGGACATTAACATATATATTTTTTCCCTTCAGCAAGGTGACATAATTGCAGATAATGCCGAAACCTGTAAATACACAGCTGCACGCAAACAACAGGCTCAGTACTCTTTGGTTCTCACATCTGATGATGATTGCTTGTGTTGCAACGGAAACGTCGTGATTTAATGTATTTTATATTTTTCATATTTTATATTTTATACCTACGTGACTTTACCGAAAGAACCAAAGAGTATGGATCCCTGCAGTCACGAAAACTTCAAATCTAGCAGGCTCAGTACCGAGTCGATAACCAGTAGTTGCACAGAGTTCATTTCATTTTCGTGCAGCCGAACTGCTCTCATCCGCGATGACGTGGATGAAGGGAGGCTGCACTTCACAGATCCTATCCGTAATGTTACCAATATTTAAACGTGAGCCATTCCCTTAAAGGTCACCCAGAACTTAACACACGCACACACGCACACACGCGCGCGCTCTAATTATGACCGTGAGCGTGGACCGAAACGAAAGCACTCGCGCACACACGTATGGACAGACGCCCACACGCACGCAGAGATAAAGATCCCCGTACAGACATGCAGACTGTTGGGGCAAGTGCCGGTGAGCGAGCACCTATGAAGGCCGGAACGGCGCATGAGGGTTGGTGTTGCCAGCACCCCGCCTGTTCACTTTGTCTCCCCAGTGCTGAAGTTTTGCAAACTGGGCAGGGGAGATTCATGACAGGTTCTGTTACCACTTTCCATGGTTTGGAAATAATAGCCTTGTAGTTAGGCTCGTAGGCAGTGCGGTAACTGCTTAGCTACTTTTCCCCACACATGAACTTGCGACAAAGATCCCCCGTATAGCCTTAACAGACTGTTGGGGCAAGTGCTGTTAGTGAGCACCTATGAAGGCCGGCACAGCACACGAGGGGGTGGGTGGTTAGCACCACGCCCGGCCCCTTTGTCTCCCCAGTGGCGAAGTTTACACACCGCACCAGGTACTTATTTGAGGCTGAGATGGTATCACTGATATCCAATATCTATTCAAATATATCTTATTCCATCTAATTTGCATTTAAGAATCGTGACAGACGAATTCTGTTATCATCAGAACTAATGGTGCGAATCATCACACGTGCATTGCATATACCGACAGGCACCCACACACCAGACCACCTTGCACACACAACACAGATACGCACCGTCTCGTCGACCATCGTCAACTCACGAAGGCCTTGTCAAGCCTTCACTGTCCACCTAGCGGACGTCCTCCTCTGGGATTGCGTTCCATTATACAGCACAACAAGAATACGTCAACGTGATTTTCTGCTCAAATGAGTGTTGGGGCGGTCCTCTGTGCCGGTGGTTATAGCGGGGGTGAGTCTACTCGCATGACACCCACTGCTTGGCTTCCCATCAAATTTTTATTGACATCGGAGGGATGGTGGTCCGAGACAACCCCAAGAGGGATTTGAACGCCTAACCTTCCGGCAGTGAGCTGCTTGCTCTACCACCCAGCCACGGCCAGATTGTATAACGCGGGCCACTAATGGTCTCTTGTTTTCCGTGCAGCTTGGCCAGACGGAGCGCAGCGTGGCGCGCTGGTGCATAAACGCACTCTGCACATAAAACGGCATTAGCGTGTTTACGTACATACCGGTCTTGCGTACACACACGTGCCTGGTGCCATTACTGAGGCTCCTGTCAGAGCGCTTTTGTGGACCGCATAGGAGACCACGGAGCCCTGAGTATAAAACCACAAAACAAAGCGCAGTGTCGCCTAAAAACCTTTCTGCGGCCACCTACATACACACTGATCTACCACTTATTGGTACTCTATACACAAAGACAAGGACATGAACATTAGCAATAAGCCACTCGGTATACACGCAACGCACGATAGACTCACTGCAATTAAATGTGCCGGTTTCTCTGTTTGTTGTCTGTGCTCTTAAAACGAGATGCACTTGCCAGCACAAAAGCATCGTCTCCGATTGTCGCATTTGCTCACGAGGAGAGGGCACCACGTGAATGCTGGCGTGCGTTCGCGCGAAGGTGGTGCCCGTACTCGCACCCCCTGCGCAAGCCAGAACCATACTAATGGAGGTGTCGTCAGCACACAACCTACTTACGATGGCTCGCCTTTTGACTAACCTTCGAAAAAAGCCAGTCACTGCATTGTGCGTTTTATGATGTGCTTCTGTGGCCGTCTGGAATGTTCTTCGTATATTAGGAAGCCCCCGGAGCTCTGCACTGTTAAATCATCTCGATAGAAAACTCATTTTTTCGTGTGGTTAGTTTGTTGTCCTTCCCCCGCACCTTTGATTAGCATGGTTGGCTAGATACAGTGCGAAAGAAGTTCGACATACATGCATTATGATTAGGGGCTGCTTCGTGCGTTACACATGTAAGCAACATAGAGAAAACGTCTCCAAAGATTCTGGCTTATAGACGATTATTGATACTTTGTCTTTCACTGCTACTCCTGGTATGACATTAATGTTATTACTTTGTTTATTTACCCAGGAAAGCCTCACTGAGTCTCATGACTCTTTTCAGGAGGGACCCGTCACGTCTCCCCAGTAGCAGGGGGGGGGGGCGGGGGGCAGCGAGGATCTTCGAGGGGGGTGGCAGGGGGCGGGGGGTGGCAGGGGAGGGGGCGACGATTGCTGTGCACATTCCAATCGAGTTACCTCGCAGGTAATTTGTACATTTTGGTGGCAGATTTAGACCGTGACGTGGGCCCACAACGGTCTCCTCTCGAGAAAGACGTCACAGGATCTTCAACGTCCACCGTGAAGCAGATAGCACGTCATTTTACGGTTCATCCATGCCGCATTGTTAATCTGGGCAGCCACTGGATTTGAACGCTGAACCTCTGCAGAAAGCGGTGAACGTGCGCCCTCCGAGCCGTGCCAGCGCGGTGGCTCTGTGTGCGTGGGTAGCCCGCAGAGTGCCGCAGGGCATAGGCCGAGCATGGGAGAGTCCAACCGTGGTGTACAACAGCCTGGGCACTTCAGTTCCAGTTTAAATTATCTTGCACGAAATTGAACAACATTTGTCTGTTTCTAGAACCCAATTTGCAATCCACAGAGAGAAATCACCAGTGTCTAATATAATCTCTACTGTTGGTGGGTAATCTATGGCCCTTTCTAGATGACCAGTGTCTAATATAATCTCTACTGCTGGTGGGTAATCTATGGCCCTTTCTAGATAACCAGTGTCTAATATAATCTCTACTGCTGGTGGGTAATATATGGCCCTTTCTAGATGACCAGTGTCTAATATAATCTCTACTGCTGGTGGGTAATCTATGGCCCTTTCTAGATGACCAGTGTCTAATATAATCTCTACTGCTGGTGGGTAATCTATGGCCCTTTCTAGATGACCAGTGTCTAATATAATCTCTACTGCTGGTGGGTAATATATGGCCCTTTCTAGATGACCAGTGTCTAATATAATCTCTACTGCTGGTGGGTAATCTATGGCCCTTTCTAGATGACCAGTGTCTAATATAATCTCTACTGCTGGTGGGTAATCTATGGCCCTTTCTAGATGACCAGTGTCTAATATAATCTCTACTGCTGGTGGGTAATCTATGGCCCTTTCTAGATGACCAGTGTCTAATATAATCTCTACTGCTGGTGGGTAATCTATGGCCCTTTCTAGATGACCAGTGTCTAATATAATCTCTACTGCTGGTGGGTAATCTATGGCCCTTTCTAGATGACCAGTGTCTAATATAATCTCTACTGCTGGTGGGTAATCTATGGCCCTTTCTAGATGACCAGTGTCTAATATAATCTCTACTGCTGGTGGGTAATCTATGGCCCTTTCTAGATGACCAGTGTCTAATATAATCTCTACTGCTGGTGGGTAATCTATGGCCCTTTCTAGATGACCAGTGTCTAATATAATCTCTACTGCTGGTGGGTAATATATGGCCCTTTCTAGATGACCAGTGTCTAATATAATCTCTACTGCTGGTGGGTAATCTATGGCCCTTTCTAGATGACCAGTGTCTAATATAATCTCTACTGCTGGTGGGTAATCTATGGCCCTTTCTAGATGACCAGTGTCTAATATAATCTCTACTGCTGGTGGGTAATCTATGGCCCTTTCTAGATGACCAGTGTCTAATATAATCTCGACTGCTGCTGGGTAATCTATGGCCCTTTCTAGATGACCAGTGTCTAATATAATCTCTACTGCTGGTGGGTAATATATGGCCCTTTCTAGATGACCAGTGTCTAATATAATCTCTACTGCTGGTGGGTAATCTATGGCCCTTTCTAGATGACCAGTGTCTAATATAATCTCTACTGCTGGTGGGTAATCTATGGCCCTTTCTAGATGACCAGTGTCTAATATAATCTCTACTGCTGGTGGGTAATCTATGGCCCTTTCTAGATGACCAGTGTCTAATATAATCTCTACCGCTGGTGGGTAATCTATGGCCCTTTCTAGATGACCAGTGTCTAATATAATCTCTACTGCTGGTGGGTAATCTATGGCCCTTTCTAGATGACCAGTGTCTAATATAATCTCTACTGCTGGTGGGTAATATATGGCCCTTTCTAGATGACCAGTGTCTAATATAATCTCTACTGCTGGTGGGTAATATATGGCCCTTTCTAGATGACCAGTGTCTAATATAATCTCTACTGCTGGTGGGTAATCTATGGCCCTTTCTAGATGACCAGTGTCTAATGTAATCTCTACTGCTGGTGGGTAATATATGGCCCTTTCTAGATGACCAGTGTGTAATATAATCTCTACTGCTGGTGGGTAATCTATGGCCCTTTCTAGATGACCAGTGTCTAATATAATCTCTACTGCTGGTGGGTAATCTATGGCCCTTTCTAGATGACCAGTGTCTAATATAATCTCTACTGCTGGTGGGTAATATATGGCCCTTTCTAGATGACCAGTGTCTAATATAATCTCTACTGCTGGTGGGTAATCTATGGCCCTTTCTAGATGACCAGTGTCTAATATAATCTCTACTGCTGGTGGGTAATCTATGGCCCTTTCTAGATGACCAGTGTCTAATATAATCTCTACTGCTGGTGGGTAATCTATGGCCCTTTCTAGATGACCAGTGTCTAATATAATCTCTACTGCTGGTGGGTAATCTATGGCCCTTTCTAGATGACCAGTGTCTAATATAATCTCTACTGCTGGTGGGTAATCTATGGCCCTTTCTAGATGACCAGTGTCTAATATAATCTCTACTGCTGGTGGGTAATATATGGCCCTATCTAGATGACCAGTGTCTAATATAATCTCTACTGCTGGTGGGTAATATATGGCCCTTTCTAGATGACCAGTGTCTAATATAATCTCTACTGCTGGTGGGTAATCTATGGCCCTTTCTAGATGACCAGTGTCTAATGTAATCTCTACTGCTGGTGGGTAATATATGGCCCTTTCTAGATAACCAGTGTCTAATATAATCTCTACTGCTGGTGTGTAATATATGGCTCTTTCTAGTTGAAAGACATTTCCAAACTTGGACAATAGGATTTATTTTCGGCCAACTGCAAATTATTCGAAGTTTCAGGACTTAGATGTATGCAGCTGCCTTGGGTTTATTGCTATAAAGGTATTTGTATTTGAAAGCCATAATAACTTAGAAGATGCCACGTGGCTTTTTTTGCAAAGGACTTCGCTTCTGAGAACAATGCAAGTCTTAAGCACTTCTGTCTGGTGTGAGAAATTCCCAAGTCCACAATGTAAACGCTTAATATCATTGGATAAAATGGGCTCTCACGTTGCCAATTAAATCCAAATAGTGAAGATTGGTGTTTATTATTATTTTACAAAATAAGTGATGGAAATATCATAAATTTAGTGGGTTTTTTTGTCAAAGATGACTTTGACTTGATGGAAATTGTCAGTCTTGCTGGTGACTATGACCACCCACCAAAGGCCTAAGACTGACTGACTGACTCTGATGAGACAAAGACCCAGATGAAATCATTTTTATAAAACACTTCATAACTAAGAGTGGAATAAATGTTTGACTGGTATCGTCAATTAGACGAAGAGAATGACTGAAACATACCTCGACAAACAAAGGCTTGACAAACATTGCATTGGTTATCATTAGCTGGAATAATGCTATGAGTAAATGGAATTTTAAAAAAATGCTGGCTAAATTTACGGCAGTGAAGGCCGAACGAATGAGTGCCAAGGTCAATGACAACACAACACAACAATTGCAACACAACACACCGCTGTCCCTCCTGCCCATACAAACGATCCTAGCGTCCATCTGTGCCCTGAAGTTGGACGCTCGTCCGCCTCTCGCCCACTGCTGAGCAGCACCAGGTCGGACCCTGCAGGTGGAGGTGCCACTCCAATGGCCTTCAGGGCTCAATGAAAACTGCAGGCTAATGCCGGGCCCAGGGGTATCAGACGCTTGCTGCGTTTGTGTGGTCGCAGCAGCGCTTCAACTCGGTATTTGAATCGGGGACCCACTGATCCCTTTGTGCAGCGTGACCACAAAGGCTAATTAATGGTCACGGCAGAGTGGATGTGGGAGTCTTGTTGCTGCAGTCAATCAGAAAAGCTAACGGAGAGCTTAAAAGTGAAATGCGTTTGTTTAGTAAAGGGCACGTGCTCGCGCGATCGGTTTCTTCAGAGTATATGTTATTGCATTTTATATTTCCAATGAATATGGTATCTAGAATATATATTACTCTGCTAACATCAGTGGCAAGTTATCTAAACTGGTCCTGGGCCCACTCTTCACCAATCCGCACTGACCAGTGTGGTGAAGTATGGTCAAACTACCACCGAGACATGTCACAGGCAGGCCTTCATCCAACAGCGAATTTACAACAGGCTGTAAATTATGACAGTTTTGTTAATTATTTACACATACAAACCTTCGTTTGCGTCACGACTTCCTCAAGTGAGTCCAGGATGCTTATTACATTCCAGACTACTTGGAGAAAATCCAGGTGTATGAGATGAGAACACTCAAACAGCAAAGCACAGATAGCCTGCTAGAAACCTCCTTGTTGTGCTGCTTCATATGGGGCACCTTGCTACCATCCACACAGCTGCACGTTGCATACTTGATAGCTCCATATATGAACGATCCATCAACCCTACCTCCAGCTAGTCATGTGTTGTACCCATTACTGTTTGACCATACTTCACCAAGATGGTAAAGTGCGAGTTGTCAAGGTGGGAGCATAGACTTTGGAGCATAGATGTACAGTACAACGATCGATTTTTCTGCACTGCTCTCAATGTAGCCCCTTCGTTTATACTTGCTGGTCACCCGTCCAAACACAGTCCAGGCACAACCCTGCTTTACTTCCGAGATCTGACGAGATCGGCCACATTCCTCGTGATTCGGCCAATACAGCATCTCGCATTGCAAAATAATTACGCGTGGGATATACTTCATATCGTCAGCAATGTGAAAGCCCTATTTTTCCCATTCAGAATGTTCGGCATTGCTAATAGATTATCTAAATTCAAGGTCACACTGGTAATAGAAAGTTGGCATGGGTAATTGCCTGGGAGACATGCTCCCCATAATTGCTGCCGCTATATTTAAATGTGGTGGCTCAATTATCGTAATGTTGTGATGTCATAATTTACCTAGCAGCCCTTGTGAACCCACTTAAGATCACAATTGTGTAGCCATGTGGATTTTGGAAAGCACGATCAGACATACAAGTCGTGTATGTTTTTATTATTGTTTAGTTATTCTGTCCTTCCATGGTGTTTTCAAAAGGCCGAGTGACAATTGCACCACCGATTGCGATGGTGCAATTGATAACGTGTTTCTTACACTATGTTTTGTTTTGAGTAACACATAACAGTGAAAGCGACTGGACTGACAAACATGAACATTGAAATTGGTTGCAGCGTTCCAAATAAGAGCACGCCTCAACTCATATCTGTCAGCAAGGCCCACGGGGTAACGTGGGGGGCTTTTGGCCCCCTCCCTCCCCTAAAGCCACTTCTTTGTCGTGGTTGATGATACTGGAGCACTGTGATACATTCTATAGATAATTTAGATAATTTGGTGTTTGATAATTTGGTACATTAAAGCCATAGCTACCTCGCTGTTGAAGCAGACACACCCACTGTCGACTTTTACTTTTGATGCCCGACGTTCATATATTAAACTGGTTATTGAAGGATTTAATCAATTTTAATCAATTAAAATCCGTGCAAAAGTTATCCACAACTACAAATGATGAATGTCTTCACTCATACTCATGAATATGAATGAAAGGGTGTATTTTCGGTCATTGGAATACAAATTGCACCCAACATCCCATTTGACCTTTGCTGAATGCCTTAATTAGATTTATATCGAGGTAAAGCTGTAGCTTTAGACATGACTTTACCTTGGCATAGGGCATGGTAATATTAAAGCCATATCTTAAATTAATTATTTATCTATATGGCTAGTCATGCTTATTTTATAAGGGGTGTATGTCAGTAATACACATCACTGTGTTTAAACTACCTCAATCTAAATTATATAGTTTTGTGAATGTTTTTCTTTGATTTAGTTTTACCGTTTGTATGTCATATTTAATGTCATCTTAAAATAAATATGATTTTGGCATTAAAAACAGGTAAACTGGGATGTTGAGTGCAATTTGTATTCATTTGAGCTATTATATGTCATATCCATGAGTATCGATGAATACATTAATTACTAGATTTGGCGCTTTCGTGACTGCAGGAATTACTCTTTGTTTTTTCTACGTGACTTTACCGAAAAAAAACAGAGTAGATTAATTACTCTTTTGTGTTTGTGGATAACTTCCGCACAGATTTGACTTGATTAAAACCCTTGAATGACCAATTTCTAAATTGAATGTTAGACTTGAAAGTGACAATCTAAAGCATGTGTTTGCTCAAACAAGTCTGATGCTTATTCGGGTTGTACCGGCATAATTTGTGACATTTCACTCCGTGAGCTGAGAGCTACTCATCCTGGAAGAACATTTCTGTTCCTGAAGAAGTTTCCCGCACATGGAGTGAATCGCTGCACATGAGTGCCAGTGGTGTTAATTTGTTATGCCTCTGGTTGGGTGCCAGTCACTCTGTATGAATGATACTGTTTACTTCCCACGAATTGCTACGGAAGTCATTTAATCAATCCTCAAGGGATGATAGCCAAAGTGCACAGTATGTCTGACATTATCTGTACGTCTCAATTTGGCTGTACAAAATATATTTTGCATGTGCATGCAGAATAAGGAATTGAACTTCGTAAAGACTGTTGGATAAATAGGACCCTATATATCTCTCTAGATTTACCATATTTACAGTTTATCATGGCCCAATGTGACCTAAATATAATGTCACGTTGTCTTCATGAGCTGGGGTTATATTATTTTAAACTAAAGAATGTTGATCTTAAAATGTGTAATTTATTACGTGAGCATTTATGAATGCTTATCAGAGATCCTTAACTTTCAGTTTCTTTAACAATAATTTATGAATGGGTCAGAAAATATAATGGTAATAATTACGTACCACACTTTTAACAGTCCACTGCCTTAGTCATAGGGGTTGTTTTACCATACTTCACCATTCAGATATCACTGACCACTGACGTTAGCCATGAATTGAAGTCGGATTTCTGGGATCATTGTACAGTGCGATATCCACTGCACCACAACTCAAACCCTGGTCAGGAACTAGGAAAGGAATATAAAATGTGAATACAAACGAAACTCAAATAACTGAGGAATGGGTGTTTATTATGTAAATGTAATGGGTGAGTGAATGCGATTGGAATAATGTGTCTCTGTGGAGAGTGAATTGTAATGATTTCTAAAAGGCTAATGTAATGGAAGCTTGCCAAAATGATCAACTGGAGAAAAGTATTTTGCTCGTTTTGAACTTAAAAAATATATACTCAAGTAGTTACCATGTGGCAAATTAATATGCTGCAGTCTCTAATAAAACTTCATATTTCCTTTGGTATAATCATAAGTCACAAATAAACATTTCCAATACTTTAATGTCATTTGTATAATTACAGAAGTTTAAAACTGTTACAAAAACATTCGAATGCTTTTCGATGAGAAATGCTGACCGAGGAAAGTAAACGGAGAAGTCCATGTTTCGATATAAGTTGACCTTTGTCCAAATGAAAAATTCGTGAGATGACTTTCACAAAACTATCGTTTGGCTATTCTATTGTGTAGGGTTTAGCGATCGCGCTGAAGCAATACGGAACGTCGGACATCATTGCAAACGATATGCGGTACAAGTATAAAACGGGATGGATACAATGTTGTTCGTTCCTAGAAAGGTCTTGGTGACATTATCCAATGTATTAATTTAACTTAATCCCAAGAATCCAAATATGAAAATGTCCTCTTTAGTATTTGCCTGGCTGTTTTGATAAGCTAATATTTACACATTTTGGCAGTATTGGCATAAGTTTCGTTTATGCACAAAAGTTGTTTTAATTGTTGTAGTTGTTAAAGATCTCATTACTTTGCAAGTTTTCTCTCATCCTGTTAATAATTAAAAAGGCAAGTCTCAACACATACACCCTAAAATAGCAATAGTTGCATAAAAAGTACAGCTTGGAAAGAACATTTAAACCCAGAGATGATATCTTTAAAGTGTTTATATTGCCAGCCACATGTCTAAGCCAAACAAAAGCGTGGAGTGTTAAATTGCTCACAAAGATACCGCAAATTTAGCATCCTAGCCCAAATTCCGTATTGACACGGAATGATAAATGTCTTAAAACGATGCCAAGAAATGTTTACAATCTCCAATTAAGGCATAATAAAAAAAATATATAATCATAAGAAGTGTAGGAAAAAAGTGAGCACAACTCAATATCGGTATCGAAACTTATCTTTGAGAAAGTTCTCGATATTATTTAGTGGTTTAATTAAAATGCGATGATCGTTGAAAGGGGCATAGCAATTGCAACAATAACTCCCCCCCCTCCACCCATCGACCCAGCAGCGTGCGAGTGGGTACAGAACAGTGTGTGGTGGTGTTGAAGTCTGGGACTCCCGCCTCTTCCACATTTATAGCCAGCGTGGAAGAGTAGGCCAAATACCTTTGAGGGGCTTTCTTAAGCTTCCTGTATAGGAGGCCCTTCCGCCAGCAGTTGCATGAGCATGACATTGCAGGGAAGCACTTTTGCCTCCTTAAAGTAATTATAACTCTGGAATTTTGTTCAATTTAAATTTCCATTGCATTTCCACGAGACATACGTTGTTAGAGTGAATACAAATGTGGCACGCATGGACGGTTCGTTTAATTTGTTCTATTAATCATCTGGTTCAGCTTTGAAAGCTGAACAAAGTCAAAGGAACAAAGCACATTACATGTAGACCAACAGTGAGGTGGGTTGGTAAATGAGTGGCAATTGTCTCGATGGCAACACTTTGAAATTATCTGCACGTGGTAAATCGTGGCTAATGATCGGCTTTCAGGTAGGACCTGTGGAGAACAAATTTTGATTGCGTAAATAAGCCACCACCTTTCAGTGTGATTTAGATTAAGATTCGTGCCCAATAACAGTAATTTACATGGAAGTTAATCAGCCCATTTGTCATCTGCATAAGGATGAAACTGCATGTGTATGGACAATCCACTATGACTCATCGTCTAGAACGCCAGGATATAAAACAACTGGGAGAGCCTATTTCTTACAGGATATGCCAGCAATTTGGCATATAAGCATCATCATAATAATAATCATAGTGATGCTGCCCTTTCTTTACATAAAAAAGCCTCACTGGGTCTGACAACTCGTTTTCAGGAAAGTCCTGCATTGTAATCACTTGTCCATTTCCATTCATTAGTGTTTGGTGATTCAGAAATAGTATGTGCAACATATAATCAGCCTTTTTTATCTATACTTTAAAGTGTAGGAAATAATGAAATGGCTCCGTAGATTTTCGCGGTAGTGCTTTAGAGTACTGCTCTCTGACGTGCATTCAGGTTGTACTTCGTTTTGTTTGGCATGAAGTCCGACGTTTCACTGCACCTGCCGTGAGCCTCTCCAGGAACGCAATGGAGTAGGTCACATTCTCCCTCGCTTATTGAAAGTTGATGAAAAAAACATGTACATTGGCTGGCTAATGTAGAACAGCAGCAGCTGGAAAATGTTCATAATTGATGGGGCCCATAAACCACTCTGCAGTTGCTGAAGAAGGTCCCAGGACGTGGAGTGAAATGTCGGACACCAGGATGGCAGGGCTGTGTGTTGTTGTGCCATATTTGTATGGTCCCCACTCTTTGTTTGCCACCTTCACCAACCTGAACTGACCAGCATGGTGAATTATAGTTAAACAACCTTTTCAGCGGCCCTCCATGTCGAAGTCTTTCAGCCAGCAATGACCTGAACAAGCAATTGCAGGGCTGCATCTTTAGCCTCTTAATTAAAGTAGTTCGCTTTCGTCTATTGTTGTGACAATGTGCAGAAATGTCAACAGATTAAATATTTATAGACGCGTTTAGTAAGAATATTCCTTTGTCTGGGTTTATAGAGAGCTAATTAGGCCATATGTAAGAGATGATGAAAAGGGCCGTCACCCATGGAGCTGGTATGAAATGCAAATGATCATATTAACAAACGTAAGTAAAGTTAACTTTTGCAATTGGAGCCGCATTTCATTGAGCTTGCATTTCCCATCACTTCTGTAAACACCGTGCTCTTTGTGAGAATGAATTGATCATTTGAGAGAAACATTACATCCACTGGGGAGAGGGGTTATCCACCATGTGCATGCTATCATGTGTCAGCCTGGCTGAATCACAGGCATAGATCTCAAGCCCAATAAATGAATGTACAGCATTGAATGACCATCATGGGAATTTTATCCTTCGAAATGATAAATGTGAGATCTGGGGGTTGTTGAACTCCCCACACCCCGGGAGCTTAAAATTCCCTTGGGCTCGAAACTGAATTCTGGAAATGGATGACCCTGATGACTTTGTTTACCCATCTTAGTCGTGCCACCTGTGTGTGAAAAAACATGTCTTTATATAATGTTTTTCTTCCGAATATTAAACGTATCTGGTTTGTATAATACTGTCAGAATTCCTGAATCAGAATTGGCTGGTTGTCCGTTTAATTCTTGGTTCCAGGTCGACTCTATCCATCATCCTTCTCGGGTCGATACACCGGTGTTACCCCTTCTGAGGTGACGAGTCATCAGTCATCTTCTTGTAGAGATACAGACCTCTACCATTGGAATGTGGAGTGTACGCCACTGTTTCAGAGCCATGTATTGCTATGGCTGTGAGAACCACCCACTGCATGTTTGATCGGAGAGATACTCTGACCTGGCTTTGATCCATATGTAAAACTTTGTAGGTCTCAGTAAAAGTTTAATTCACTGAACTATTCCTTTTTATCCAGTTTTTCTACCACAATTTTTTAAATATTTCTTTAGTTCTGGCAGCTCTGCGGGATGACTTGCCACGTGTTAATATTTTAACAAAGTTAGTGGTGAAAATATTCAAAGTGTTTTTATTCAATTTTATTGGGTCAGTGGATGAGCATCATCCAGCGTGATGATGACTACTGCCCACCAAAAACCAAAGTGTGACTAATTAGTGCTGAGATGTAGATTTGAATTTTCGTGACTGCAGGGATCCATACTCTTTGGTTCTTTCGGTAGTCACGTAGGTAGAAAATAAAATAAATTAAAACGTGATTTAATTTATATTATACCTACGTGACTTTACCAAAAGAACCAAAGAGTAGAGTGCTGAGATTAATGAATCTGAGTGAATGGATATCAATACTGAGATACTTTAGTAACATTAAAAAAGACTGCAGGGCACTCAGAAAGATGATGGAAGGTAGTTGGCTATATGTGTGTGTGTTTTACTGATTTCACTGTTTGGCAGTCATGATAACGTCACGTAAATAAAAAAAGAACCAAGAATATGAATTCCTGCAGTCACGAAAGTTTTAAGTAAAAATTTAAGTCATGATAACATTAAGTTGGGGGCAAGGGAGGATGGGGAAAGTGTACCCCCTGCCCCTCACACCGACTTTGAAGAACTAAGACTGGACTCAATTTTGTACTCCTACAGTCGACTCAACTAAGAGGATGATTCAAATAAAATAGAAACGCTGACTCAATGAGTGCTGGCGTTGCCCTGCTGGAGAGAGGAATGAGTGACACGGTGCCCTTGCCCCACGGAGTAATGCCTTTGGCGACGGTGCTCAGGCTCTTGATGCCCAGTCAGGGCAAAGGAAGAGGCGGCGTGCTTCACCCTTCGCTTCCAAATTCAAATTAGAGCCGGCACATCCCACGGGGCCGCTGCCGTGGTGTGATGGTCACAGCACCGTGGACTTGCGTTGCGCATCTCTCACCGCTCCGCTTAACTCTCCCGGTGCGGCAGCTTATACAATTGGGAACTTGATTAAATCTAACACCCCCCTCCCACTCTCACCCCCTCGCCTTTGTCCACTCAGAAGTATAAATAAGTACGGCACATGAAGGTGACCGGGGGGTCGTATTTGGTGTGGTAAAGTATGGGCCATCGTATCTCTTCCTAGACGTCTGGCCAGCGTGAAAGAGGAGGCCAAATACCCTCTGGAGGGGCTCTTTACATCTCACTCTATTGGAGGCCCTTATGGCAAGATTGGTGTGAACAACCAATTTCAGGGCTGTACCTTTACATTTCATGATTTTTTTTCTATCATTGTTTACATAATATTTCATGGGTTTCAGCTTTGTGCTGGCAGTTGACTTTAAGAATTCTGTTAATAATAGACTGAGTTTGTTGAACTTCACGCCCCACAGCCTAATTTTTCCATGGGTTGGGACTGCAGAAGGTTAATGGTTAATCCATATGATTTTGATGTTCCTAAGTATATGAACCTTATGGCGGGACCCCTGGGGTCCCATAAGCCCCCGGCTCTCGCTTAAACATTATAATTAAAACAAAAACTTTTCTCTTTTTCACCAATGGGTTTGAAGGATGGTGGCAAGTGTTGTCTTGTTAAACTATGCCTTTAAAACTGAAAACTACTTACCTGCAGTACCTCTATTTAAATACACTATCGTAAAAATAATTTGTGCAACACATCTCATCTGTTAAATATCTGCAGGTAATAGGATTCTCATCGATTGATCCTGGCTGCAGACATTGGTAGGTCACAAATAATAATGAAGATAAGAGAGCAGTTTCACTGTATTTTGCATACCGTTATGACAAATAAAGGACTTACGTCGTGTAGATGCCCCTTAAACATCTTGGATAGCTGCACTGGAAGTGAATTGTAACTCCGCAGTATGTGCATACGAGGTTGTGTCATGGGCCCGAATGAAGATACGCCCCTCTGCCTGCAACACGAGCATGTCACTGTCTGATTTGGTAGCTGCTTTCCGACTGTCTTGCACAACAGAACCATTGGCAGACCGGCAACAAAGTCGCATGAGACACGACACAGCATCTTTTCTTTGTATAGATCCAGGCTTGTGTGTTGTAGTCATGTGTTGTTAAGCAGTAGGTTGTGTACATTGCTGAAAGAACAATATTATTTTCTCATCAAGTTTTTTTTATAATTTAATGTCGCCATTTAACGAAACTTTCTTGTTGATTTAAAATATATATTATGCTCACAATACGTGCATTATATGAAGGTATTACATTTTTGCCAGACAAATCCGCAGTCTTGTGCATAGAGAGGATGCTGCCATGCAGTAATGGTTAGCACACTGGACTTGCCATTCGGAGGTTTAATCACCCACCTTCTGTCCAGCCAGGAGTTCGAATAGGTGCAACACAGTTTGTCGATGGGGCAGGTCGGGTATTGATGGAGTAAAGTGTGGATGCTCCCAATGCTTCCCAGATGTCTGGGCAGTGTGGAAGAGTAGGCCAAAACTTATTCGAGTGGAGGCCCTTCTGCCAGCAGTGATGTGAGCAAGGTATTTCAGGACAGCTCCTTTATCTTACCGTTTCACTATGCACAGACAGACGAATCTTGGATCACAATAAATTATTATCGCACATTTGTGTTACTAGGAAGCCTCTAATAAGTTTGCTTCGCTAAAAATGAAGCACGCTTGACAGATTTGTAGTGTTTATAATGACGAATAAACTTCTTATGAGGTAAACTGTTTATTGTAATTCTTCTCTTACACAGTCCCTAACACACAAAGGGGTATACGGTCCCCTTACCCGATACCCTAAAAAGGTACAGCTTCCGGACTTAGTGTGACTTACACACAGGTCTCTTGCTAACCTAAGGAGGTACAGCCTCCTATCTTGGCGGGACTTACTCACACGTCTACCGCTATCCTAGAGTCCTCCGGCTGGAACCTAGGGGAGGCTATCTGACCCACCGCTGGTCCGGTGGGTCATGATCACTGGATACGCCGAGCCTTAGCCCTCAGTAGAGCTGGAAGGCTGGGTCCAGGGTCCTGTCTATCTTCAGCCCGGGCTTCAGTCTTCGTGTAGGGAGAGAACTCCCCGCGCTCTGCTCGGTCACCCTTGTTATACCCGTTTGTGGCCAGGTCTAACCCATCCCACATTGACACGTGGAACTGTCTGATTGGTTTTTACCAAACTGTGGCTACGATCCACTTCACCTCGTCTGACCCCAACCGTTATGTACACAGAGGTAACGCTGCACTGCCCCTTTGATACCTAGTGGCAATGCAGGTTACCGAACAGTGAGTAGTTAACACCTCTACAGATTCACAGCTTACCTGGGCACTTGGCCAGGAATCTGAAAGCCCATGTCACCCTTGAGGCCTACGGTTATAGAACGCTAAAATCTAAAGGGTCCGTTCACGTGAACGTTTTGTCCCTCTGTGTACCACACACGGGCGGCTGAATAAGATCACTGATAATACTCAAAATTGTGAGCTTCCCCCCCCCCCCCCCCCCAAAGTTTCTTTCTCTCACCACAACATAGCCCACAATATCTCCCTCTGCCTCTGCGGTTTTGAGTCCCGAAGTGGTGCACTTTGAATGGAAAAGAGAGTGGGAGTCCACGTGGCCTTTGTGGTTCACCAGCGGCTCACCCAGAGATGGTGTTCCCGCGAGCGGCGTTCACAGCGTGCCGAACGTCCACGTCTCGTCGCTTTCGCACGCCACCGCTGCTGGCAGCTTCACTGATGGTGCTCCACCTCGGGTTGTCACCTCCTTGAGGTGTAAAACAACCCAGGAATATGTCATGGTTATACAGAAAAAAGCTCACAATGACGACAGAAGAGATAAATGCATTGCCTTGAGAGGTTTGTTGTCATTATTGGGGAACGGTGGTGCAGCAGTTAGCTCACTGCCCTCCAAACCAGACCCAGGGGTTCTATTCCTGCTCGTGGTCAGCACCAGTGACGATTATTTCAACCGGTCCTGGGCCTTTCCTCGGTCGACTCGGCCTCAAATGAGTACCTGGTGAGGTGTGTAAACATCGCCACTAGGGAGACAAAGGCGGCCAGGCGTGGTGCTGGCCACCCACCCCCTCGTGTGCTGTCCCGTCCTTCATAGGTGCTCGCTAACAGCACTTGCCCCAACAGTCCTTTAAGGCTACACCGGTGATCTTTGTCTTTATTGTTATTATGATTAAGAAAACGACCAAATCGAGAATTTTTACCGTCCCGGGAAGTCTTATGGAGCTCCCAGGATGGCCGGCTCAAAATGAGGATGATCCTGGGAAAACCAGGACAAGTGGCAACCCGAGGTGTGTACCTCGCCACGGTGAGGGAGCTTCGCCACGAGCGGCTTCACCGGCTTAAGCCTCTTTTAGGGCCCAATAAAAGTGAGGGCAGAAAACCGGCCGAGCGAGAAAAGGCCCTTTCATCGGCATTGATTTTTTTTGTGTGAATCTCGTGGCTTAAATTCTAGACACTTTCTTGGCAATGTGGCGTGAATGTGAAGGGGACCTGCACGAGTACGCGGTGGTATTGTGCTTCTATTTAGTGGCCCTTGTCATCGGCATTTGCTGTTAATATTCCACTGAAAATGCCTGCGATTATGTTAAATATAAATGTATCAGCAGTTAGAGGGCTTTGTCAAACCTACCCTTTGCTGGAGAAAGGCCTCTTCCCCTTGCCGTGTCGGTCATGATAATTGTTTAACCATACTTCACCGTCCCAGTCCGTGCGAGTGGGTGATGGAGGGGGTCCCCCAACAGGATCGATTCGGATATCACCGTCACCGTGGGCGGGAATTGAACTCGGTCGCTGGATTCATAGTCGAGTCCGCTAACCACGGCACCACCACTCCACTCCACAATCACGTTGCTCACACCGCAGTGCCCTTGACGTGTTGAGCAAGGTCTCACTGTGTCGCAGGGTGTTTGTCCAAGAGCAGAATGGGAAGTTTTATTGTGGCAATAACCAGGCCACCAGGACAAACCCCGCACATCATTAACGCCAATGAATTGGAGAAAAATATCGAGCAGTCTCCAGAACAGTTGAGCTTTTACATTGTATTTATTCTGGTTTGTCGTGTTTATTGTCGATACAGCACTGTATTGTTTTTGAACATTCGTAATTAGTCGGCAATTTCTTCCTTACTGAGCCATTCTAAAGAGCCCAGTGTTCTGGCTCTCAGAGATGTAGTCTCCATGGGAGGTGCGGTCTAAATAATAAACGACCATGCACATGAAGACCGAGTGCTCAATAACCCGCTCACTGATCGCGAGAGGGGTACCCGACCACGGCGCCACGTAGCCTCACCTACTTACACTAAAACATGCTTCGCACCACGGATATTTTAGATGACTCATCAAACGTTTCTTCCCGACTCCTTTTTCACGAGGGATTAAGAAACGATTGTCACAATTAATCTCACCTTATTAAGTATCTATCGCGTTCATTTGTCTCTTATTCGATTTTATGCTTGTTTATTTGTTACACAAAATCCCATTTAGCCAGTTACCCAGCGAGTTTGCAAGGGAATTCCGTCGTGCGTCGGCACAGAACAAGAACGACAAAGTGATCCGTGCGGAGGAACAGCAAACAACAGAAAACCTTCGCAGCAGCGGCTTTTGGCTCGCCGTCGAACAAAGGTGGTCACTGCATCACGCGCTGCGCTTTCAGAAGCGCTTGCATCAGGAACGCTCTTCCTTCCGATATTAGGAAGCCACTGGAGCTATGCACTTTAACATTTAGATTGAAAACTCATTTCTTTAGAGCTGCTTTTTGTGTTTAGTTTGTTATCCTTTCCCCGCACCTCTAATTAGCACGGTTGGCTACGTACATTGCGAAATAAATTCAACTTACATACAGCCAAAAATACTACTTAAAGAACAAAACGTGAATAATCTTAACAACATAAAGAGGCACATTGCATCAAAGCAAGGACGGGGCAATGAGCGGTTGGAGAGGAGGTGAGCGCGAAGCGAACAACACAGAGCAATTATCACGGCTGACTATGTACCGTGCGTAAGAGGTTTAACGTACACACAAAGCAACAACAGCAGCCATCACGGGAGCGTGAAACGTAACAGCGGACGGGTTGAGTGCAGCAGCCGAACTGTGGCACTCTGAGCCGGCAGTCGATTTGAAATGGGGGAGGGAGCTCCGAGAGGGAGCTGAGCCTCGGCTGTGAGGCATGGCAGTGATGTGCGTCTTGTGTGCATTCGCAGGATGAGAAGTGGAGTGGCCGATGCTACTCGTTGCTATGTTGACAGTAGTCATTAAATAACATAAATTAATGTCTGATTTAATGGCCAGTTCCTAGTAGTTGACATTTGAAAGTACTGCTCTAGAAGAATACCCATGTTGTAACAATGTATACAATGAACTTGTTATCGATGGTCTTGCAAAATTTCTCTTGACACGGGATTCATAACATTAATGTCTCTTGCTTAATTATCTGACTTTTGTGCTTTGTACCTTCGTCACTGCCAATACCCTGGTCTGAATAATCAAATTAATGTATGCATCATCGTATGCCAAGCTCTAGGCATATGACGATACATACATGAATTGATTTCATGGATGGGTACGTTCGTGATGCACACCGAATCATGCGTGTCGGAATGCAGTATCTACGATTCATGCAAATTACATGGAAATTAAATGTTAGTTTAAGATTTTGGCAAATATAATTATCCAAAATATTTTCAGATGAGACTTTAAAAAAGAATAAATAGAAAAGGTTATACAAAATACAGTTGACTTTAATTGAATTGCGACCTTGAATTGTGACAATTCATCAAAGCCCTGTCGCTGGCAGTTGTGGAGGGTTTAGTCGTTACATGATGAGCCGTGGTGCACCTTTTGAACGTGGGTTATGAGTAGGCGAGTATCCATGTGGACTTCACCCATGTAATGATTTCACCATGGTGCATAATGCTCTCACCTACCGAGGTGCCTGAATGAGGCTGTGTGCAAGGAGGCCTCTGCAGCGTTTTCTCTCAATGAGTCGACTTTTTTTGGAGGCGGGACGCTGGGTATTTTTTTTAGCAAAGCATAAATACCCACAAATCCACTGGGTAAACATCCTAAGCAGGCCTCTCCAGAACGTAAGCCGTGATAGTCACAAAGGCATCTCTATGTGCAAGGTTTCCACAAATATGGTGTACCCATTTATACTGCTGGGTGTGAGGGGGGGTGGTGGATTTAATGAACATACCAATTACATGAACTGCCACCCCGAATAAAGCGGACTGGTGAGCCCTGCAATGCAAGGCCACAGTGCTAACCATTGCAACATGGCAGCATCCATTCTTTGTAATACTGTAATTAATTACAGCCGTGCATGCTGTGAGATACCTAATGAAGCAGCAGACAACACGTGTTTTGAATTATCTGGGGAGACTTCAAGGTTCATGAGGGTCATGGGTGATTCAGCAATTAGCCCATCACCTGGCACTGTTCGTGTTTCCACACTAAAACATATATTTTTCCTGCCCCTCCCGAGGGCTTAAGTACAGATTCACGCCAGCAGAAGCTGGCTCAGTATCGTGATCCACTTGTAACCATCTGCCCAAAGACACAAAGCGAATGCCACCAAGTGTATTTTTTTTGCAAACAAATACTGAAAGGACACTGGCAGAAGGCACGACAGTAAATGGGTAACAATTCATTTTTTGGGTCATCCTCAGTCGCGATGGATATCGGTCAGCCGGCAAAATTTATCTTTATTTTTCATGGACCCATTTCGTGCTCCGTATTGTGGTGGAAGTTTACCCTGTTTCTAAGGGCCCACAATGGTCCAGATAAGCATTTCCAGTAGGGATTGAGTGTCAGTGGATATTACGTTCATGAGTTTCAACAAAATGTATTCAGTACAAACACGCTTAAAAATAATCCTGCATTTTCCTGGCAGAATATAATAAAACATGAACAATAAGGATCTACCTTTTCGTAAACATTCACACACACATTGTCGTATGCAGTGTGTATGTTAGTTTTACGATCCAAATTTTCATTATAGAAATTCACCCGACACAAAGAGAAGCGTGTACTATGAGCCTTGGGCTTAAGGTCAACATGCAATGTTCCAACAGTTGCACAGAGTTGAGATAGCTTACCTGAGAAAGCCTCACTAATGATAGTGGCTTTCCCGTTCACAAGGTGGTCTTGGATAATTATCCCCACGTTCTTGGCATATGGGTCACAAGGTAGAGGACACCTTGTTTGAAGCACCGACATTCTGCTCACTCAAGAGACGTTTTAAAATGCTTAAAAGTAGCATCTCTCAAAGGCAGGAAGGGGCTATTGCCTCACTGCACTGCGTCTGTGGTGTGAATCTGTACATCTGAATATTATGTGGGGCGCAGCAAGTTCGAGTCACGCTCACGGCCAACATTAGCGATGAATATCTGAACTTGTTCCTGGCCTCTCCTAGGTTAAATGAGTATCTGGTGCAGTGTATAAAGGGCACCGCAGTGGGGGAACCAACGTGGCTGGACGTGATGCTCGCCACACCACACCCTCGTGTGCTGCCGGTCTTCACGGGTGCTCGCTAACAGCACTTGCACCAGAAGTTAATCAATGCTAAATGGGAATCTTGGTCTTTGTTTTTTTGCATAATTATATATTAAAATTTACTCTCAAGGAGAGAAAAGTCACTGCCCACCATTGCTGGAAATTTTTGGAGTTAATTTGGGCAGAAAATGTTAAGATCTTTTTCAATAAAAAAAAACGGAACGATTTCCACAGTTTACGTTCAATAGAGAAATGTGAGTGCTCATTTGAAAAGTTTAGATTTGGCTGCAGTGTTATGGAGAATTCATGTGTGGAAATTTTATGACACTTATGCAGGGTCACTTTTTTAATGACAGTAATCTGCAATACATTTATTATGGATAAACGAATCAGGAGCACAAAGCTATTTCATAATTTGTTTGCTTGAGAAAATAACGGAGTCTTTTTATGTCACTCAATTTAATAAGATCAACAATACATATAAAAATTGAAATAGCATTTACACATGTCCCGAAGATCAAATAAAAGGAGAGTAAATCATGTTTGGGCAAGGTTTTTTTTTCAGAGGTAGGTTTGAAAAGGATGATGATGACGAAATGAGTAATCTTGTCACGTACCAAATTGCAAAATGTGTTCGTTATCTTTCTCATCATCACCACCACCATCATCAGCCATGGTCAATCCACTGTTCATTGAAGGCCTTCCCATGCGCCGCCACCTCTCACCATCTTGCCAAGTAATACTGCGCCCAGGACCTGCCACGCTGCACGCTTCGCCGCTCCATCTCCTCGGTGGACGTAGTCTCGGACGCGCTCCGTCACTGGCTGCCGCTCCGCCGCTCCTCTTGACCGTCGGGCGATCTTCCTTTGGAGTGACGCCTCCTGCCCATGCTCTCTCCCTTGTCTTAACAGTTTGAATGATACATTACAATAAACTATTTTCAAAACTAAAAACTAAAACTCACCAGGTAAGACCCACTGAACTATGTTGCTATTTTTCAGAAGCGACCTGGCCACAAATGATAGCCAATGAAGTTTCCTATCATGTGGAAATGCACAGCAGCCAAATACTCGTGTTTCTAAATGTGGAGGGAAAACGGAGGACCCGGAGAAAAATCCACGTGACCACGGGGAGAGAGACACGCAAACTACAAATACACATAAGCCTCGGCAAGGTAAGGTAAAAGGTAAAAACAACGAGCCTACCTTTACCCTACCTTTTACCTTACCACAATACAATCACTCTACCCTACCATTTACCCTTCAGCAGGTAAGGTAAAAGGTTAAAAGCAACGAGCCTACCTTTACCCTTACCCCATACAAATTACCCGATTACAGGGTAATTACTGGGGTACTACACATGAAAACGTTTATAGCAGGTAAACGCTAGGTAGAGCGTTTTATTCATATAGAATACTCTCGATTATTCCAATTTTACACGCTTTCTTTTAACTTACTCTGTTGTTGTTGTCGTATCCTCAAATCTTGTAACTCAATTTTAACACACTTCCCAACGTGGTATAGACTGCGAACTTGGTGTACTTATGTCTTACTGATGACAATACTATATTCTATCATTAAAAATAAAAAAATATAGATTTTTCAACATTCTTTTTTATATGTTATGTTTCGGCTTGGGTCTAATTGTCCACTGTCAACTGACGTTGGCTGTAATTGGCCACGGTCCCTTACGTTGTGGCAAGCTTCGGGGCCACTTCCTGGAGTCGTGGAGTTTTGCCATTACTCGTAGATTTCATTAAAGCGTGTTTTAGAAAAGTTTAAAAAAAAAGTATTACTTATTAAATGGAGGCCACGGACTGTGCCACAGAGCTTTAGCAGTAAACAAGGCACCGTATTTACCGGGTTAATACTTCGCGCTACCTTTACCCTATCGGGTAATTCTTCTGAGCTACCTTTACCCTTCCCTTTACCTTACCCCTTGGCATGTTGACACCATTACCCTTTACCCTTTTACCCGGTAAAAAGGGTAAATTACCTTGCCGAGGCCTAAATATACAGCAGGCATCAGGGTCAGGAACGAAATCACGAACCCACGACGACATCTTGCGCTCCACGAATTATGTCATTAGCCTGCGTACGTTCTCTTGTTCAGATTTTTATTTGTCAATGTTAATTCCATTTATGGGCTTCGGATGCTCGGTTGGGCACTTTCATATTGGTATGGAGTCAGTACCCTTGAGATATCAGTTTCTGTGCAAATCTAGTGATGATGTTGCATATGATTAATAGCAAAACCCTTGCGGGTGATGCGGTTACTCATAAAGAGTGTCTCTGGGTTGTGGGTGACAAAGCTCTGTGCTGCCATCCCGCTGATTTTCTCTGTCAACTTTAACCTCGCAGCCCTGCAGTTTTATCCGTAGCGATCTGCCTCTATGCTGGTCAGAGGTTTCACTCCAACGACCACGGAAGATCAATACTAAGGAATTATCATACACTAAACAGATTGCTGCATTTCACCCTGTAGTCATTGATTGTTCGCACCTGTTTTGCCAGAACGTGGGACAATATTTATGAAGCAAGGACAGCTGCTAGAAGTCAACCGGGGTCATAATCCCGTGCCACCTGCATAACACATTTGTGCAAGCGGAGGTAGTCTATGAAGGAAGAGCTCCTAATACTACACTGCGAGCAGTTATCATGATTTGATTATCTCTATTATTTATATGCGAGAAATTCTATACAACACGGCAGCTCCTGTCATTATTAAGCTCTAATAATATACAGTGAGGGAAAAAGTATTTGATCCCCTGCTGATTTTGTACGTTTGCCCACTGACAAAGAAATGATCAGTCTATAATTTTAATGGTAGGTTTATTTGAACAGTGAGATGCAGAATAACAACAACAAAATCCAGAAAAACGCATGTCAAAATGTTATAAATTGATTTTCATTTTAATGAGGAAAATAAGTATTTGACCTCTCTGCAAAACATGACTTAGTACTTGGTGGCAAAACCCTTGTTGGCAATCACAGAGGTCAGACGTTTCTTGTAGTTGGCCACCAGGTTTGCACACATCTCAGGAGGGATTTTGTCCCACTCCTCTTTGCAGATCTTCTTCAAGTCATTAAGGTTTCGAGGCTGAAGTTTGGCAACTCGAACCTTCAGCTCCCTCCACAGATTTTCTATGGGATTAAGGTCTGGAGACTGGCTAGGCCACTCCAGGACCTTAATGTGCTTCTTCTTGAGCCACTGCTTTGTTGCTTGGCCGTGTGTTTTGGGTCATTTTCATGCTGGAATACCCATCCACGACCCATTTTCAATGCCCTGGCTGAGGAAAGGAGGTTCTCACCCAAGATTTGATGGTACATGGCCCCGTCCATCGTCCCTTTGATGTGGTGAAGTTGTCCTGTCCCCTCAGCAGAAAAACACCCCCAAAGCATAATGTTTCCACATCCTTGTTTGACGGTGGGGATGGTGTTCTTGGTGTGATAGGCAGCATTCCTCCTCCTCCAAACACGGCGAGTTGAGTTGATGCCAAAGAGCTGCATTTTGATCTCGTCTGACCACAACACTTTCACCCAGTTGTTCTCTGAATCATTCAGATGTTCATTGGCAAATTTCAGACGGGCATGTATATGTGCTTTCTTTAGTCAGGGGGACCTTGCGGGTGCTGCAGGATTTCAGTCCTTCACGGCGTAGTGTGTTACCAATTGTTTTCTTGGTGACTATGGTCCCAGCTGCCTTGAGATCATTAACAAGATCCTCCCGTGTAGTTCTGGGCCGATTCCTCACCGTTATCATGATCATTACAACTCCACGAAGCGAGATCTTGCATGGAGCCCCAGGCCGAGGGAGATTGAGAGTTCTTTTGTGTTTCTTCCATTTGCGAATAATCGCACCAACTGTTGTCACCTTCTCACCAAGCTGCTTGGCAATGGTCTTGTAGCCCATTCCAGCTTTGTGTAGGTCTACAATCTTGTCCCTGACATCCGTGGAGAGCTCTTTGGTCTTGGCCATGGTGAAGAGTTTGGAATCTGATTTATTGATTGCTTCTGTGGACAGGTGTCTTTTATACAGGTAACAAGCTGAGATTAGGAGCACTCCCTTTAAGAGTGTGCTCCTAATCTCAGCTCGTTACCTGTATAAAAGACACCTGGGAGCCAGAAATCTTTCTGATTGAGAGGGGGTCATATACTTATTTCCCTCATTTAAATGCAAATCAATTTATAACATTTTTGACATGTGTTTTTATGGATTTTGTTGTTATTCTGTCTCTCACTGTTCATATAAACCTACCATTAAAGTTATAGACTGATCATTTCTTTGTCAGTGGGCAAACGTACAAAATCAGCAGGGGATCAAATACTTTTTTCCCCTCACTGTACGTACGTGTGTACGTTGAACTTCTTTCGCACCACCGTACGTAGCCAACCGTACTAGCCGGAGGTGACCGTAGCTCACATCGTGGCGCCTCATGGCCGCCGCGATGTTGCACATTCAGGCCTGGCAAGGGTAACTCAGACCATCACACCTGGCAAGGGTAACTCAGACCATGACACCTGGCAAGGGTAACTCAGACCTTCAGACCTGGCAAGGGTAACTCAGACCTTCACACCTGGCAAGGGTAACTCAGACCATCACACCTGGCAAGGGTAACTCAGACCTTCACACTTGGCAAGGGTAACTCAGACTATCACACCTGGCAAGGGTACCTCAGACAATGACACCTGGCAAGGATAACTCAGACCATGACACCTGGCAAGGGTAACTCAGACCTTCACACCTGGCAAGGGTACCTCAGACCATGACACCTGGCAAGGGTAACTCAGATCTTCACACCTGGCAAGGGTAACTCAGATCTTCACACCTGGCAAGGGTAACTCAGACCTTCACACCTGGCAAGGGTAACTCAGACCTTCACACCTGGCAAGGGTAACTCAGACCTTCACACCTGGCAAGGGTAACTCAGACCTTCACACTTGGCAAGGGTAACTCAGACCTTCACACCTGGCAAGGGTAACTCAGACCTTCACACCTGGCAAGGGTAACTCAGACCTTCACACCTGGCAAGGGTAACTCAGACCTTCACACTTGGCAAGGGTAACTCAGACCATCACACCTGGCAAGGGTACCTCAGACCATGACACCTGGCAAGGGTAACTCAGACCATGACACCTGGCAAGGGTAACTCAGACCTTCACACCTGGCAAGGGTACCTCAGACCATGACACCTGGCAAGGGTAACTCAGATCTTCACACCTAGCAAGGGTAACTCAGATCTTCACACCTGGCAAGGGTAACTCAGACCTTCACACCTGGCAAGGGTAACTCAGACCTTCACACTTGGCAAGGGTAACTCAGACCTTCACACCTCTCGGTTTGGTAAAACGAGCACCTTTCTGGTTCCATGGAGTGATTCGCCAAAGCCAAGGGTCAATTACAATTGTAATTGTGTCATTCATAATGAATTAAAATCACATTGTAATTGCCATTTCAATTGACAACGCTACAGTGCTGGTGATTATAATTGACCCCTGGTTTTGCCCCGGCCAGGGGAATGTGGAATTTCCACCAATGTGTCGGGGACCATCAAACGAGCATGGACATTGGCCCACTGGCCCATGCTCGTCTGAGCATGAGGACAATTTGAATGTTTTAAAATGTATGAATATCCGGAACATGTGCAAAAACTACATTACTGCACCAATGCATTTATAAACTACCTGCCTTAAATTCAAATGTAAGCTGATACTACATTTGCACAAATAGCATCCGATGGCTTGCTTCCTTCCTTTGGGTTATTCAGTTTTTCAGTTCAATTACCGGAGGCAGCCAGGCATGATGTGGGCTTGTCCCTTGCGCTGCAGGTGAGTTATTGCAGCATTCCACATGGGCCTGCGCTGGGCCCGTTTTTACCCTCGTGTAAATGCCCCATATATATAATTCCAAACGGTCCCTGTAGCATATGAGGTAAAAGTGCAGCCCTGAAATGTCTTGCCAATGCCACTACTGGCAGAAGAGCATCAACTAGAGTGAGTTCTAGAGATCCACTGCAGAAGGTTTAAGGCGTACTCTTCCATTCTGCTCAGGGGCACCGCGGTGGTGAGATGTTCTCTCACTCACCTGGTATCCAGAAGGTCGTGGGTTCCGTCCCAATCCTCGCTCCTGTATGTTTGGCGTTTGCGTGTTCTCTCTCCAGGTCCTCCGGGTTTTTCCTCCAAATATAAAAAAAACATGCTTTTAGATTATTTGGCTGCTACTGTAAATTCCCGCATTGGACAAGGCATTTCGTTGAGTTATCATTTGTGGCCAGGTCGCTTCTGAAAAAATGCTAATAGCCCCGTGAACTTTACCTGGTAACTAAAATAGTTTACTTCGGTTTTCGTTTGGTTGTCTTGGAAGAGGTGGAAGTACCTTCGTTTTATTGCACCACACGCACCACACGCACCCTGCCGATGAACTGACTTTGGCATACCGATTTATATTAATGCTGCTGGATGGACAGAGGTGGGGACGGGGTGAAGTCAAACTGGCAACGTCTGCATGGTGAGCGCAGTGTGCTTGCCGTTTCACCGTGGCAGCGTCCTATCATAGTGCAGTCCTGTACGACAATGTACATCGAAAGTGGCGCTTTAGATGGATTACGCTGCAGGCAATTGGCACATGGGAATGATGCGAGGTGAACAACAGCAATATTTTTTGCTGCTGAGCAGGAGACGAGTTACGTGTCTCTGCTCTCACCAGTTTTCAAGGAGAAAAGTGATTCAAAATTATTCCCGAAGGGTTGCTTGTAAAACGTTAATTAGGAGTGTAGACATTGTACGTAACAGATGTCTTTGCTTACTCACTGTCATACTAATTGCAGAATGTTTACTTCTCTCCCAGTTAGTTTCACATGTGATGGTTGAATGGAAAGCACCCAATATTCACAAAGGGCAATACTCACTTCCTAGCACTGTAGCATACTTTAAACACTTCGTAAAAACGTCTGACACGATATGAATCCAAATTGTTTTGTGTCGTTTTGGTGAATTTAAATCAGATTGTGGGATGCCACTCATCTCAACGATTGGCTGTGAGCCTGCCGTGGAGATTCCACTCTCCATGGTGAGGACCAGCCCTTCCGTGAGACAGCCACAGCTGATGGCCCTCCAAGTGTTCGATGGCCATCACTCTGGCTTTTGGCTAGCCATCGAACAAAGACGGTCACTGCATCACACGTTTTCAGATGTGCTTCTGCAGTCGTCTGGAATGCTCTTCATTCTTATATTATGAAGCCACTGGAGCTATGCTCTTTGAAATCTAGATTAAAGACTCATTTCTTTAGAACTGCTTTTTTGTGTTGTGTTTGCTGTCCTTCCCCCACACCTCCGATTAGCACGTTTGGCTACGTACGGAGCGAGAGAAGTTCAACCTACACACACATGAGAGAGCATTAGTGAGTCAACCACCTGACTGGGACCTGAACTTGTGACCCTTCCAATTTCGAGTCAAGTGCTGTAACCGCCGTGCAGCCCCATTGGCTCCTTCAGCAGCCCCATTGGCTCCTTCAGCAGCCCCATTGGCTCCTTCAGCAGCCCCATTGGCTCCTTCAGCAGCCCCATTGGCTCCTTCAGCAGCATTGAATTTGTGTGGATCCATGTTCAGTGAGCGGTGTGACTTGCATGCTGTCAACTACACATGTGTATTTTATTTTTATTTTATTATGTTTTATTTTTATTATTTTATTATTTCCCTTCTACGTGACTTTACCAAAAGAACCAAGAAGATGTGTACAGAGAGTTCATCAGATCAAGTAAGATGTTTTAGCGAGTTGCATCATGAGAGATGGCGATGACTTGGGGAGGCTTTCATCACCCAGTGGATAGATTGTGGCTGCTGATGATGAGGGGGCATGCATCTTGATGACATCACCATTTACGTTAACTTGCACTCCTGCAGTCAGCTGTCGGCGACACAACAACGCTGCTGCCAATGAGCGCAGCACCACAATTCACTTTCCTGGTCTCTTGGGGTCTCATCTTGTAGAACACAAACAAGCAAACAAAAACACACAACAAGAACTTGAGACTTGAACCATCACTGTGCTGACTTTCAACAGATTGACGATCATCCAACGCGCTCCTTACATTTACCGGAGCACAATGCCCATCCCAGATGTAGCCCTGCAGATAAGCACACATTTGGGCATGCTCTTCTCGCGTGTCCCCCTGTACACAATTTAATTCTCTGAATAACATTGCACAGCCCATAAAAAAAGTTAGCAGCCAAGACAACCTCGAATGCAATTATGCTCCTCCTATGGGGGACTTGTATTGGAGGCACGAAGGGAGTGAATCGGCTTCCAGGGTAGGTGCCGGGGCTGCATCATTGTTACCCCGATGTGTTCAGCATATGGTGCTAAAATAGTTCCATGAAGCGCATTTGCTGTTCCCATAACCGCTGTGCTGCAGGTCAAATGCTGGCATGTGCCTTCTCCCAACCAGATGTGCTCGCTCAAGCTAACTGGAATACAAGAGCCACACACTTAGGTGTCTGTACCCTATCTACTCTTTAGGGTTTTGGGCAGAGCTTGGGAAGAGGAAGGTGAAAAAGGGAGAATGTGTCCCCTTGTCTTGCAGTCGTGTTAAAAAAGATCAGCGTCTCATTCCCGCACTTTATGATATCTGGCGTCAAACTGTGCCACGCGCCCTCCTGCTGCACGGCCTTGTTACAGCCTGGGTACCAATAAAGTTATTTCTATTTTCATTCCGATTCCGTTCCGATGACGAAATCGGACGTACATCATTGGTATGCGAAATGGTTAACATCTTTAAAATGAGCATGTAAGGGGCGTTCAGGATATTTTTTTTCACGAGTGGGGTCTCGCCACATCGTTCCCAAATGGTGAGCTGCCGCTGATGTGATGGATGCCTTAAAGTGCCTTGAAGGGGCTTGCTGCACGCTCTTCGCTTGCATGGCACTCTCCTCTCTCCCTCCGTCATGGCAATACGAAGCAAGTGTCCATAATACCAAAGCACAGAGGCCCTTTATTTTGTTTTTTGCTTCTCAGGTGTCTTGTACTTTGACCTTTGTGGTTTAATTTTAATCCCGACCCTCACGCCTGTATATTTGGATTTTGCGTGTCCCTCTTCCCATTGGTCGTGTGGATTTTTCTCCAACTCCTCTGGTTTTTCCCTCCACACTTAGAAACGTGCACTGAGAGTATTTGGCTGCTATACATTACCACATGATAACCCACTTCGTTGAGCTTTCTTTTGTGGTCAGGTCGTTTCTGAAAAAGAGCTGTATAGCTCAGTGGGCCTTTTCTAGTAAAATTAAAAATAGTTTTGGAAGCAGTTTTTTCATGGCTTTAACATATTTCAGCATAAACTGTCTAGGGGGATTGCACGGCAGTGTTATCGTTAGCACACTGAACTTGCAATCCAGAGGTTGCCGGTCTGATTCAATCTCCTGGCACGGGAGCTGAAATAATAGTGGAGGCCTTTCTGCCAGCAGTGGTGTGAGCAAGGAATTGCAGGGCTGCACCTTTATGGAAACCAGGGGTCGGAAACCAAAATAACAAGAAGAGGCATTTTTGTTCGAATTCGGTCAAAAAACTCAACATTACAAGAGCCGCGATGCACGTAGTGAATACGAGGAGACTGTGGTGGTCCTTAATAAACAACGTCACGAAGCAGCAGTCCTTAAAGACCCACTGAATGCGGCTCCGGAGCCGCAGGTCACCGACCCCTGACCTAAACAGTTCATACTCTAAACTTGTAAGAGGAAGCTATAATTTTAAAAAAAATCTTTAGAAATTTTAAGCGAATATCCAACACCTGGCTGTGCACAATTATGTTTCCTGTATTGTACTGACCTCAGAAAATGAACAAAATGTTGCTCGTAAATGTTATTCACAGGCCTCCTCCATGCGTTCCTGTGTTTTATCATATGCAATGATTTTCCGGTGAGCATTAGACCCTGAATTGTCGAGCAATTTTGGACATGTTATGGATGGCAGGACGGGACTAGATTTATCCGTTTGTCCTTACAGACCGGATCCAAGATACAAATGGAATTTGTGATGCGATATGCTGCTGAGAATGTGCCTTTTGGAGGCTACGTCCTGTCTCCTTGTGCTATTTTGTGTCCGCTTGTCAAATAAAATAGCAGCGATGAACCGAAAGGGGAAACCGTTAAACTGGGTCACATTCTAAAAATACGGAAAGCATTTCGTTCGTGAATGTATAATTCAATATCGTGCGGTATCTCTTGTGAAGGTTGCTTTATGAATATGCTAGGGTGGGTTTTTTACAAGCATGTGCTTTTTCGTTTTTTCGTCATGCCCGGCCACCTTTGTTTCCCTCAAATCATTCTAAACAAGGGGCTATGCACTGCTCTGTAAGATTTCTGAATGAATTCTTCATTTTTACAATTTGACCGAAAGCACCATTTGGATAGGATTGGGGAAAATGACAGAAAATAGATGGTGTATTTAGCATTATAACATCATTAAAAAGCAATTGAAATGGTACACTCGTAATATCCCTCATAAATTGACTGCCGATGGTCATAAAGCATGGCCACTAATTATAAAAGGTTATTTTATATTGCAATTCCCTTCGCTGTATGGCTGTGTTTTTGTTACAAAATGTACAAGGTTACTAAGCATGTAATGATTAATGAATCAAAGGTGAATTTGTGCTAACGATTTATCGATTCGTGTAAGAATTGTTTCGAAATTTTTGCAAATGGTCTGCTTTTGCTGCATGAAGGCTGAGAGGGAACAAAACTGTACAACGATAATTAACAACCGAGACGAACGTGAATTGTATCCAGATTTGAATCGCGACCCCAAATCATGAAACACTATTGATTAAATTGCTGTGGTGAGGCAGAGGTAATAAATGATTATATACCTGGTGGTTACTTTAATACACCATCAAAATTTACCCGAATGAAGGTGGATCCTTTACATTTTATAAACCATGGGCACCACATTGTAAACAAATATTATTTGAAGCAAAATGCAAATACAGTTTAAACCAAATTTAACATGGAATTTTATCGATCCTCTGCTGGATTAAGGTCTTCCCATGCCTTGCCAGTCACGCGAGTTGTTTGAGCGTAGTTCACCATTCTGGTCAGTGCAGGTTTGTGAAGGTGAGCGAGCGGAACCCAGGACCGGTTCAGGCGTCACTCACCACTGATGTTTTACCCATGGCTGGGAATCAATCTTGGCTCTTTGGGATTTTCGCACTGGGCGTTGTCCGCTGGAGTGTGGCGCTAAATCCATGAATTATTGAATATTTCTCATACCAACGCTTTGGCAGAAGACAGAATCTGTAAAAAAAAAAAGATGAGTACTCTTGTGCAGAAGAGTTTAAACGATGGCCTCTAGAAACCCAGCTCTCTTGGGGCTTTTAATCCGGTCTGAATGGGATAATGCAGTGTGACTGCCACAGACGGCGTACGGCTGCATTGAGATGCGCGTCAAGAGGCAATGTCACTCACTGCCCCGAAGCTCACCCGCTCGCTCAAGAGACGTCCGATTGCACATTTTCGTTGCGCTCTTCCTTCACTCTCACGGAGCCCCTCGAGTTATTCGCGAGCAGCAGACGGCCACCCGAGCCGCACTCAAACGCGTTGGGTTGTGAGAGGTGGACATGCGACATCGCGGTCCTATTGTGGTGGGCAGACTCACCATCACATGATCACTGTTGAGTTCCCAAACAGTGGCGCCGATTTCATCATCGTTTATCGTACTCAGTCCCCTCCTTGTTACCCTTCTGTGGCTACTGCCATGGTTACCGTTACCATGGGCGTTACCCATTGATTTCTCCAAACATACTGGGGAGCCGGTCTGGGGTCCTGACTGTTCCGTCTCGTCCACACACTGCGCTCAAAAGCCCCGCAGGCCCCAGCCCTCCTCCTGCTGCTGCTTCTCTCCGCTCACTGCTCAACTCTGAAATCCCCCCCCCCCCCCCATATCGTCTCTTTTCCTAAATTCTAACTTAAGTGGCCTTCACCTGATGAAGGCCACTTGTGTTGTGGCCGAAACGTCGTGAGAATTTTATTGTGTTATTTTATTTTATTAATTTATTATTTTATTCTCATTCTACGTGACTTTACCGAAAGAACCAAAGAAGATGAATCCTTGCAGTCACGAAAGCTTTAAATCGAAATTTAAGAAAATGTGTTAACTCTTGTCGTTTACACCTTCGACCGTGCTTTTTGCTGCCGACCACTTATATTTTTGGGCCTGTCCACAGCAACTCTGATTTATATATGTGTGTGTGTATACTTTAATAAAACTCCTCAGAGGGATGATTGGCTGAGTCATGCTCCCCCGATGAGACTTGAACACAAATTATCCATGAGCTCTGCATATATTGAGAAAGTTTGAGTATTTAGTTACGTTGTCAGACAGATAGAAGATCTATCCGCAGAGGCAACTACAACCCAATGCATGCTTGACCAGTGCTAAGTTGCTGTTGGCACAGCAGGGCAGGCAGGCAAGGGCTGAGTTTGGAGCTTATCTCAGAGTCAATTTGAACTATTTCACACCCAACAGAACCCTTTTGAACTTAGAACCACAGGCAAATGTTTTTTCTGCTCCATCTCTAGCTTGGCAAGCAAAATGTGTGTGTTTAAGCCGCATGAGCTTGACTGATCATATCGTTGCCTTGAACAGTCGCTGTTTGTTCACCAGCTTTTTATATAATGGGGCTGTAATGTCTGGTGTAATTGTGTACACACATTGGCGAGCAATATTTTAAAATAACTACACTATTCTCTGATCAAATAACTTTTCGAAATGTAGTGTTAATGGAAGTATTGCTGTTAACTCAGACGGTAGAGTAATGGACGTGCCCTGAAAAAAAAAGTTTGTTCACGAGACCGGATATTTAAATCTCAAAGCTATTATCTTTAAAGCTTAAAGTTTCTTGATAAATCTACACACATTGTCACCTTCATAATCAACTCTACATTGGCACCAACCCGTAAGAGTGGGGTTATCCGAGTTCAAACCTGTGTTAAAATGAATTAAAATTACATTTACAGTAGATATTTCAATCGGAGAGTCACGGTTCAGAAACCTCTAAAAAAGAACGTGTCCCTGTGACATAAAATTAAGTAGTGAACACGAACGCTCTAGAACACACGCTCCAGAACACATGCTCCAGAACATACGCTCTAGAACACACGCTCCAGAACACATGCTCCAGAACACACGCTCCAGAACATACGCTCCAGAACATATACTCTATATAGAGCAGTGAACACACACGCTCTAGAACACACGCTCCAGAACATACGCTCCAGAACATATACTCTATATAGAGCAGTGAACACACACGCTCTAGAACACACGGTCCAGAACACACGCTCCAGAACATATGCTCTATATAGAACAGTGAACACACACGCTCTAGAACACACACTCCAGAACATACGCTCTGTATAGAACAGTGAACACACACGCTCCAGAACACACGCTCCAGAACACACACTCCAGAACATACACTCTATATGGAACAGTGAACACACACGCTCCAGAACACACGCTCCAGAAGATACACTATATAGAGCAGTGAACACACACGCTCTAGAACACACGCTCTAGAACACACGCTCCAGAACACACGCTCCAGAACACACGCTCCAGAACACATGCTCCAGAACACACGCTCCAGAACATATGCTCTATATAGAACAGTGAACACACACGCTTTAGAACACACGCTCCAGAACACACGCTCCAGAACACACGCTCCAGAACACACGCTCCAGAACATACACTCTATATGGAACATTGAACACGCACGCTCTAGAACACACGCTCCAGAACACACGCTCCAGAACATACTCTATATACAACAACAACCGCCATTCGCCACTAAGTGGCGGTGACGTCACCACGACGCTTGTGCCAGGACATGTGCACCTTGAGGCCACGTGGAGTGTCGAACGCCCGCTGGCAGGAGGTCACGGGGCAGACCCAGGTGCCATGGGTCGACTGACTGAGATGACTGGCTGATGCACCACCTGTGCCCCCTACTGTGCCAATCTGCTGTGCTTTAGCCACCCGGCGCTCCGCTCGTTGTTGTGAGCATCGCTCCTCCGCCCTCCGTTGTTGTTGGAGGGCGACTACCTCCAACTGCCCAGTAGCGTCCTTCACGAGCCTCCTCCACAGAGGCCGATCTTGACACCGCTGGTACCAGTCATCGGCAAGTCCACTCAGCTCTACGTCCTCCTGTACCACATCACTCCATCTCTTCTCTAGCCCGTGCCGCGCCCGCTTAGCCCCCTCGATCCGGCCAAACAAAAGCTGTTTCGGCATGCGGTGGCTGGGCATGTGGGCTACATGACCCAGCCATCGCAGCCTTGCCTGCCGGAGGAGCTCACCGATGGGACCTTGCCCAGATCTTTCAAGGATTTGTGAGCTCCTCACACAATCCAGTCTGGTTAAACCCAGGATGGATCATAGGCAGGCCAGCCTAAATGTTTCTAACCGGCGAAGATGTTCCATTAGGGGGGTCCACGTTTCGCAAGCGTAGAGAAGGGAGGGAATTACCGTGGCCGAGAAGACCTGAAGCTTAATGCGAAGCGACAGACCAGGTAGCTTCCACACAGCGTTACGCAACTGATGAAAAGATATTGCCGCTCGACTGATTCGGAGTGAGACCTCTGCTGTTAAACTGGAGCCAGTCATAAGCACACTTTCCAGGTATGGGAAACTCTCCACTCTCTCCACAACTGCCCCATCACCGATTGGGAGTTGTGGGGGTGGAGTGTCCGATGGTACAAAATACCCAGACAGGTACTCTATATAGAACAGTGAACACACACGCTCCAGAACACACGCTCAAGAACATACACTCTATATAGAGTGTATGTTCTAGAGCTCTAGAACATACACTCTAGAATACACGCTCTAGAACACACTCTCCAGAACATACACTCTATATAGAACAGTGAACACGTGCCCCATCTAGAACATACATTCTATATAGAGCAGTGAACACGTGCCCCATCTAGAACATACACTCTATATAGAGCAGTGAACACGTGCCCCATCTAGAACACATTTTCTATATAGAGCAGTGAACACGTGCCCCATCTAGAACATACATTCTATATAGAACAGTGAACACGTGTCTCATCTAGAACACACGCTCTATATAGAGCAGTCAACACGTGCCCCATCTAGAACATACACTCTATATAGAGTAGTGAACACGTGCCCCATCTAGAACACACGCTCTATATAGAACAGTGAACACGTGCCCCATCTAAAACATACACTCTATATAGAACAGTGAACACGTGCCCCATCTAGAACATACACTCTATATAGAACAGTGAACACGTGCCCCATCTAGCACATACACTCTATATAGAGCAGGCAACACGTGCCCCATCTAGAACATACACTCTATATAGAACAGTGAACACGTGCCCCATCTAGAACACACGCTGTATGTAAAACAGTGAACACGTGACCCATCTAGAACATACACCCTATATAGAACAGTGAACACGTGACTCATCTAGAACATACACTCTATGTAGAACACGTGCCCCATCTAGAACATACACTCTATATAGAGCAGGCAACACGTGCCCCATCTAGAACATACACTCTATATAAAACAGCCAACACAGTGAATATTAAAGAGAGCTGTATTGTTCTTATTATTATTCTATAGAGGTGCGTGCAAGCCCTCTGGTCAATGCACCTCTGCACGATATCCTCCCCAGACCGTGTATGACGTAAAGGGTGGCGTTTAACCATACTTCACTCCATTGGTGCCGTGTCGGGTGGTGAATTCGAGCAGTGCAAACGTGAGAACATTTAAGTGGCGTACCTCTGCTGGAATAGATTGTGTTGTCCTGCCCACCACAGCCCAATAGCCTATAACACCTTGTATGCATGGCGGTCACCAATCCCTACTCTTTCCTTGCCTCAATCCGGCTTAGCTTCTGAGATCTGACAAGATCGGACACCATCCGAGTGATTTGGTTCTTTGGAAATACCCTGGGAGTAACAAAAAACTGTGATCACATTACCAGTGATTACATTAACCTTTCCAATTAAGTGTACGTTTTGTTAATCTAAAATGTTTCCCGTGAGTGATGCCCATAACGATTGTGTCAAAATTAACGTGAAATTATCAGCCGTGCAATTAACACCGACTTAAACTAATACCTGCTGTGACCATTGTAAAACTCAGGAGCTCGCTTGTTTTTTTTAGAAAGAAGTTTAAAAAAACCCTACTTGCATTGAAGAGAAGATGAAATTTCATGCATTATAGGGATGATTTCGAAATTATTGTTAGTTTTGATAAAACATTAATGAGTTCCTGTCACCCACCCTCTTCAATTGAACATTCCAAGCCATGCGCAGCTGATAGCATTGAGAGAGAAATTAAAATAATACTGCACAGTTAACGTGCAGCTAGCCGCACAGTATTCGCTCGCTCCCAAAGAGAGAGAACGAATCGGAGGTGCACCGAGGAATCACAGACAAGCGGGAAGACGACGACGACGATGACACACAGTGTGACACGGTCACCCAAACTCTGTGGTACTACATATATATGAAGGATTTCTTTTTGCCAATGAAGGAGTCATTACATGTGGAAGGAAAGTGGAAAACCCGGAGAAAGTCCACGCGTGTGGGTGGGAGGTGTTGGGGTAGGGGGGGTGGGGGTAGGGGGGGTGGGGGTGGGGGGTTGAGGCAGCTCTCTGCCCCATACAGACTGAACACGTGCGGCCCACATTTGCGGTACTGCCTTCTTTCTGGCAGTACAGCAAATGGATATGGCACCTCGGGGGTGTCTTGACGTCTGTGTGATCCACCAACCCTAGCTGCCTCCACAGTTCTGCATGACAGGCCACGTGTGCCACCACCGCTCAGATAAGTTAAGGGAGTTTAGTTTTTGGTAGATGTCCAAATGTCAACTCGGGATCTCGGTAGCCCTGGCTTAGGATCTACTTTTCGGACACCAGCACTCGTCCCTGAAGCCACCCAGCTGCCTTGTACGCTTTAGCAGCAACAAGCCGTGTTCGATCCACTGCTGGATGAAGTCATTGCCACCACCTCCCCCCCCCCCATGGTCCCCGCAATGCAATAATCCATGATGCGCCTGCACGTGACACCGTCCCGTTGCTCCATCTCTGCAGTCGACGTACTCTCGATCACGATCCCTCTTCTGACTGCCATTCCATCACCAGTCTCTTCCATTGGCCATCATCATCATCCGTTCGTGGCGTTGCGTCCTGTCCATGCCCACCCTACTCCTGATGTTCACTAGTACTCTGCTTCACGTGTTCCTCTTTCTGTCTCTCAGACACTTGTTTTTCTCAGTCGTGGCATGTGATTCGTACTGTGTTCCCGTGTCGCCCTCAGGGTTCGGGAACATTGCTCCCAGCACCAAGGGCGGCCGCATATTCTGCGTCGTGTACGCTCTGCTCGGGATCCCCCTCTTCGGCTTCCTGCTGGCTGGTGTGGGCGACCAGCTGGGAACCATATTTGGCAAGAGTGTGGCCAACATGGAGAAGAACAACACGGTGAGTTGGCTGGCGATGGAGACGCTGAAACAAAAAGATGGAGCCTCTCTCCCAGGGGCATCCTGCGAGAGCAGCGGTGGCCACCCGGCGTCCCCCGAGCTGCCTGTGGCTCTTTAATCCACCGCGTGACGTAGAACACCGCCATCGCAGCAGTAGCAATGTGTACGTCTCCCGTGTTGGGCCGAAACTGTCAATCTGTACGCACATGCATATATATGTACACACATACATGTATATGTACACACATACATATATATGTGCATGTACACACATATATATGTCCACATACATGTATACACTTGGCTCTTTGCAGAACTCGTGGTTAGTTTTTGGCTCTTGGTCTGTTTCAGGTTGGCCACCTCTGCACTCGAGAACGGTTCTCGGTGGTTGTTGGTTGGATTACAGACGCATGAAATGTTCCTCGGTGTTTTGTCAGAAATCAGAGTGGTTCTGCTGTGCTATAGTTCATATTAAATTTTTCTCTTATATATGCGCACAACTTTATCTGTGATGAACGCTGCACTTTCCATCGTTTTCATGCAGGGGGCGCTGCAAACCCACGTGTCCCCTGCATGAACGACGGAGGCGCAGGGACAGACGCTCGATTACGTTAGAATCTATGTACAGACGGCGGTCTTCTCGCACGGCCAGCAGCTCGATGTCTCCTTATCTCGATCCCGCAATCCCAAGCGGGTGACAGTCCGCATCGAACCGAACCCCCAGCAAGGCCATCTACTTAACGACGAGAGAAAATTCACACGAAATGTCCTTTTCAATTAAGTCTTCCAGATGTAAAATGATATAAGCTTTTAATGAAGAAATACAATTATCTAATCCAAAACATAATACAATTCAAAGATGTTTCATTTTAAAACTTCACAACGGAGCATCGGGTGCTTGCGTGAATTCGTCGTTCGTGTGAAATTGTTTTGTGACTTTCCTGGCCGAAGGCCGTAAATGGTTGTGAGGGGCGCCATAGGCACGCCCAACAACCCCGAGTATATTCGAATTACTCTCTTCTATGTCACCACATACAAATTAACTTTTTTCAGTCCATCAGATTATCCAGCAGCATTGAATTCCCTTTTACCCATAATGCTGCACATTATTTATTTTATTCTCATTCTACGTGACTTTACCGAAAGAACCAAAGAAGATGAATCATTGCAGTCACGAAAGCTTTAAATCGAAATTTAACTCACAATAAGTTTGTCTAAATGTATTAAATTTAAGCAACTACTGGATACCAACAAAGGACTGATGCTGTTCTTCTTTGGTTCTTTCGGTAAAGTCACATAGAATGAGAATAAAATAATAAATTGATAAAATAAAATAACACAATAATATTCTCACGACGTTTCAGCCACAACACAAGCGGTCTTCATCAGGTGAAGGGACGAGACTGTCTGGTAGGACAGAGAATATTATTGTGTTATTTTATTTTATCAATTTATTATTTTATTCTCATTCTACGTGACTTTACCGAAAGAACCAAAGAAGATGAATCATTGCAGTCACGAAAGCTTTAAATCGAAATTTGACTGATGCTGTTGTTTGTGCACTACTATGTATGGACTTAAAGGTTCCGTCCTCAAGATAATCCACGTCACCTTGGTGGAGAAGGAGAAAATCACAGAAATGTAGTGGGTGTCTCTTAGCCGCGTCCAGCCCCCCCCGCCCCCCTCCCCCTGCCCAGCTTAATGGAGCAGTGCAACATCGACTAATTAACTTTGTCGCTGTGTATAGGACGATCAAGTCAATAATTGTCTGGTTATTTCTTCCATTAATCATGAAGATTTCGATGGCAATCAGAGACTTGTGTGCAAACCGTTGTGTCTGCGTGTGCGTGATGTGAATTTTAATAGCCAACCAATATCAGCCATGCTCAGTGCATCGTGCGACACTAAAAACAGCTACTCAAGATGTTTGTTTTATTAATATTTTTTTCTGTTACATTACTGTTTTGTTAGCAAATAAAACCCTTTTGAAGAGTATTACTCTTCATTTATGCGTAATGAATTTCCATCCAGCAATTCACTAAACAATGAATCATCCATTACCTCGCATCACACGTGGCCCCTAACCAAGTGAAACGAGGATGGAAGGACTCGCGCTAAAATAACATTGTGTATGTGAGGTGTCGGCATGACTCAGAGGTCGGAGCACTGCGTTGACGTAGCTGACATCCTGGGTTTGAATCCGGGCAGCCCTCTCTGACTAAGCCATGCTTCTCAGGTATACTCAGTTGATGGTCTCACTATTTATTTGCATGAGTGTGTGGGAAAGTGCGCTGCCTGTTGTGTGCTGATTAAAATGCACTTGAGAGGTTTTTTTTTATCTCAAAAGTTCGGTGAAATTCTCCCGTGATCGAGCACGTGGGTTAGCAGTGCTGTGTGAGATGTCCGATTGGATTCCAACTCTCACGACATGGCACCGACAATGCACCGGGAATACAAGACGAAACATCGCAATGGAAGTAAAAGTACCGATGTATTTGTTGCATGTCCAATAAGCTCGGGTATAAGCAGGGTGGCATTCTGTTAAAAGACTGCGTATTTGAACACACAAGTGCCTTTTATAATTATTGGACAAGCAATGCGGAAACAAACAATTTGTGGCATTTGCAAGGTCAGGACCCACAAGTGACCAACCGGCGGTGTAAGTACGTCTTGGCTCTAGTATTTGTGCATTTTATTTTGAAATTAAATTCCTGCAGAGAACAGGGATCCGTTTCTGCCTGATGTTAGTGTGTGCACACTTCACAAGCATATTCATTTCATAATTACAGGAAGTGGTTAAGTAGTTTGGTTTATTGAATAACAAATTGGTTAACTCAGAGAAGTGGCTCCTAATATTTACTAAATATCTGTGTGAGGAATTTCAAACACCTTTGGCGGGCAACACAATAGCACACTCTTCCATTGTCACTGCAAGAGGTTCATACAGTGGCATGAGTGACTGAGTGTACTAAAATCATAAACACATGGTCACCTGGTCAAAATATTTCCCTCTAATACCCGTTTAGTGCGACTGAGATTCTTGTAGTGACGGGATAAATAGCGTTTGTGAGCCTTTTAGAATTGGTTCACCTCATGTGACCGTAGGTCATCAGAAATTAAGTCGTGGGCCATAGGTTCCCCACGGCTGCTTTTGGGGACATGGGGTCATAATAGTAGAATTGGTCACTGGTGCTGAGCTCTCCTTCATGGTCCATAGGTAGGGTGGCTGCTACCTCTTAGGTACAAAAAAACAGGAAACATGGGAATAAGAATATCTCACAATTCCGGAAGAGGGGAGGACTACGCACGAATGCATTGTCTGGAGTGGTGTACTATTACGCAACTGACAAAAACTCTGGCTATCATTATCACTTGGAAAGTTTGCTCTCGGCAATGAGGCTCTTTGATGTGGATTGCAGTGGTAAAGAAAATAAGTGCCTTTGGTTAATAACACTCGTGAAAAGTGTGAAAATTACTTGGCATTTTCTACAACATCACATTAAACGGTCTCTCTGGAGTTGGTCCCATTTGCTATTATCTGTTGACAGACGTGTCCAGAGTCGCAAATGGCATCACATTAATAGTCTGCCCGTGACGTGGAAGCGTGATAAAGTTGTGCCTCAACATTGACTGCACGTGTGCATGTATGCCACATGATATCCTGATTAAAAAAAGTTTGTTGGAAACGCGTGCCTTCATTGGCAATGCAGCCACGATTACAGATTTCAGTAGCCTTGTATAATGACGTCTCATACAAATGTATTAGATGTGGTGTAATCGTTGGCACTGTCTTGGAATGCCAAGACATTGGCCAGGAGACATTGCAACAGCAGTGATTCTTGAAACCATTTGTGCAGAGCCTTGAGTGTTATTTCCTTGTATGCATGTGTGGGGTGTCTCCAGGTTCATGACTGGAATTGGCCAAACATCTCAATGCAGGATCCTCATGAAAAGGAGTCTTACAATTCTGTGAGGCTTTCCTGGATAGGCATTTGTCTGTAGATGTATCATTAAAATCAAGTCAATATGTCTCCTAGCTGAGACGCATGCCCATGACAGGGAGCTAGCTTATCCATAGCATTACCGCTGTTGACTTCCCACAAAATTGTAGTCATTTTAAGCAACCTAGGAGACGTGAAAAATACGTCAACTTTCGACTGTGATTTGAATTCTCCCCTTGTGTAATCGTCGGGGTCAAAGTATTATGCACTGCACTTGCAATGGAGAGACGGGGCAGGCACTGCAGTGTGAACCGATAGATTTCTCCTGCACTGACCAAACATCGTGAAGAAATGATCACGTGCAATCAATACGAAGAGCACCCTGGAGTTTTATGCTTGAGTTTGGATAATGGAATGTTTTTCATGAGTGAGCTTGATGATCACATCACAGTTGGTTGGGTATCGTGGGACATATATTGTCAATAAATACAAGTGTAGATCGAGTTGGGCAGTGGGGGTTTGTTTAACACGTAGGCTTTATATAGTCGCCAAATATCTTGCTGCGAAAGCCTCTCAACCTGAGATCCATGCTCGACGTGCGTTACCAGATTACCAAGAAAATGTGGATTTTTTACGAGTTTATTTCTAGTGTGGGTGTAACTGAAGAAGAGGCAATATGTCGGCCAAGGGCCCTGGTGAGAACAAATGTGATGGAGCCCAACATCGGTGTCAGCCGGAGCATTCATCAGGTGCTCACAGAGTCGCATCTCGCATGGCGACAAATTCCCATGATCGACCTCTTAGACAAAGCTCGCCTGGTCGGCCCCTGTGTCCATCATGCTGATTAAGTCCTGCAGGAACATTGCGAATAAGTGTCTTTGTCCTCAATGCAATGTTGCCGCTGCAATGGTTAGCACACTGGACTGGCGGTTGAGAGGTTGCCAGTTCCATTCGATCTGCTGGAACAACGGCGTGAGTTTCTTAAATCCTCCACAAGCCGCCCTCAGTCGCTGTCCACTCGGCAGTCAAAATGGGTTCGTGACAGTCGATCAGCAGATTGCGCGGGTAGTGGTGCTATTATTGGCACCCCAACGTCCTCCAAAGGTATCAGACCAACGTGGAAGGGTCGGCCATAATATCCTCGAGAAAAGCTCTCTAAAACTGCCTACAGTGTAGGGGCCTTCCGCCAGTAGTGGCGTGAACCAGCAACTGCAGGGCTCCACCTTCAGGTTCACTTCAGTGGAGACGTCAAGTTTGATGCCTTGTCCGAAAGAAAAATAAATCCCAAGACTCCTTTTGCAGAAATGAGAAATTGTATAGCAGGCCATGGTCACGTATTATTATTCTACACAGTCCAGGCTCTCTGGTAGGTTACAAAGGGTCCCCTTCTTAACAGGATTTATGGCGTTGCCCTCTGTGGAGATGCAATCACGCACATGATGATATGTGTTTATGGATATCTTCGTGTGCTTGACTGCTATTTACACTGTGCGTATGTACCTGTGTGTATGCTCACATTCCTATATGTGGGGAGTGGTTGTGTAGTGGTTAGCACATTTATTTCGATTATCTGCTCACAGCCAACATCAGTGGTGAATATCTGAATCGGTCCTGGGCCTTCCTGAGGTTGACTCAGGCTAAAAACGGTGGCAGTTTATAAATACAAGCACTGGGGGAGACTAAGTTGACCAGGCGTGGTGCTGTCCACACAACACAATCTCATCCGTGCACCGTGTTGGCCTTCATAGGTGCTCGCTAGCAGCACTCACAGGCTGTATAGCTACATGGGCGATCTCTGTCTTGTTGTATGCTAATATACACTGCTCCTGTATACTTGTTTTTGTATAAACGCAGGAATAGTCCACCATCGTCGTGACTTTGTAAAAATGTACAGTGTATGTAATCCATTCAAAAGACCATAATGGTCGTGCAATTGGTGTCTGTGTAATCAGTGTGTTCTACAAAGCTATTGGATCAAACAAAATAGCGGAGGGTAATGCATCTGTTTGTCACTCGACCAGTTGGTGTGAATTTTAGATTTTCCGTTATCTCTGGCATAAGTAAGATGCGTGTGTGTGTGTGAGTGACGTTGTTTTCCCCCCTGCTCGATCGTGGTCACTACGTGAGCGGTTTGAGATGATAAACACTTCAAGACCGGCTGAGCAGAATGTGACTCATTTCTCGTGGGTGGCTCTTCCGTCATCCCCTTCCTGCCTGCGCAGGTCGAGCGGTGCTGCGTTTATCTGTGGCCGATTTAAGCAAAGCAGTACAATCTCGGCACCAATCCGTGGTGGACCGTGTTCTATGGCATTGACATTCAACGCTTCCCTTGACTTTGAGCTGCATAAATACAATTTAAGGTCATTTATGGTCGTCTTATAAACGCAGTTTTGGAAAATTACACTTTTGTTTATAGCTATCCTTTCTTACGACATAAACTACTGGACATCTATGAAACTACTGGACATCTCTCAATAAGAGCTTCATCGGATTCCTCAAGTATAAATACATTTTATGATTCTGAGATGTTTAAAATACTGATGTAATAAAAAAATTATATCACTTTATTAATCAAAAATTTGGCTAGTTGCCCATGCAAGCCAATATCTTTATTGCATGTGTATTGATTTTGTTTATACTTAAATTGTATTCTGGATTAGAAAGACATTCAAAGTGAATTAAGTCCCATAAAATAAATATGAATATAGGTGGCTGGTTGGGATGAGTATTCCAGAGCCTCGAGCTGGTACCACTCAGATCCCGGTTTTAAATCCATTTTGTTTTAGCCGCTTGTGGTGGAACTGCGTTCTCAACTGTGCCGTTGATCATGTAAGCTTGGTCACTAATGGTGTCACGAAAAAAAACATCATGTCAAATGTGGTCCTTTATTTGGTGAAATCTCTGCTGTGAGATTTCTTAAAATAAATAAATGAAATGTTTTGACAATGGCCCATCTTTGGGGGAGAAAATTATATATTTGTTACTGTAGAAAAATACCTCAGAAGCACTTGATATTTGTTTTTATTAAATCCAATATTTTTTGTTGATCAATGTGATGGTGAAACTGACATTTGTTGTCCAGAGAATCAAGATTTTAACTTTTAATGCTCCATCACACCACCCCCGTATCAATAGGCGATTCCTATTAGAATTCATGACTTGTTCTCTAGTGCATGTCAGGATTTTATAACAAAAACTTGATTGACAGTCGAGCTTGAAATAAATAGATTGAGAATTATAGTCTGCCCTCCAAAGATAGGCAATACACACAGGCATCTTCTAAAAAAAAGCTTTTGATGGGTATTACCAGTGGCTCAAGTGAAGCATTTACATTATTTTGTGTGAGCGTGTGTGTGCACACACAAACACACACTGATACGTTTGTATATTTGTTTGTACTTGCCTGAGTGGGGGCATCCTTGTAATGGTTTTGTTGTTAGTGCACTCAGCTACAATCTCAGTGACCTAGATTTGTCTCTGTGTCAGTGTACAACAGCACATGGCAGACAGACCTCAGGTCATCTTGACCTGAAAATTAGTCGATTTCCCCATCAGCAGCTGGGAGAGGGTGGGGGGTTACCATTGAAACTTAACATATTGCCTCTCTCCACAATCTCAATGTGTGCCACACAAAAGGGTTTCCGCGAAGAGCACTTCCGTTAAGCACACTCACAGCTCTCTGATGTGTTTCGGGTTGTAACGCACCGTACTCGGCAGGATGTCTGATGTCATCCCCATGTGCTGGGAGCTTCATAAGAAGAGCAGAAAGATGCCCAGTTAAGTGGCGCTGTGGCACGAGACACTCGTCTGGACAGTCGCTGTGGTGCATATTCTAACTTGCGGTCGACTCAGTCAATCACGCATTTTGGTGCAATAACATTAGTACTACTTCGTGGGAAGTTAAACGTGGTCATTCCTCTCTATAAATTGATGCATGGGAATGTGGAATTTCCACCATAGGCTCAGGCACCTCAGCAGAGTGAGGAGCGCCAACCGTTGCACATCTGAGTACATTGGCACTTTGACGATTTAAGATAAAAAAAACTTTTTGCACCTGTGTGTTTGCACAAGCATTTCATTAGGTTGCATTAGAATGCAGAAATAGAGCTGCACATTTTAGTCCTGCCAGTGGGGAGTCCCGGGATTGTTTAGCTTTATTCAGCAGCGAGCAGTGGGGTGAAGCTTTTCCATGAGAGGTTACCACTAATGGAAACCCAAAGGCATGGAAAACACTACTAATGAGTCAAAAGGTGTCCCAATACAGCCCAGCGCATATCATGTATACGAATTGTGACCCAATTTATTTGGAAATAAAGGTTTTTTCCTGCCACAATAAACCATTTTAGATGGAAACCTAGGGTACAGTGCATGCCATCTCTTCCACATCTTTCTTTCTTTAAACGCATCACATTTTGACTTGCATACGTTTCAGAATAAACAATCTAGATTTTTCACATCAAGGTCTCAGGTGCATGATTGTCAGTGAACTGTGCACTGAATGCAGTATAGTTGTGTGCTCAAATCATGGGTTTCTGTACAAGATCAATATTGACCTATTCTCACTGTTAGCATGTTCACCAAGTTTGTGAAACATCTGCCAGGAGGCCGAATGGCGGTGTTCTTTATGTGAAGTGAAAATTAAAAAATAAATTAAAAATAAAGTCTAGCCATTCTGAGTCCAACAACGGATGAAGTCCTCCCCATAGTATATCGGTCATGGGGTTTGTTTACCATACTTCATCACATTGGTCAGTGTGGGTTGGTAAAGGGGGGTGAGGGAAGCAGTGGTGTAGTGGTTAGCGCTACGCTACACGACAAACCCGGAGTCCCCAATTCTATTCCCGCTTACGACCAACACCAGTGACGATTATCTTAACCGGTCTTGGGCCTCCTCTCGGTCCACTCAGCCTCACATGGTGCGTTGTGTAAACATCGCCACTGGGGAGACAAAGGCGGTCGGGCGTGGTGCTGACCACCGACCCCCTCGTGTGCCGTGCCGGACTCCATAGGTGCTCCCTAACAGCACTTGCTCCAACAGTCTGTTAAGGCTACACTGGGGATCTTTGTTTGGTGAGAGTGGTAGAGGAGGGGACAAAGCCAATTCTGATTTCACTTTCCACTTATGTCAGCCATGGCCAGGAATCGAACTCAGGTCGCAGCACAATAACCACTGCACCAGTAAACCGTCCCTTTTTATTTGACTCTATTAACATGAAAATAAAAGTTTAATGTAATTATAGTGCTTCTTGCAAACTGTGTGTATGGTATCTACTTATAGCTTATCTGACCTGCAAGCCATTGAAATTGTGGAAGCACCCGATTCGGAAACTTGAATTTAATAATCAAGTGAAAATGCATTTACATTTAAGTCACTAATATAAATGGTATGAGAACCGTTAATATTTCATTATTTAGAGGGTACAGTCCTCTGGTTGTAAGAAACAAATACATGGTAGCATCAGTGAGTAGTATAGCAATGTTTGTTGAAGGTCTTCATTTCAAGGTATAATTTGCATACTATAATGCCTTAGCCAATTTTACACTGACAGTGCCACACATGAATGGGCAATTTCTAAGCGTGTTAAGTGATCCTTGCTTTAGACGGAAAGGCATTTATCTTGCGAGCCACGGTGAGTGTTGTGATTAAGTGTTAGCAGCCCATCACCAAAACGTTTTAAGAGTGAGATGGCTACACAACAGCCCATCTAGTAAACTATCATATGCAAGAAAGCCAGGAGGCTGCACTTACAGTTGATTCTTTATATGTGGAGATTCTAAATGGAATTATGTCTATGGATGGTTTTACCCATTATACTCCACAGCAACACGTAATGAGTTTGTCTACAATTGTTTTTAGTTCTATTGAACATTGCCCAATCGTTTCGATGGCATGCTCTTGCTAATAATATCTGGCAACCAGCAGCATTTGTTTAACAAGCCTGACTGCTGCTGATGAGACTGATAAGGTCGAAATCGGTGAAACGTTTTCTTGCTTAAGCAAATGTTGCTGGATAATATTGGTCTTAAAAGCCAATCGGCGGATTGATTTAAAGAAATGTTTCATTTATATTTGGAGACACAGACTGCTGTTTTACTTGTATATGCATTTATCACTTCCAAGAATTACCCAGTTGCATTTGAGAAAAAAATACGAATTATACACTAAAAATAATAAAAAGCAGGTGATGAATTATATACCACGAATCAGGCAGTGGATTTTTTTTATTCAAAGGGTTTTCTTACCCAAAGAGTGAGGACAATGCTCATCCCCCATTGGTGGGTCTAGACGAGAGTTGTAAACTCTGAACAAGAGTTGTAAACTCTGAACAAGAGTTGTAAACTCTGAACAAGAGTTGTAAACTCTGAACAAGAGTTGTAAACTCTGAACAAGAGTTGTAAACTCTCAACAAGAGTTGTAAACTCTGAACAAGAGTTGTAAACTCTGAACAAGAGTTGTAAACTCTGAACAAGAGTTGTAAACTCTGAACAAGAGTTGTAAACTCTGAACAAGAGTTGTAAACTCTGAACAAGAGTTGTAAACTCTGAACAAGAGTTGTAAACTCTGAACAAGAGTTGTAAACTCTGAACAAGAGTTGTAAACTCTGAACAAGAGTTGTAAACTCTGAACAAGAGTTGTAAACTCTCAACAAGAGTTGTAAACTCTGAACAAGAGTTGTAAACTCTGAACAAGAGTTGTAAACTCTCAACAAGAGTTGTAAACTCTGAACAAGAGTTGTAAACTCTGAACAAGAGTTGTAAACTCTGAACAAGAGTTGTAAACTCTGAACAAGAGTTGTAAACTCTGAACAAGAGTTGTAAACTCTGAACAAGAGTTGTAAACTCTGAACAAGAGTTGTAAACTCTGAACAAGAGTTGTAAACTCTGAACAAGAGTTGTAAACTCTGAACAAGAGTTGTAAACTCTGAACAAGAGTTGTAAACTCTCAACAAGAGTTGTAAACTCTGAACAAGAGTTGTAAACTCTGAACAAGAGTTGTAAACTCTGAACAAGAGTTGTAAACTCTGAACAAGAGTTGTAAACTCTGAACAAGAGTTGTAAACTCTGAACAAGAGTTGTAAACTCTGAACAAGAGTTGTAAACTCTGAACAAGAGTTGTAAACTCTGAACAAGAGTTGTAAACTCTGAACAAGAGTTGTAAACTCTGAACAAGAGTTGTAAACTCTCAACAAGCTTTGTAAACTCTGAACAAGAGTTGTAAACTCTGAACAAGAGTTGTAAACTCTGAACAAGAGTTGTAAACTCTGAACAAGAGTTGTAAACTCTGAACAAGAGTTGTAAACTCTGAACAAGTGTTGTAAACTCTGAACAAGAGTTGTAAACTCTGAACAAGAGTTGTAAACTCTGAACAAGAGTTGTAAACTCTGAACAAGAGTTGTAAACTCTGAACAAGAGTTGTAAACTCTGAACAAGAGTTGTAAACTCTGAACAAGAGTTGTAAACTCTGAACAAGAGTTGTAAACTCTGAACAAGAGTTGTAAACTCTGAACAAGAGTTGTAAACTCTGAACAAGAGTTGTAAACTCTGAACAAGAGTTGTAAACTCTGAACAAGCTTTGTAAACTCTGAACAAGAGTTGTAAACTCTGAACAAGAGTTGTAAACTCTGAACAAGAGTTGTAAACTCTGAACAAGAGTTGTAAACTCTGAACAAGAGTTGTAAACTCTGAACAAGAGTTGTAAACTCTCAACAAGCTTTGTAAACTCTGAACAAGAGTTGTAAACTCTGAACAAGAGTTGTAAACTCTGAACAAGAGTTGTAAACTCTGAACAAGAGTTGTAAACTCTGAACAAGAGTTGTAAACTCTGAACAAGAGTTGTAAACTCTGAACAAGTGTTGTAAACTCTGAACAAGAGTTGTAAACTCTGAACAAGAGTTGTAAACTCTGAACAAGAGTTGTAAACTCTGAACAAGAGTTGTAAACTCTGAACAAGAGTTGTAAACTCTGAACAAGAGTTGTAAACTCTGAACAAGAGTTGTAAACTCTGAACAAGAGTTGTAAACTCTGAACAAGAGTTGTAAACTCTCAACAAGAGTTGTAAACTCTCAACAAGAGTTGTAAACTCTCAACAAGAGTTGTAAACTCTCAACAAGAGTTGTAAACTCTGAACAAGAGTTGTAAACTCTGAACAAGAGTTGTAAACTCTGAACAAGAGTTGTAAACTCTGAACAAGAGTTGTAAACTCTGAACAAGAGTTGTAAACTCTGAACAAGAGTTGTAAACTCTGAACAAGAGTTGTAAACTCTCAACAAGCTTTGTAAACTCTGAACAAGAGTTGTAAACTCTGAACAAGAGTTGTAAACTCTGAACAAGAGTTGTAAACTCTGAACAAGAGTTGTAAACTCTGAACAAGTGTTGTAAACTCTGAACAAGAGTTGTAAACTCTGAACAAGAGTTGTAAACTCTGAACAAGAGTTGTAAACTCTGAACAAGAGTTGTAAACTCTCAACAAGCTTTGTAAACTCTGAACAAGAGTTGTAAACTCTGAACAAGAGTTGTAAACTCTGAACAAGTGTTGTAAACTCTGAACAAGAGTTGTAAACTCTGAACAAGAGTTGTAAACTCTGAACAAGAGTTGTAAACTCTGAACAAGAGTTGTAAACTCTGAACAAGAGTTGTAAACTCTGAACAAGAGTTGTAAACTCTGAACAAGAGTTGTAAACTCTGAACAAGAGTTGTAAACTCTGAACAAGAGTTGTAAACTCTGAACAAGCTTTGTAAACTCTGAACAAGAGTTGTAAACTCTGAACAAGAGTTGTAAACTCTGAACAAGAGTTGTAAACTCTGAACAAGAGTTGTAAACTCTGAACAAGAGTTGTAAACTCTGAACAAGAGTTGTAAACTCTCAACAAGCTTTGTAAACTCTGAACAAGAGTTGTAAACTCTGAACAAGAGTTGTAAACTCTGAACAAGAGTTGTAAACTCTGAACAAGAGTTGTAAACTCTGAACAAGAGTTGTAAACTCTGAACAAGAGTTGTAAACTCTGAACAAGTGTTGTAAACTCTGAACAAGAGTTGTAAACTCTGAACAAGAGTTGTAAACTCTGAACAAGAGTTGTAAACTCTGAACAAGAGTTGTAAACTCTGAACAAGAGTTGTAAACTCTGAACAAGAGTTGTAAACTCTGAACAAGAGTTGTAAACTCTGAACAAGAGTTGTAAACTCTGAACAAGAGTTGTAAACTCTGAACAAGAGTTGTAAACTCTCAACAAGAGTTGTAAACTCTCAACAAGAGTTGTAAACTCTCAACAAGAGTTGTAAACTCTGAACAAGAGTTGTAAACTCTGAACAAGAGTTGTAAACTCTGAACAAGAGTTGTAAACTCTGAACAAGAGTTGTAAACTCTGAACAAGAGTTGTAAACTCTGAACAAGAGTTGTAAACTCTGAACAAGAGTTGTAAACTCTGAACAAGAGTTGTAAACTCTGAACAAGAGTTGTAAACTCTGAACAAGAGTTGTAAACTCTGAACAAGAGTTGTAAACTCTCAACAAGCTTTGTAAACTCTGAACAAGAGTTGTAAACTCTGAACAAGAGTTGTAAACTCTGAACAAGAGTTGTAAACTCTGAACAAGAGTTGTAAACTCTGAACAAGTGTTGTAAACTCTGAACAAGAGTTGTAAACTCTGAACAAGAGTTGTAAACTCTGAACAAGAGTTGTAAACTCTGAACAAGAGTTGTAAACTCTGAACAAGAGTTGTAAACTCTGAACAAGAGTTGTAAACTCTGAACAAGAGTTGTAAACTCTGAACAAGAGTTGTAAACTCTGAACAAGAGTTGTAAACTCTGAACAAGAGTTGTAAACTCTGAACAAGCTTTGTAAACTCTGAACAAGAGTTGTAAACTCTGAACAAGAGTTGTAAACTCTGAACAAGAGTTGTAAACTCTGAACAAGAGTTGTAAACTCTGAACAAGAGTTGTAAACTCTGAACAAGAGTTGTAAACTCTCAACAAGTTTTGTAAACTCTGAACAAGAGTTGTAAACTCTGAACAAGAGTTGTAAACTCTGAACAAGAGTTGTAAACTCTGAACAAGAGTTGTAAACTCTGAACAAGTGTTGTAAACTCTGAACAAGAGTTGTAAACTCTGAACAAGAGTTGTAAACTCTGAACAAGAGTTGTAAACTCTGAACAAGAGTTGTAAACTCTGAACAAGAGTTGTAAACTCTGAACAAGAGTTGTAAACTCTGAACAAGAGTTGTAAACTCTGAACAAGAGTTGTAAACTCTGAACAAGAGTTGTAAACTCTGAACAAGAGTTGTAAACTCTCAACAAGCTTTGTAAACTCTGAACAAGAGTTGTAAACTCTGAACAAGAGTTGTAAACTCTGAACAAGAGTTGTAAACTCTGAACAAGAGTTGTAAACTCTGAACAAGAGTTGTAAACTCTGAACAAGTGTTGTAAACTCTGAACAAGAGTTGTAAACTCTGAACAAGAGTTGTAAACTCTGAACAAGAGTTGTAAACTCTGAACAAGAGTTGTAAACTCTGAACAAGAGTTGTAAACTCTGAACAAGAGTTGTAAACTCTGAACAAGAGTTGTAAACTCTGAACAAGAGTTGTAAACTCTGAACAAGAGTTGTAAACTCTGAACAAGAGTTGTAAACTCTGAACAAGAGTTGTAAACTCTGAACAAGAGTTGTAAACTCTGAACAAGAGTTGTAAACTCTGAACAAGAGTTGTAAACTCTGAACAAGCTTTGTAAACTCTGAACAAGAGTTGTAAACTCTGAACAAGAGTTGTAAACTCTGAACAAGAGTTGTAAACTCTGAACAAGAGTTGTAAACTCTGAACAAGAGTTGTAAACTCTGAACAAGAGTTGTAAACTCTGAACAAGAGTTGTAAACTCTGAACAAGAGTTGTAAACTCTGAACAAGAGTTGTAAACTCTGAACAAGAGTTGTAAACTCTGAACAAGAGTTGTAAACTCTGAACAAGAGTTGTAAACTCTGAACAAGAGTTGTAAACTCTGAACAAGAGTTGTAAACTCTGAACAAGAGTTGTAAACTCTGAACAAGAGTTGTAAACTCTGAACAAGAGTTGTAAACTCTGAACAAGAGTTGTAAACTCTGAACAAGAGTTGTAAACTCTGAACAAGAGTTGTAAACTCTGAACAAGAGTTGTAAACTCTGAACAAGAGTTGTAAACTCTGAACAAGAGTTGTAAACTCTGAACAAGAGTTGTAAACTCTGAACAAGAGTTGTAAACTCTGAACAAGAGTTGTAAACTCTGAACAAGAGTTGTAAACTCTGAACAAGAGTTGTAAACTCTGAACAAGAGTTGTAAACTCTGAACAAGAGTTGTAAACTCTGAACAAGAGTTGTAAACTCTGAACAAGAGTTGTAAACTCTGAACAAGAGTTGTAAACTCTGAACAAGAGTTGTAAACTCTGAACAAGAGTTGTAAACTCTGAACAAGAGTTGTAAACTCTGAACAAGAGTTGTAAACTCTGAACAAGAGTTGTAAGCTCTGAACAAGAGTTGTAAACTCTGAACAAGAGTTGTAAACTCTGAACAAGAGTTGTAAACTCTGAACAAGAGTTGTAAACTCTCAACAAGCTTTGTAAACTCTGAACAAGAGTTGTAAACTCTGAACAAGAGTTGTAAACTCTGAACAAGAGTTGTAAACTCTGAACAAGAGTTGTAAACTCTGAACAAGAGTTGTAAACTCTGAACAAGAGTTGTAAACTCTGAACAAGAGTTGTAAACTCTGAACAAGAGTTGTAAACTCTGAACAAGAGTTGTAAACTCTGAACAAGAGTTGTAAACTCTGAACAAGAGTTGTAAACTCTGAACAAGAGTTGTAAACTCTGAACAAGCTTTGTAAACTCTGAACAAGAGTTGTAAACTCTGAACAAGAGTTGTAAACTCTGAACAAGAGTTGTAAACTCTGAACAAGAGTTGTAAACTCTGAACAAGAGTTGTAAACTCTGAACAAGAGTTGTAAACTCTGAACAAGAGTTGTAAACTCTGAACAAGAGTTGTAAACTCTGAACAAGAGTTGTAAACTCTGAACAAGAGTTGTAAACTCTGAACAAGAGTTGTAAACTCTGAACAAGAGTTGTAAACTCTGAACAAGAGTTGTAAACTCTGAACAAGAGTTGTAAACTCTGAACAAGAGTTGTAAACTCTGAACAAGAGTTGTAAACTCTGAACAAGAGTTGTAAACTCTGAACAAGAGTTGTAAACTCTGAACAAGAGTTGTAAACTCTGAACAAGAGTTGTAAACTCTGAACAAGAGTTGTAAACTCTGAACAAGAGTTGTAAACTCTGAACAAGAGTTGTAAACTCTGAACAAGAGTTGTAAACTCTGAACAAGAGTTGTAAACTCTGAACAAGAGTTGTAAACTCTGAACAAGAGTTGTAAACTCTGAACAAGAGTTGTAAACTCTGAACAAGAGTTGTAAACTCTGAACAAGAGTTGTAAACTCTGAACAAGAGTTGTAAACTCTGAACAAGAGTTGTAAACTCTGAACAAGCTTTGTAAACTCTGAACAAGAGTTGTAAACTCTGAACAAGAGTTGTAAACTCTGAACAAGAGTTGTAAACTCTGAACAAGAGTTGTAAACTCTGAACAAGAGTTGTAAACTCTGAACAAGAGTTGTAAACTCTGAACAAGAGTTGTAAACTCTGAACAAGAGTTGTAAACTCTGAACAAGAGTTGTAAACTCTGAACAAGAGTTGTAAACTCTGAACAAGAGTTGTAAACTCTGAACAAGAGTTGTAAACTCTGAACAAGAGTTGTAAACTCTGAACAAGAGTTGTAAACTCTGAACAAGAGTTGTAAACTCTGAACAAGAGTTGTAAACTCTGAACAAGAGTTGTAAACTCTGAACAAGAGTTGTAAACTCTGAACAAGAGTTGTAAACTCTGAACAAGAGTTGTAAACTCTGAACAAGAGTTGTAAACTCTGAACAAGAGTTGTAAACTCTGAACAAGAGTTGTAAACTCTGAACAAGAGTTGTAAACTCTGAACAAGAGTTGTAAACTCTGAACAAGAGTTGTAAACTCTGAACAAGAGTTGTAAACTCTGAACAAGAGTTGTAAACTCTGAACAAGAGTTGTAAACTCTGAACAAGAGTTGTAAACTCTGAACAAGAGTTGTAAACTCTGAACAAGAGTTGTAAACTCTGAACAAGAGTTGTAAACTCTGAACAAGAGTTGTAAACTCTGAACAAGAGTTGTAAACTCTGAACAAGAGTTGTAAACTCTGAACAAGAGTTGTAAACTCTGAACAAGAGTTGTAAACTCTGAACAAGAGTTGTAAACTCTGAACAAGAGTTGTAAGCTCTGAACAAGAGTTGTAAGCTCTGAACAAGAGTTGTAAACTCTGAACAAGAGTTGTAAACTCTGAACAAGAGTTGTAAACTCTGAACAAGAGTTGTAAACTCTGAACAAGAGTTGTAAACTCTGAACAAGAGTTGTAAACTCTGAACAAGAGTTGTAAACTCTGAACAAGCTTTGTAAACTCTGAACAAGAGTTGTAAACTCTCAACATGAGTTGTAAACTCTGAACAAGAGTTGTAAACTCTGAACAAGAGTTGTAAACTCTGAACAAGAGTTGTAAACTCTGAACAAGAGTTGTAAACTCTGAACAAGAGTTGTAAACTCTGAACAAGAGTTGTAAACTCTGAACAAGAGTTGTAAACTCTGAACAAGAGTTGTAAACTCTGAACAAGAGTTGTAAACTCTGAACAAGAGTTGTAAACTCTGAACAAGAGTTGTAAACTCTGAACAAGAGTTGTAAACTCTGAACAAGAGTTGTAAACTCTGAACAAGAGTTGTAAACTCTGAACAAGAGTTGTAAACTCTGAACAAGAGTTGTAAACTCTGAACAAGAGTTGTAAACTCTGAACAAGAGTTGTAAACTCTCAACAAGTGTTGTAAACTCCACATCCCCATGGTGGACACCAGTGGCTCCATAAGTCGACCACTTTCTGAAATGCCAGTAAAACATCGGTTATTTTTCTTAAAAATGGTGAAGAATTGCCAGCATAATGCGTAAATTTGATCTTTAACAAAAACGTACACTATGAGTGTCTTGTGCTCTCACCACAATACTTCCCCGACCCACGTGGATATTATAACAATTCCACTGTCCCAGAATGCAGAATACACATTTGCTTCAGAGATGCAAGGTGTCTGGCTATTGTTGTCCTTCACAAATGTTGAGGTGGTTGAAATTTGTACGTACCCACTTTACGCACGTGGGTACTGAGTCACCAGATTGAATTGGGGGATGGGCTTTGTCATCAATTCGGGAACCATCGCAACCCCCGCGCCCCTAGATGTCACTGCGGTGGCAGTGTTGTTGGATGCTGATTTCATCCCAGGTTTTCATTTCACACTCGGCGGTGTGTGCAGCATGGGGCACGCATCCAAGAGCGCCAGAAGGACAACGCAACCCCAGTTCCCGTCGTCCATCCAAAGTTATTTGTGTGCTGGCTTATTAAGGAAATAACCAAACAAACATTAGCGATCTTTGTGAAAATGCCGACGTGCATCACTTACAGCTGGGGTTTGTGCTGCAGGGCTGATTGTCGGGTGCACGGTGACTGATGAAGTGTCAATCGTGCAACACCAATGGGTATTATGACATAGGCAATAACATGGGTTAAAACTGGGGGGAAACCACAAATTATTGTGCTTTAAAAAAAGAAAAATTCATAACTTCTCTCTTATATTTGACTCACAGATATATCCATCTCAAGAATAATTCTAAGTGTTCAGACTTACTTTATGTAGGTCATGGTAATGTGCACTATATATAACAACAAACCAAAGTTGAACGCTCATAAGACTACATTGCATGTTTGCTACCGTTTGTGCATGAAAAGTGGGAATGTCGATCCGAATGAAAGTCTCATGGTAATAGTCTCCTATGAAGGAACAGCACGCCTAGTTTTTTTATTAATAATAATTATTAATGAATAATTATTATTAATAAGAAAAGATTGTAATTAAAACTGTGAGAAAAAGTCCATTTGAATTCACAGGTGGGAGCTCTCTGATATTGCACTGCTTACTTACGTGGATTTTTAATCATAGTTAACTCAAGGCATTATTTTAAATCTACAGTATATGTAAATTGGATATATATGGATAGTCTTGGTTTAAAAAAAAAACATCTCCCAGTTGGGTTTTAACAAGTGTGCCATTGTGCTGACATCAGAACTAACTACGAAGTCGAGACAGAAATGGATGGCACTGATCTCTGATTGAGAGGCCAAGGCCTATTCTGCTGAGGAGCATCCTCTGTCGCTAGACTCCATCTTCACTTGGAAAATGTCACCTCCCATCTGTCCTACTCGCACCCACTCACCTCTGGGGAATGTGCCTGGCTCTGCGTGCTTAACCGTGTTTGTGGACCAATGCATTCTCTTGGCTTTATAAACACTGCGATCGTAGTGATTATGCCATCATGCCCATATGAAAGTTGTTCATTTCATTACTAGTGAAATGACACCGACGACTGTATACTTAGAGCCTCTTTATTTCAGACACAACAACAACACTAGGCCTGGGCTTCGTTCTTCATCTTGAAGCTCCTCATCCCTTCCCTCGATCATCCCCTCTCCTCAGGCTCTCCCCTTTTACCCTTCCCTCGATCATCCCCTTTCTCGAACTTTCTCTCACTCTTTTTCCCGCAGCCCTGTCCTCCAACGGTTCCCAACCTTCGCCTCCGAGTTCTAGAATCTGTATCACGTGAGGCAGGACTCTGTCGATATCAGCATTGATTTCTGATTATCTGACGCAACTCTAAAAGACTAAGCCCAAGAGATGGAAACAAATTCTTCCTGATGCCTTTAAGGAAAACTAAACTAAACTATTTATATTTTACCTGGTAAGGCCCAATGAGCTCCATAGCTCTTTTCAGAAGCAACCTGGGTATCACAAATGATAGCTCAACAAAGTGGCTTATCATGTGGACATTTATAGCAGCCAAATACTCTAAATGCATGTTTCTAAGTGTGGAGGGAAAAACCGGAGGATCAGGAGGAAAACCCAAGCGACCATGGGGAGAACATGCAAACTTAAAATATACATACGTCAGGGTCGGGATTGAATCCGCGACCTCCAGTATACCAGGCAGGGGAGATAACATCTCACCACCGTGGCGCTCCTTATGAAGTAGTACAGTGAAATGAAGGTGAAAGCTCAATATGGAACAAAATGTAAGGATAAAATAGGTTATTATACTATGGAATTGTAAGCTTAAAAGATGGAGTATTTTGTTACCTCATATTTCAATGCCATACAATGAACATTTCTGGATCCAGATTGTATGATTATGTTTAACCAGGCTTTATTTTTCAACATCCTGATGGTGAATGGCCATCAAACATTAACCAGTCCGCTTCAGAAAAAAGTTTGACTAGTTTCCCACAATGTGACTCCAATTGTACTATCAGCATCGGGTCATGAGATTAAGACATTTTCATTTGTAACTAACAACAAGAAGCAGTGCCAGTGCCGTGTCAGGGAAGATATCCACATAACTACAACATAACTACAACAGAACTACAACATAACTACAACATAACTACAACAGAACTACAACATAACTACAACATAACTACAACAGAACTACACTGAAGGCACTTCCATAGGCCTCTAGTTTTCGGTGAAAGGAAAAAAAATAGACATCATTACGGGGTCTTTTGTGTGCATTCATTGAGCAGACCTCACTCTAAAACCCAGGTGCATATCTTGTGGCTGAATCCTGGGACAATCCCAGGATGTCATCAGTGATGGCTCAGGGCTCTGGCCTCCTGGCCGCCTGGCCACCTCGACCATTGTTCTTGACTCAAATAGTTAAAATTTCACATTTTCTCCAAAATGTTCACATAAATAAATAAGCAAAAGGACTTGCCCATCTTATCTATTATTTTTCTGTAAAGGGCATGAGTCTGAATTTGTTCCTGGATGGTAATAACATTGTAATCTCACGCTCTGATGCAATGAAGCAACCGATGGAAGAAGATGAAGCCACCGGGAGTTATTGCTTTCATCACATCAAAGCGTTTATGTATTTAAGCAGGATTGGGGTGAGCTGTGTAATAGCAGCATTCTGCTTCACTCGAACGTTGTATTTCACACTGTGGCGCCAATATAAACCTTTAATGACCTTCATGTGTGATTGGTAAATCTTGAGCGTTGGCAGGGTAATACGCAGTCCCCTTGGTTAGGTTTCAGGAAGTCTAAACATCTTATGTCGAGGTGACTGTAGAATAATAAACATATGTGGATTGATTGGCAGGTCATATCAACAAGTTTCCCAGGTAAAGTTTGGCATATATGTTGAACTTCTTTCGCAGCGTACGTAGCCAACTGCATTAATCGGAGGCGCGAGATGCGAAATATCATCGTAGAAATTCAACTTTACAGTGTGAATTCTACCACTCAAAAGTCTTCAAAATGGGTTTTTTGCATGTCCGTGGATTGGAGCCCATCAATACATGCACTTCTCATGCATTTGTTCAATTGCCAAAGTGGGAGATGATTTGAAAGTAAAAAAGTGGCTTATGTAATCCAACAAAGTGTTTTGCTAATTGTTATTCTTAGCTCTTTCGGTAAAGTCACGTTGAAGGGAAACAATAAAATAATAAGATATATAATAAGATATAATAAGATATATCTTATTATTTTATTGTTTCCCTTCAACGTGACTTTACCGAAAGAGCTAAGAATAACGTGATATTACCGAAAGAGCTAAGAATATGAATTACTGCAGTCACGAAAGCTTTAAATAAAAATTTGCTAATTGTTGTTATGGTTTGAATATGGCCATGTCTCTAAACACTCCACTACCACGTGCTGTTCAACAACTGCAACTAAAAATGTGATTCTGACAACTGAAACTGTATGATCCACCTATCTACACTAGTCACCTACCTACTCTAGTCATCTACCTCCTCTAATCCATGGCAGTATTTATTTGCCTGGACACTGTTTGCCAGCCTGTGCTCAATGACAGCATTCGGTTATACTATTACAGGTACACATTGGTATGGAAATATATTCCACGATTTTAACAAAGTGTCGAGTTCTCAATAAACGTTTAAAGTGAGTAGCCTCACCCTTACACACACGTGATGTGCTGATGACCTCAACATAAATGCACGTCACCATAATGGAACATTCTGACACAGGCACTTATTCATATAAGTCCGAAATAGAATGTAATAGAATTCATGCTTTGACTTTGCACCATATTTTAATTGCCGTATGGGTGAGTGCAATATTGTCTTTTTTTTAGGAAAGTCACTGCACTCTCTTGACCAAACACGCGAATCTTTAGTTCCGCCAGCCACAGGGTTTCTTGCACAAGCAGGATAAGCGTGGTGAGCAAGAAAAAGTGCCCTTCAATAAGCCAATGGACGACAGCTTTAATGCACTGAGATGTACTTCATAGTCTCCTGGAAGCTGAATGAATGCACTAGGAGGCATGAGAGGAGCACGCGTCTCATAATTTATAAGTTGATCGTGCAGTGGCATGAAAAACAAACAGTTAACGGGGGGCATAAGTTTCGATTTAAAGCTGGCAAAGTGTTTTAGTCGGGGGGGGGGGGGGGGGCTTATGGCTTTATGTTATTGTGTTTATGTTATTGTGTTTATGTTGTTGTGTTATTGTGTCTATGTTATTGTGTTTATGTTATTGTGTTATTGTGTTTATGTTATTGTGCTATGTTGTTGTGTCTATGTTGTTGTGTTATGTCATTGTGTTTCTGTTGTTATGTTATTGTGTTTCTGTTGTTATGTTATTGTGTTTATGTTATTGTGTTTTAAGATGCATGTTGAAAATTATGGGCACAGTAGGATTGCAATCCAGAGACTATTGCTTCAATCTCTCGGTGTGGCAATTGAAACAATTATGCAAATGTACGTATGTTGAACTTATTTAGCACCGTACGTAACCAACTGTGCTAATCGGCGTACGCGTGCGAGGCTCCGGCACCGCCTTACTTCCGGCATGCGCTGTGGCCGAGGGGGTGCGGAGCCACGAGGCTCGAGCGTCGGCTCTCCTCTGGGGCTCTTGCTCTCACCTCAATGTCCACTCGGTAAACTTCCCCGCATCTCTTCTGCGTATGTATATACGTATGTGTGTTGAACTTTTTTCGCGCCGTATGTAGCCAACCGTGCTAATCGGGGGGTGCTGCAGAAGGACAACAAACGGAACACAAAAAGTAGTTCTTCAGAAATTAGATTTCAATCTAGATAGCTCCAGTGGCTTCCTAATATCGGAAGGAAGAGCGTTCCAGACGGCCGCAGAAGCGCATGTGAAAGCACACGATGCGGTGACCATCTTTGTTCGATGGCCAGCAGCCAAAAGCCGCCGCAGCTGCTGCTGTGAGGTTGCGTTCCTCGTCGGAGGGGTCGTTGGAGCGCAACAAAATGGTCTCGGTAACTTTGAAGCAAGTTGCTGGTGGGTGACTATCGAGATCTTAGTGGATGTGCAGAGAATGCTCGATTATAATACATTTTTATCGCCACACCATGACAGTCTCAACGAGTCTCGAGACTGTTATTCTCAAGGAGGGTTCTGTCAGATTTTCTCACTCGGGGGACGATGTTGCTCCGTGTAATCCCAGTTGAGTAATTTGCAGGATCTTGTCGTACGCTCGTACTCTTGACATACTTTGGCATATGGCAAGAGTAGGGTTGTTGTGTGCAAGTATATGCAGTGAAATGTTAGAGTCACACAGTGTCCATAAAAATCTCCTTTTGTCACTGTATAATCTTGAAACACTTCGTGGGAACAATATGAGTTTTATATTCTTGGTTCTTTCGGTAAAGTCACGTAGAAGGGAAACAATAAAAGAATAAAATTATGAAACAATTAAATTCTCACGACGTTTCGACTGCAACACAAGCAATCATTATCAGGTGTGAAAACCACAGCACGAAAATTTGAAAAAAAGTGGCGTTTTTTTTAACGTTAGCACCACGGAGAGCGATTTGGCAGTTATTCAGATGGACGAGTCCATTTATGTTTGGAAAAGAGGAAGGGGGAGACGAAAATAATGGATGCGGTCTGAAAGCCACCGTAAGCGTGAACAATCAATTAAGACCCGAAATGGTTGATCAAATCCTTCCAATGAATGCTAAGCCAGAATCTATCTTCTCGGTTGAAATTGTCTCTGTGCTTGTATGTGTGGATAGCTTCATGAACGAATCTCTCATGGTAGCCAGATGGCTTGCAGAGAACCTCTGTCTTGGAGAAGTCAATGTCATGTGAGCCTACTGAATTATAACAGTGATCTACCACGGCCGAGGTGTTGGTCCTACCGTGTTTTAGGTCTGCTTTGTGTTCATGGATGCGGTCCGAGACATGTCGTTTGGTTTCTCCAATGTAACTACTACCACAGAGGCAACTTAGTTTGTAGACACCAGGGTACTGTATGTCCAGATGGAACCAGATCATGGATTTAATGTAATGTGTTGAATCGGACCTGGATCTTGTGTTTATTCAAGATTTTGGAGATCTTTTTTGTGATCCCCGCAATGTAGGGTAAAGTGATGGTTTTGAATGGCTCCTCAAGAGGGTCCTTCTTCATGGTTTGAGTGATAGCTTTGCGGATTGTGTAGTCGGAGTAACCATTAGCCTTAAGAGCTTGGTGTACGTGCTTGAGTTCACTGGCTATGTGTTCCTGGTCGAAACGTCGTGATAATTTTATTGTTTTATATTTTTATTATTTTATTGTTTCCCTTCTACGTGACTTTACCGAAAGAACCAAAAATATGAATCCCTGCAGTCACGAAAGCTTTAAATCTAAATGTAATATGAATTTGTTCAGTTTATGGAGGATATGTCTCTCCCATTTACAAGATTGAATATTTGCAATAATATTGAAAACATGACACATTCATCAAATTCATTTTTAGTACTATTATTTATTTTTGAAAATACTTCTGAAAACATTAATACAGGTTAAAAGAACTTGAACAACAATAGACATTGACAATGTGGAATAACAAATTTCCAACACAGCAACATTGGTATTATGTGAACATTTTGGAGATTTTTTGGCACATTTTACCAGCCAGCCGCTATAAAATCACAAAAGTTATTTTTGCAAATATCCCTGTGGGTATAAAAGTCAAAGGCGTGCCATTCATAGCAGCTTAATTTACATTTCACAGTCTGAAACAAAAAAGTCCTCTACTATTCTGTTTTAATATGATACGTGTTAGGCACATTGAAGCAGATTATACGAGATCAGTTTTAAAATTCCTCATGGTCTTTGCTAAAGGGAATTTGAATAAGCCATGTAATTAAACACAGCCAGTAATACACATTACCAAATATCAGCACTTCGCAAATAGATGTACCTTCAAAGTTAAAAGCAACAACAACATTACATAGCACTGGGATGATGCTATTTGTAGATTGGAATCAATATTAATGCTCAAGCCAAGTTATATATGAATTGGTTATAAACTGGTGTCATAGACGTTTAAACCTCGGGCAGTATTCCATTATGCATTCCTGACAATCCAAGACACCTTAGCCAAATTACCAAATTACCGCTCTACTTAACATTCTAACAGCGCACAGGGTGGCCTCGTCACCACTATTATTTATAAGTTTCCTTCTACTTTCTGGTAACAATTAGCGCTCTAAACGTGTTGTTGTTGGGCAGTTTAGTTTTGTATTTTCCTAAAAAAAATCGCGTTCCAAGTTTTCCAGTGCAAGTAATGAAAGTGATTTTAAAATATAAATAGATGGTGTTTATATAAGATTTTTGATCGTTCAAGATGCCTCTCCTTTTTCAGAACCTTGAACACATGCTAATGAAACTCTAAACGCATCTTATACATTTAAAAAACATAAATTCCTATTGTCGTGTGGCAGCTGAAGAACCGGGCAAATGTTTTAAATCCCCCTGCATCTGTCCATCCAGCAGTATAATTGGAGTATAAATAGGTTAACCACAGTTAGTCATTCTGCAGATTGCGTCCAGTGAGATAAAAGTGTGGTTACACTCGCAGCTTACTCGACAGTTGGCCATTGTGGAAGAGTAGGCCAAAAACCTTATGCCCTATAGAGGGCCTCTCTAAAGCTACCTCTAGTGGATACCGTTCTGCCAGCAGTGGAGTGAGCAAGGAATTGCAGGACTGAACCTTTACTTTATATAACAGCCCAAAGTGCAGACTTATGGGAAAGTACAACAACTAAATCTACCTCTTGCAGTGGATAAAGCCTGGTAAGGGAGGATAAACAGGGAGGAGAGGGATTGTTAAGCCCTCAGAAGGTACAGCCATCTGTCCAACACGAGATGTCCCAAATTAGCAATCTGGTGAGGGATTTTTAGGTTTCTATAAGCAGGTGTGGTCATTAAAATTAATGTGAATTTAAAGGCATGCGATCAGTCATTCAATTAACTGTTTTAGAGCCACAGTCGACAATGGGAATTTGAAATTCAGAAAACTCTGCACCTAATGGTGCTAGGTGGTGTTATTGCACCAGTGAAAAGCCACTCGCACAGGCATCATCGTCAGCCTGATTAGTTCACTGCTGATGAGTGGGGCACCGTGGTGGCAAGATGCGTTTGGCTGCTATACATCTTCTGAAAAAGAGCTGTATAGCTCAGTGGGCCTTACTTGTTAAAAATTAAAATAGTTTACATAGTTAAATAAAATAGTTTTCCGAAAAAAAAAAATTCATGAAAATCGTGATGTTAATGGTGTGTTCAATTTGTTGGGAACTCGTACAGGGCACGCCAACGTGAAGACATTTGTCACGTGTTTTACAACGCGTCCTCCCAATTGACAACAATCGATAAGGAATTTCGCGAAACATCGCCAAGCGTGATCGTTTTATGAAAATGTTTTGAACTCCTTGACACTTAAGGCAAATGGAGGCCCGATTATAATTATCGCAAGCAAGCGAGAAGGAAGCTTGTATTGCCTCTGAAACGTCGTGATTGGATTTTATTATTATTATTTATTATTATTATTTTTTACCTACGTGACTTTAACTAAAGAACCAAAAAGTATGGATCATTGCAGTCACGAAAACTTCAAATCTAGAATTTAGGTGGAAGAGGTTGATGAAGACTGCGATGTTTTCTCTTCCATATACCATTGTAGGAAGTGAGCAGGTGATCGTTCTTCTCGCGTATAAAGTCCAATACCTATTTGGATATTGATATAAGATTGATGACATTTGTAGAGCCTGTGTTTTGCTCCTTCGTTTCTCCATTGAACGATCGCTTGGGGCAGTGGTTTAGGATATGGTCTATGGTCATTGTTCTGTGCAGACTTCTCTGGAGATGAGGGCTGCACCATTGCTTCTTGCTTTGTTTTTCAGCACTGCAGGGATCTTCAGCAGTTGGAAATTATGCCTCCTGAAAATGGCCACAGTCGTGGTGCGTGGTGGGAAAATCTTGAGAGAAGAAACGCACAGCGCACGGCCTAACCCTGTAGATCACACTTACCAGGCATTGTATTTATCGTTCCGTTTATAGCTCATTGTAGTGGTGGTAGTAATTACCACCACGCCACATCGCTGTAATGGTAGTGCTCCGCCTATCTCTGTTCATGATCTCTCTGCGTGTGTCTCCACCCCCACCCCCATTGCTGCACGGCGCAGCACAAGCACCTGAGCCAGACCAAGTTCCGCGTCATATCAACGGTGCTATTTCTGCTGGCCGGCTGCCTCTTCTTCGTGGTCATCCCCACCGTGATCTTCATGCACGTGGAGGGCTGGACGACACTCGAAGCGATTTACTTTGTGGTGGTCACCCTCACCACCATCGGCTTTGGGGACTACGTGGCGGGTGAGAGCATGGACGCGACCTGGCGGGTGGCACGGCCCGCGCTCGTTGCCGGAGGTGTTCGCGGTTCCATTCCACCGGCCACGCTTGGTTCACGCTGCGGCTGTGGTGGTGGCCGCCATAAAATACGCTCGCCGTCTGCTTTACAGTGGACGTTATTAAAGATCACGTGACATTATTAAGTATGATTTTGCGTTGTTAAAGATTACGTGAAGTTGTTAAAGGTCACGTCACGTTGTTAAAGGTAACGTCACGTTATTGAAGATCAGGTGACGTTGTTCGAAAGACAGTAGGGGCACATATGCCGGCGTGTAACCACTTCGTAGCATCACCCCCTACTTACAAACCAATTTCCGCTTTGCTGGCCAGTGCTGCGGTGACCTTGTGTTGACCTTGTTGACCTTGTTGACCTTGTGCTACACAGGTATAGCCGCCGCCAGGGTGCCTCAAAATGTACTGCATGGGAGGTGCAGTATTAATAGTCAGCGAAAATAATTATGAAAATGAAAGGTGTTTTTACTTTTTACAATGTTATTGTACAATTGTTTGGGAGCCAAATTTAAATTATTTCATACGTTTAGGGTTAATGAAGTAGGCACTCATGTTTATATGCACAGTCCTCTGTCAGTCCACTGCTGGATGAGGGCCTCCCCATGTTGAGCAAGTTGTTAGGGTGATTGGACCATACATCACCACGCTGATCAGTGAGGGTCAGATTAAATATCCAGGTTTAGTCCTGCTTGGCTTCTCAGATATGCTGAGATTGGGTGCATTCTGGGTTATTGGGTCATAGACAGAAAGTGAGAATTTCCCATCTCTCTTTGGAGCCTGGGTGGTCTTGCGGTCAGTGTGCCTGCCACTGAACTCAGTCTTGTTCGACCATAGTTTTAAATTGCCCACCACGAGCTGAGAATTTATGTGGGAAATGACCAATTTACCTAAATTGCTTTCAAAGTGGGCATTACCACGTTAACCAATAGAACATAAAACATGTGTTCCACATCTTTTTCTCCAGAAACTCCAAACTCATCAAATAGAGGTTGGTTTTCAAATATGCTCTTAAAATAGAACCCTTATGGTCGAAAGAAATGTGACTTGGAGCATGAGCCACAACGTTATTAAATTAAATATAATTTTTTAGGAGTGTGCAATGAGAGTGCCGGAAAAGAATGAAATGTTTGGTCGTTGAATGTCTGCAGACTGCTAAATGCCTCTCGAGTCTGTATGTATGTTGCATTTCCTTTCCACCATACGTAGTCAACCGTGCTAATTGAAAGTACCTCCCCATACCATGTGGGTCTTGGGGGTTATTTGAGCATACTTCACGACGCTGGTCAAGGCTGGTGGCATAGATGATGGAGCATGGTACAGTACAAACATTTTTGCTGTACTGCCTTCTGCTGATATTGTAGCTCCACAGCTGCCTGTTTAATTCACGGTGGTCGCCCATCCGAGGGCAGTCCAGGCAGTGGCGTCACTGGGGGGGTGCGGGGGGGTGCGGACCGCACCGGGTGACACCATCAGAGGGGGTGACACCATCAGAGGGGGTGACACCATCAGAGGGGGTGACACCATCAGAGGGGGTGACACCATCAGAGGGGGTGACACCAAAATTACTGTCGAAACCATTTTTGTGCAGTGTTTCAGCATACATTTATTATTCTTTATAAAAAATATATCCACGTAGTTTTAATAACAACAACACAAATTCGTAAGCCCAACTTACATGTACAATATACCTACAAGGCAAAAACTCTATGCTAATTTACTTTTTGAACCTTTTAATGCGCTCCGGTCAGATCAGTCATTGTTACCCAACTCCAGTGACGCTTCGAGTCACGTGGTTTCGTCTGCACGCGCTACAAGCACGCGCTGGTGTGTTTTCGTCGCTGCTGCTGTTTTAATAGTCGCTGTTTTTGTCAAATTTTCTGGTGTTTTAGCTACAATATTGTGGTCATAAGTATTTGTGAACCTATATCAATAACTTTTTTACAGAATTAAGTAGTAATTAAAGGAAATTGTAATTTAAAGGTATAATTTAATTTTTACTAGTTGTTTATGTCACTACTATTGCCATTACTTTTAGTGATATACGGGAATTACGATTTACGAGTGACATTAGTACAAAAACTATTACTAAGGATTCTGTATGGTCTAGTACGGGCGGAGGTCCATGAGGGGTGACACAATGAGTTACCGCACTGGGTGACAGCAACCCTCGTGACGCCACTGAGTCCAGGCACATGCTTAATGCTTAATCAAGATTGATGCCTGCTTAGCTTGCGACATCCAATGAGTTGTTCGTGCATTTGAGGTAATTTGTTTATTCGCTGAGTTGAAGTGATCCGATGTAATAATAATAATTTAAATGTATTTATGTATTCATCAACAGGTCAGAGTAAATGCTTCAATGTGTTTAGTCATCATCATCATCCTCATTATTAATGTCAGCCACGATCTATCCACTGCTGAATGAAGGCCTACCCAAGCCATCAATATCTCTTCATGTATTATTTTTGTACTTTTATAACACTGGAGTATATTATTTCTTGCACTAAACATTCTGCTGTGCCCTTGAGTAAATACAACAACAAATGTTCTTTCTAGTTTACATAGTGCAAAGTACTTTGTGTGTGTTTATTGCTGAGAAAGCCTTGCCATACGATAGAACCTACCCTTCTCAGTAATGTACTCTACACTGTGAGAACATCACATTCCCTTCTTGTTCTGGATGAAAAATTGCCTCATTGGATCGCTCTGACATGGGTTAAATTATTCCACTACAAGGAGTATTTTTTAATCAAATCAATTGCTCCAGCTTCTAGTTACTACTCAGTCAAGGTTAGCGTGTAGGTTGATATTTCTGTAACATACAATGAGGGAAAAAAGTATTTGATCCCCTGCTGTTTTTGTACGTTTGCCCACTGACAAAGAAATTATCAGTCTATAATTTGAATGGAAGGTTTATTTGAACACTGAGAGACAGAATAACAACAACAAAATCCAGAAAAATGCATGTCAAAAATGGTATAAATTAATTTGAATTTTAATGAGGGAAATAAGTATTTAGCCCCCTCTCAATTAGAAAGATTTCTGGCTCCCAGGTGTCTTTTATACAGGTAACGAGCTGAGATTAGGAGCACATTCTTAAAGGGAGTGCTCCTAATCTCAGCTTGTTACCTGTATAAAAGACACCTGTCCACAGAAGCAATCAATCAATCAGATTTCAAACTCTCCACCATGACCAAGACCAAAGAGCTCTCCAAGGATGTCAGGGACAAGATTGTAGTCCTACACAAGGCTGGAATGGGCTACAAGACCATTGCCAAGCAGCTTGGTGAGAAGGTGACAACAGTTGGTGCGATTATTCGCAAATGTTAGAAACACAAAAGAACTGTCAATCTCCCTCGGCCTGGGGTTCCATGCAAGATCTCACCTCGTGAAGTTGCAATGATCATGAGAACGGTGAGGAATCAGCCCAGAACTACACGGGAGGATCTTGTCAATGATCTCAAGGCAGCTGGGACCATAGTCGCCAAGAAAACAATTGGTAACACACTACGCCGTGAAGGACTGAAATCCCGCAGTGCCCGCAAGGTCCCCCTGCTCAAGAAAGCACATATACATGCCCGTCTGAAGTTTGCCAATGAACATCTGAATGATTCAGAGAACAACTGGGTGAAAGTGTTGTGGTCAGACGAGACCAAAATGTAGCTCTTTGGCATCAACTCAACTCGCCGTGTTTGGAGGAGGAGGAATGCTGCCTATCACACCAAGAACACCATCCCCACCGTCAAACATGGAGGTGGAAACATTATGCTTTGGGGGTGTTTTTCTGCTAAGGGGACAGGACAACTTCACCGCATCAAAGGGACGATGGACGGGGCCATGTACCGTCAAATCTTGGGTGAGAACCTCCTTCCTTCCCTCAGCCAGGGCATTGAAAATGGGTCGTGGATGGGTATTCCAGCATGACAATGACCCAAAACACACAGCCAAGGCAACAAAGGAGTGGCTCAAGAAGAAGCACATTAAGGTCCTGGAGTGGCCTAGCCAGTCTCCAGACCTTAATCCCATAGAAAATCTGTGGAGGGAGCTGAAGGTTCGTGTTGCCAAACGTCAGCCTTGAAACCTTAATGACTTGGAGAAGATCTGCAAAGAGGAGTGGGACAAAATCCCTCCTGAGATGTGTGCAAACCTGGTGGCCAACTACAAGAAACGTCTGACCTCTGTGATTGCCAACAAGGGTTTTGCCACCAAGTACTAAGTCATGTTTTGCAGAGGGGTCAAATACTTATTTCCCTCATTAAAATGCAAATCAATTTATAACATTTTTGACATGCGTTTTTCTGGATTTTATTGTTGTTATTCTGTCTCTCACTATTCAAATAAACATACCATTAAAATTATAGACTGATCATTTCTTTGTCAGTGGGCAAACGTACAAAATTAGCAGGGGATCAAATACTTTTTTCCCTCACTGTACGATGGGTTTGGGAATTTTTTTTTCTTCCAAATTACAGTGTGTAAGTGTGCTGTATTACATTTGAGAGCACGTACAAATGTTATCAATCATTTATTTGGTACAGCTTTCAGGATTGCTTGGGTAGCATTTTCCATTTAAAACCCCTAAGGTGTGTGCAGTGCAAAATGCTCTGACGCATGCCTTTTATCATCCAGCATTGCGGTGGTGAAGATTGGCGGATCATACAAATTTTGTGAAACTCCCTGCCTGTGGACATTGACCTGCCATGCCATTGACGTGTAATATTCTGCTTTACCAGGAGATTGCGGTACAGCAAATATGAACTTTATCTGCTCTATCTGCGTGGGATAGAGTGTGTTCCCCTCCAGGTGCTCTAAATTCCTCCCACATTAATGGAGTTGGCCAAACATTGTATGAATGTACGTATGTTGAACTTGTTTCGCACCGTACGTAGCCAACCGTGCTAATCGGAGGTGCAGGGGAAGGGCATCAAACTAAACACGCACACAAAATGTCGGTCCACAGAGCTTGGTCAATTGTTGCCACTGGTTCTGGCTGCCTTGTCGCTTGTCTGTGGTTTCCTGCGCCCCTAAATATCTATAAACCATGCGCGTGACATTTATCAGTACCACCTCATTGCTTGTTTGAGATGGAAGACACTTTGGTTTTGACCATGACGATGCCCTTATGGGATATCAATATAATTTACAACCTCTTTTGTTAGTCTGCGTGTACGAGGAAAGCCTCTCTTGACCGTGTTGGTCTTGGGCGTTGTTTGACCATACTTCACCGTGATAGTCAGTGTGGGTTGGGGAAGGGGGTGGAAGAAGCATCCAGGACCATTTGAGTTATCACTCACCACTGATGTCAGCTGTGGCCGGGAATCAAACTCGGATCACTGATTTCAGAGCGCAATGTGAGGACCACTGCACCGCTGCCCCACCCCATCATCAGGTTCAAATATTTGCTGGCACTAAAGGTCGCCCGACACTGATTGGGAAGAAGTGACCCTCACATAATTGTTGCCAGAATCAGCTTGGTTGAGTGCAATACATCACACAAGTGCCACACAGGACTAGGAAATAGTGTTGTTAAATCGAATGCCTTACTCGGTTACGCTCGGCGAACTAAACTTACAAAATTGAATAACCGTTGCTGTGTGTTTTAAATCAACACCACAAAATTGAAGTGTAGTGATGTAGGGAGGAAATACACGCCGCAATTTGAAAATCGGAGCTGTTGTTGATATAGATTTCCCATAAATTGCCTGGATTCTCATGTCTCTGCATCCTCCCTACGCTTGCTAATCACGTTTGTTTCAAACTCGCCGCTGTTCTCATTAGTTGAATGAAAGTGATCAATTTCCCGCCATTTTTGATGCTTTGCAATTAAGGATGAAGGGCATTCGTGAATTGGCTCTGTCCTGCCCAGCCATCTATATTGGGTATGGGGGAGGTGGGGGCATCAAAACGCTTGTTAAAGTGATTCGGTGGGATTGAAACTGCAGTATAAAGTTGTCTTGCTGTTAGGAACTTCACCTATAAATGAAACCTGGTGAAATTGATCAAAGCAATGCAAAAAAACTTTCAGACACAAACCAGAACAAAAAGTACTCGAAGCAAAGACGCAAACGCATTCTGCTCCTGACGATTCCCTGTCGACTTCCGTACTCATGAATGATTCCAGGGACAAATGCATGCACGTGCACGATTTTACATAACTTGTTTAAAGATAATGTTGCGGTCTCACTGTATACTGTTAAGCCACGCTTGCGAATTAAATTTTACATTGTTTAACGAGTGAGTAATAAGAAAACTCCCAATGAATTCCCTATGTAAAATGCCACCGCACAGCATTCGTTTTAACCTTCGCTGCAGTGTCTCGATTCAAGCATGAAACGAATAAAAAATAAACATGCACAAAGCAATTCAAAATAATCATCACAACGTTTTTATAGTTGAAAAAGTAATAAAGATAAGTGGTGTACGCGTGAGAAAGTCTTTGCCAACTCATTGCTGGATGAAGGCTTCCTCACTCCATGTCGGTCATGGGGGTTGTTTGACCATACTTCATCACACTGGTCAGTGCGGGATGGTCAACGGCGGTGCAGGACCGGTTTAGATATCACCCGTCACTTGTTAGAGCTTTGGCCAGGAATCAAACTCAGGTTGCTGGGGTCTAGTGTGACGCGCTAGCCGCTGCACCTCAAAGGTTGCATTACTTAGCAGCTTAAAAATTGCACTTTAATGCACGAGGGTCGCTCTAAACCACAAAAATCCACTTGATTGCTTGATCTCAGACACATGTCCCTTACACAGTTGTTATCTGTATTGCATTATCACTTTTATTCACATTACATGTGTTTTTTCTAAGTACATATTTATCTATAATCTCTTTTATCTGCTGGTTCCAGTGCTATATATATATTTTTTATCAGTGGTTGTGTTTGGAAAAAAGGGTTAATGAAATATATTTCCAGTGCGAGACTGTGTTACCATTAAAAAGCCTGCTCAAGTGTTTTTGTATTCGTGGGACGTGAACACATGGCCTCAGCCATCTGCCTGGCGAGTGAATGTTCTGGATCTCAGGTAAATACTTGTTATGCGAATGTGATGGCCATATTGTGATGGCCATCGTGAAACACACGAGCTTTCTTAAAATAATCGTCAATCATCATCACGATTCATGGGCAGATAGCCCTTCGTCGGTTTTCCACTGCAGATCTCATCATTTGTTTCCACTTTCCTCTCTGTCTTCTGGTGCCAATGTGCTCAAGCAGTGCCACAACTTGCTGGCACCCATCTCGTGATGTAGTCATCACGCCACTCTCTGTGAGGTCTTCCCTTCTATCCGGTTCCTTCTCTTTTTCTGAACAACAACAACAAAAACAACACTTTTAATTCTCCTGTTGTTTTTGTCCATATTATTTATGTGTCCAAATAGTGGCAGCTTCCTTCTCATCGCTAGCTGCATCATCAGGTCGTCGTCTTCGATGTGCAACATTTCTCTTCGACGTTGGTCAATCTTTGGGTCCAGCTTAGATGCTTAGATGCAGTATCCTTCTGTAGCAATACTGTTCAATCGTCAATAACACTGCCTTAATAATGAACAGTATATAATAGACGACGTTTCGGGCAATGGCTCTTCACAGAAGTCAGATAGGTGGTGCCACTCTACCTCTGGCCTCTCTATGTCCTGTGAAGAAGAGTCATTGCCCAAAACGTTGCCTATTATAGACCTTTCATATTTAAGGCTGTGTTACATGTTGTTGTTGTGCTTGTGCACTACTGCCAATGCAGCATCAGCAAATAATGTATTTTTTTCTTGTGGAATAATTTCTGCATATCAGTAATAGTGTCTTCCAATAAATAACTCCTGTGCAATCTCGTGTAACTCCATGCATAGTACATGTGTGGTCCTGGGGATTGCTTTTTCATTATCATACTTCACGGTGCTGGTCAGTGCAGGTTGATGAAGGGACAGTAGGCTCATGACCGATTCAAATATCACTCGCCACTTATGGTAGCCATGGCTGGGAATCCAACACAGGTCTATCAATTTCACAGCACAGTGCATTAACCACTGAACCAATCGGCCACCCTGTTGTTGATTGTGGATTATAAATAACTATGATGATGATGATGGTAGTGGTTCCAATGAAGTTACAATGAAGTGGTTACGATGATGATGGCAGTGGTTACAATGAAGGGCTGTAATTGGGAGGCGAGGCTGAATTTACATTGACTCCAGGTTGAACTCATGGCGTTATTATTAGGGAGCCTGACAACCACTCCACCAACTGAGATGTCTCAACTTTTTAAACGTAATTTCTGTGTCGGCACAGGATGGAATATGATACGCGCACCACTAAGTCGTGCAGCATTATGCAAGAACCATTACAAAACTCTACCGCAACAGAGTTATCAAATGTATACAATGAATTGGAAGCAAAACATATCTGAACCATAAATAATTGACAAATGCTATTTGTATTATGTTATGCATTGTAATTTGAAACGTATTCAGATATCTGGCATCAGCATGTTACACTCTAGGGACTTCGCATATTATACCATAGACATACGAATGGTATGGATTGACTGATGTGTGGCTGCCAAAATAATTCTGCCACTTGCTTGGACAGGAAGCGTTCTGTTACAGGATTCAGTTTGATGTAAAATCTATTGACAATGACACGAACGCTAATGCCGTCACTTTGTTCGTGTTTCAGCAAATATTTCTCTATTGATTGCTGTTTAACCGACGTTCATGCCCAGCACATTTGTCAAACACTGCTGGATAAGGGCCTCCCCATGCTGTGCCTCCCCACATACTTCACCATGCTGGTCAGTGTGGGTCAGTGAAGGTGGGCAGCTTTTCCACAGGATCACAGAAGTACAGTACAACGTTGTATTTTGCTGCACCACCCTCTGCTGCTAACCACGCAGTCCCATAGCAGCGTATAGAAACCTGTTTGTGCGTGGTGGTCGCCCATCCATCTAACCAATGACTCACGCTCAATATTCCTCAACACCCAGGTCATTTTGAATGCCCATGATGCATGTGTAGTGCAGTCCAACCACGCGGAGACGGGGAATTCTATAAGGGCTGGCAACCGTTTATTAATACACGCTCTCACACTGCATCCTGCACTCACACCAGCGTAGGTGCACTTTGTCCTTCACTTGGACCTGGTATACTATATACGTCGAAATCTCTTCGGCTACCCCTCGGCTCTCTCACCCGTTTGCCCGGGGCGGGGAATCAGCCAACACCAGCCCGCGACGAGGAGCGATACCTATTCCAGCCGATCCTCACCCTGGCTACCCACGACGACCACGTGTCCCTCACGTGGTCCCCCTTAGAAACACTCTCGGTAACTCCTCCCCCTTAGCTCGGCACCGCCCACTTTCTGGAAAGTACTTTCCCCTCCGTGGCCCGTGACGTTACGTCATCCTTGGCCTCGCATAGCTCTCCATCCACTCGGCCTTCCTTACGCTCATCCCTCATTGGCTAATCACAGTACTCCTCTACACATGCATTACTTTAACTTACGAAAAAGTGAGTGTAATATGGCATTTTGTTGTCATACAAAATACGCATTGTTTTTGTTTGGATTATGCAGGCTATTTTCATACATTTTACAATGTGTGTGATGTGAGTGAGAGTGTTAAAGTAACTGTGCATTTATTTTTGTCAACTTTATCCTTTTTTACTATTAATAAAGGTGCTATATTGCATATGTCAGTTTCATGAGTGGGAACAATCTATTAAAATAAGTTTTAATTTTTACCTCTTAACGTTTAAGTGTAGCTACCATCCTTTTTTAAATATCCAAAGTCACTGTTAACCCAATAAGGTCAACTTGGTTTTTGAGTTATATTGTAAGACGTCTTCGAGAATGTGTCAACATTGCATTTTTATAGAAACATTCACGAGACGTGCATGTTTATATAGCGATTCCATCTGGGCGGCGGTGACTAATCACGTGGCCTGTAATCCAGCAGGTCACGTGATTAGCGAGAGTTGGTGGATCTGAAAAATTACAAAATCTTGTGAAACTCCCAACTTCATGCGTTTAGAGTATTTGGCTGCTATACACTTCCGCATGATAAGCCACTTCATTGAGCTATCATTTGTCGTCAGGTCGCTTCTGAAAAAGAGCGACAGTTCAGTTGTTTATAGTCAATACCCTGGCTTGCAAGCAGATTGCAATGCAGCAAAGTGTGGACTGACATCATCCATTTCGTCTTTTATGGGATTGATTGTTTCCCCCTCTCACGCACGGGTGTTCTCCGAGTGCTATGGCAATTTCCTCCCACCTGTATAATATGCACTCACTAAGTGGCTGAAAACATCTTAATATCGAGAGAACTGCAGAGCTGTTGTTGGCGCTGGCCCATCATCTGGCAGCCTTCCAACTCGTGTCTGCGGTTCCTCAGCGATTGTGAGATGCAATTTGCATGAATGATGTTATGTAAAACGAATCATTATGTTTTTATTTTCCCGAGTAAAACATATCTATGTAAATAAAACGTAGTTCTGTAATCTGTGTTTGAGTTGTTGCCGAACAACACCGGGTACAACCACAAAGCGCATCGGAGAGCTGCACGGCATTACCGTAGAAACCGAGGCGGTGGTATGTACAAACTGAAGGAAAACATATGCAATGGCATGGTCACCGTCCACGTAAAATTGCTGGCTGTAAAACTTTAGTGGTCGTGTGTGTCTTTGGAGTCTATTAAGAAGAATGGGAAATAAATAAGCGTATTTAAATACATATTTACGAAGACTAAATTAAATAGCGTGCATGATTTAACAATAAATGTTTTTCTTAAACATCTATTTACTTGTGGTACTGCCATTTCCATGTTGCGTTTGCAGTAGCATCCTGATTGTAACAGCCTACAATTGGATGAAATCTATCACATGCAGCATATATCGCCTTAATACTTGGACCTGTTTAATGTGGCTATATTGGCTATTGTTTTGTGAGGAATGACTGCCACTTCTGTATACAATCGGCCCAACTTCACATTCGGAAATTCACATGGGGCGGATTCTGCACAAATTACTCACCCATTCCACCATTGTTCATTCTTCACAGCCAGCATGTCCCATGGCGTTTGGGGTTAGGAGCAGGGTTAGAGCACAGCCACCAATGGGGATAAACAAAAATCTTTCCAAGGAGCAGAAACTTTCCGCCAATGTGCAGAATGGCGTCGATCAATTCACTTCAAACTAATTCCATTATATGGTCAACGTCAGGCTACTTTATTTTGTATGATGCTGGCTGGGGTGCCACGGTGGCGAGATGTTAACTACCTCGCCTTGTATGCAGGAGGTCGTGGATGCAATCCCGACCCTGATGCCTGTATAATTGGAGTTTGCATGTTTTCCCCGGAGTCACGTGGATTTATCTCTGGGTCCTCCAGTTTTTCCCTCCACAATTGGAAAGATGCATTTAGAGTATTTGGCTGATATGCATTTCCACGTGATAAGCCAATTCGTTGAGCTATAATTTGTGGCCAGGTCGCTTCTGAAATATAACTTTATAGCTCAGTGGACCTTATCTGGTAAATAAAAAGTTTGGTTTAGTTTAAGCTCCACAGCCATGTTATTGTAGAGGAGTACTGCGGGGACCCAATGAGGGACAACCACGGGAAGGGGTCTAAGCAGAAAGGGGAGTGCCAGAAGGCAGAAAGAGAGGAGGGTAAGCAGCAAGACCCCAGGTGAAAGGGAGGAGCCCGGGCTAAGGGGATAAAAGGGGAACCTGGATGGAAGAGGAGGGGAGAGTGAGGAAGGGGAGCCAGAGAGAGAGAGAGAGGAGCCAGGTAGCAGGGAGAAAGGCTCCTGGGCTGGAGGGACAAAGGAGGCTAGGAGTGGATGAGTACGGGGTAGCCCGGACGAAGGTCGAGGGAGTCAGGAGAGAGGGCGACAGTCAGGGAGTAGGGGGGTACTCGAGACAGAAGAGGAGTGGGATGTCGGCATGAATAAACGGCAATCAGCCCTGAACATTCTACCCTGGTCTCTGTCTGAGTCTGTAATCACGAAGCACGACTCTACATTATGTATTTCCCTGCTCATTCTATCGCCTAACCCTTCCCCCACAGTGCTTCTCCCAACAGCCCTTTAGGTTGAATTGGGAGCTGGGGAGTCTCATCGTTGTGTCTGCATTTGTGCGTGTGATATTTGCACGATGGCCAGGTGGGAACTTGCAGATGCAGTACAAGGAGTGGTACAAGCCGCTCGTCTGGTTCTGGATCCTCGTTGGCCTGGCCTACTTCGCCGCCATCCTCAGCATGATTGGGGACTGGCTGCGTGTGCTCTCCCGCAAGACCAAAGAGGAGGTACCTGCTACATTTGTTTTGGCTGCACAGTCGCTATTCACTGAAACGATTCTTTTAACACAACTTTTTGTTTCACTTAACCACGTAAGGCTCCATGAGCTACACAGCTCTTTTTCAGAAGCGACCTGGCCACAAATGATAGCTCATCAAAGTGGCTCATCACGTGGAGATGTATAGCAGCTAAATACTCTAAACGCCACGTTGATTCTAAATGTGGAGGGAAAAACCGAAAGACCCGGAGAAAATTCCATGTGACCACGGGGAGAAGACCCAAACGCCAAATAAACAGGCATCAGGGTTGGGATCGAACGCACGACTTCCTGTATACCAAGCGAGGTAGTTAACATCTCACCACCATGGCAGCCACTTGTTTTTTTACTTTACTTCATGGCTGTACTTTATTTTGATTGCTTTGTATTTATCAATTTGGTGATGCAGGTCACTCTCTATCCTGGTCTCTTGAGTTCACACCGGGTTAAACAAAAAAAACTTAAAACCTTTACATAAATTGGTGAATTAACACTTGACTTAAATAAAAAAAAACAGTGATTTCGGAATGCTTACTTGCTTATTAAGCATAGGCCTTGTCTGTGTTTGCAGCCATAGCCCTGGGTCTTTTGTGAGTCTATATATCATTGTGAGTCTATGGATCTCTATGCGAGTCAGTGGGTCTTTACATGAGTTGATTGTTTTAAGGGAATCCGTCTAATTCTGTGCGAGTTTGTCAGTCTCTATGTGATTATGTGGGTCTCTATCTGAGTCTATGGGAGTTTATGAGTCGATGTGCATATCAGCCAAAATGACCAAGGCTGTAATCATTTTGTCTTGGCGATTTGAAAAGCTTGAATCATAGACCACATTTTCTGGTGGATTATTTTGTCAGTCCCAGCAGATGACATGCAGGTTATTCTGGAGCTGTCTTATTGTTGGGCGAAAGTGGAATAATGAGGCTACATATTCTTTTTAAGAAGTTCTTGAAATGTCTTAATTGTGTTTAAATGCACTAATCTCTGAACTAATACAGAGGTCAACTCACAATCCGATGGTCTGAGTTAAAAACCCTGGTTGCGAATGTATTCACATTGATCAGACCTCCGCTCTCTGAAGTTAACAGTCATGGCTATGAGGATTAACAGTTCCCTACCATAGGAATGTGAAATTTCCACGACTGACTCAGGTTCTCCAATGGATACGAGCACAGCCTCCACGCTCGTTGGAGCAGAAAAAAAACCAGACTTTTTGGCTCGGATTCTGTGGTGGAATTGATTTTGCTGTTACAGGGGTGCTGTTTGCTTTTTAATATTTATACCAATAAAATCGCACTCACACCGTTTAAACCGTCAGTAGAAGTTTGCACAAAGGACGCTCATTTCAAAGTTCAGTGACCGCTTGGTCGCGTTTACAGGCTCTGTCCGTCAGGGTGGAGAGTGAGAGCTCAAGTCTGCGGATCCCACGTCTACCGCATACCAATGGCGCCTTGACCTTTCCCAGACTGGGGGGGGGGGGGGGGGGCAGATGCCAGATGTGCTAAAAGGCATTTATTTTCTAAAGCCTCGATTATCATACAAACCAAATGCCTCGTGGCTGACCATCGGTGCAATGTGAAGGTCCGCTTGACGTTGATGTGCCAACTTGGGGTGAACGAGTGGCGATGTGATATTAGTGAGTTCTATTATTATTAATAATGATGAGGCGAGAGGCTGCCTCGTAGTCTTTTGACACGGAATGAGTATCCTCATCACGTGGTCCTTCTTGACCTCCGATGTATAATGTTTACGTGCGAGCAAGAATACAGATACATCTGGCAAAACACGTTCCGCATAGTTGTGTTTATTGTCCTCTTCATGAGATTATACATTGCGTATTATGGATCTAATGTTTTCATATTATAAGCACACATCGATTTACACTGCTTTACTGGTAGGTAATATATTCCATAATTTTATCGATAAATGTGGATCATCAAGTTGATCTAATTTTTTTTCTCCTATTCTGAATTTGATAATAACAGCTAAATGTGCAGAAAGTCCAAAACTTAATTGCTTCTGGAGATAATTAATATTTAATTCTAAAGGTTTTTTTACATGTGCTTTTGATATACTTTCATGAAATATAATCGAGTATTACACAAATGTAGCATGACTACTCTAAAAGTGCAGCAATACAAATTCATGTGGTTCAGGTTCACTGTCCAATACTGCAGGGTTCATAATCTTATAGATATGCGCTATCCACTTCACAGTGGATCCCTTGATGTCATTCACAAGAGGAGGGGGTCAGTGTGTGCCTGAGCGTCATGGTCCAAATTTGCGAAATATAAAAAATCACACGCAAATATATTCAATTGGAATGTACATTGCAATTATTTCCATCGACTGAAAAAAAACATTGGCAGGAGCCACTCCTCAAAAAGAGTCGGGAGACACAGTGAGGCTTTTCTGTATATACAATTATCATAATGATACTAAATAATAATTTGGCAGATTTCCATTCCATTCTCAAGCAGACTTCAGCACATTGACGTCCTTTATCCTTTTCGTTCCTGTTGAGCGTAATGTGAAAAGATGTGTCCCTTGTTTTGAGTGTTTATATTGAATATAAGGCCGTTGTGAGTGAACAAACAGCATGCAGCAATATCAGTTGTGTGATTGCTGTCAGGACATTTAAAATGTGTGATCCAAATTTGTTTTAATTCCCAAACCTAGATTGTCTCATACTGTAAGGTTGTCTTGTTTGTTTGTATGTTCCTACGAAGCTCGATTCATCTTTGTATATTGGCAAAGTGGCACATTAATCTCAATCGATTGACATATATCCAGGCTGAGCTATTTATAGATACATACTCTTTAGTTTTTTCGGTAAAGTCACGTAGGTAAAATAAAATAATATAATAATAAAACAACTAAATTAAATCACGACGTTTCGGAGGGAACACAAGCTTCCGTCTTCAGGTGGAACAGTCACAGCAAGATAGCTGCATCAAGTTCCACCTGAAGACGGAAGCTTGTGTTGCCTCCGAAACGTCGTGATTTAATTGTTTTATTTTATTTTACCTACGTGACTTTACCGAAAAAACAAAGAGTATGAATCCTTGCAGTCACGAAAGCTTCAAATCTAGAACTATTTATAGATACTCAACAATTTATAATGACCTTATTTCTAATGACTTCAGCTTCATGCATCATTCAATGTGGGATGCAAATCTAACAGGCTATATTAGACAAACGGCATGAGGAGTGTGTTTAAATATTTAAATGTTTTCTCAATGACATATCCCTATAATTGTAGTGGGGTATCTATAAAAGATATCGTCTTTGTGTAGTTTCTGTTTCAATATTTCAGTTTGTGTGTGTCACTATTTTTAGGTGTGCATTTACTTAAAAAATGTTATCACACCTAAACATATAAATATATTTACTTTTTAAATCGTTGCTGGAATCCAAACACAATGCACAACCTTGCTGCCTTATGTTGGAACTTTGAGACATATATCACTTCTGTAAATGGTCTCAAGACAACACTTGAAACACACTTCACTGTCTTGGCAGAAAGTTATGAAAGAAATAAAAGTATTCCTTGACCGCCTCCCTCCCAGTGTGAATTTGGCACGGTCCATGCGGTTTCGTCGCATGACGCACACAAACTGTTTCTGACCCGGGGCACGGGTTTGGGAAGTTTTACACGATTAATCTGAGTTTCAGGTTTCTCTGGCAAATGAAGACGTTTCACCTGCAGGCCTGTGGTCCCTGGTTTCTGCATCTCGCTTTCCAGCATGCATTTGTCCTTTGAAGTATTTGCTATTTATTAATGCGTTATACTTGAGTAAGTGGGCAAGTTAATTATGGATGCATGACTCCATCCTTATGGTGATATTTTATTACAGTAAAAATCCATTGAATTCTGACGAGCTGTTTTAGAATGACTTACACCTAATTATAGAAGAAACCCCTTTCCTGCAGCTCATGCAAGCAGCATTGATTTATTGCCCTTTCTTTAGCCCCAGAATAGCTGCAGAATGCCCCATCCCCCTCTGCGTTTCCATCTGTGATGGAGGTATTCCTCCTCCACTTGTTTACCAAGGCATGAATCAGACCTGTGATGTTGTTTACTCGTCGGGCTTATAAAAGGTGAAATTCCAGATTGCTATGACCAGCACAGTGATTTGTCTGTCTGCAAGTGCACGTCCTATCTGGAGATCACTGTATTCCTCCAAAATTGATCTACAGAGTGCAGATTACAATGGTCTCCATGAATCTGTCGACCCAGGGGAAGGCCTAAGACCAGATGGTGAGACACTATTAGGCAGATATTTGAGGTCATGCATCTCCTGTGCAGCAGCTGCAGGATCTGGCAGTAGGTAGAAAGGTGCCGCTGGCACTAGAGGCCGTAATATCATCTAGACCTTCTTGTGACCAGCCCAGAGAATGCTGTGTCTGTAAACGCAAGGCTTCATCTATAGTTCATTGTGTTCCTTCCAAAGGAACCTGTACTCTGACAATCGAAGATATGCCGATTTTGCTAATAAACCAAAAAAATTGGCATACGTGTCCACGTGACAACCTGATTGGATTGGCTTTGTTAGGTGGTAGAGGGATATAGTTTAACATTGGCATTATACCTACACGATGATCTAACGCAAGATAAACTAATTGTGAATCATTGTAGTTTTGCATGTTCGCCCTGCTACTGCAGTGAGAGAAAAAAGTATTTGATCCCCTGCTGATTTTGTACGTTTACCCACTGACAAAGAAATGATCAGTCTATAATTTTAATGGTAGGTTTATTTGAACAGTGAGAGACAGAATAACAACAACAAAATCCAGAAAAACGCATGTCAAAAATGTTATAAATTGATTTGCATTTTAATGAGGGAAATAAGTATTTGACCCCTCTGCAAAACATGACTTAGTACTTGTTGGCAAAACCCTTGTTGGCAATCACAGAGGTCAGACGTTTCTTGTAGTTGGCCACCAGGTTTGCACGCATCTCAGGAGGGATTTTGTCCCACTCCTCTTTGCAGATCTTCTCCAAGTCATTAAGGTTTCGAGGCTGACGTTTGGCAACTCGAACCTTCAGCTCCCTCCACAGATTTTCTATGGGATTAAGGTCTGGAAACTGGCTAGGCCACTCCAGAACCTTAATGTGCTTCTTCTTGAGCCACTCCTTTGTTGCCTTGGCCGTGTGTTTTGGGTCATTGTCATGCTGGAATACCCATCCACGACCCATTTTCAATGCCCTGGCTGAGGGAAGGAGGTTCTCACCCAAGATTTGACGGTACATGGCCCCGTCCATCGTCCCTTTGATGCGGTGAAGTTGTCCTGTCCTCTTAGCAGAAAAACACCCCCAAAGCATAATGTTTCCAACTCCATGTTTGACGGTGGGGATGGTGTTCTTGGGGTCATAGGCAGCATTCCTCCAAACACGGCGAGTTGAGTTGATGCCAAAGAGCTCCATTTTGGTCTCATCTGACCACAACACTCTCACCCAGTTGTCCTCTGAATCATTCAGATGTTCATTGGCAAACTTCAGACGGGCATGTATATGTGCTTTCTTGAGCAGGGGGACCTTGTGGGCGCTGCAGGATTTCAGTCCTTCACAGCGTAGTGTGTTACCAATTGTTTTCTTGGTGACTATGGTCCCAGCTGCCTTGAGATCATTGACAAAATCCTCCCGTGTCGTTCTGGGCTGATTCCTCACCGTTCTCATGATCATTGCAACTCCACGAGGTGAGATCTTGCATGGAGCCCCAGGCCGAGGGAGATTGACAGTTCTTTTGTGTTTCTTCCATTTGCGAATAATCGCACCAACTGTTGTCACCTTCTCACCAAGCTGCTTGGCAATGGTCTTGTAGCCCATTCCAGCCTTGTGTAGGTCTAAAATCTTGTCCCTAACATCCTTGGAGAGCTCTTTGGTCTTTGCCATGGTGGAGAGTTTGGAATCTGATTGATTGCTTCTGTGGACAGGTGTCTTTTATACAGGTAACAAGCTGAGATTAGGAGCACTCCCTTTAAGAGTGTGCTCCTAATCTCAGCTCATTACCTGTATAAAAGACACCTGGGAGCCAAAAATCTTTCTGATTGAGAGGGGGTCAAATACTTATTTCCCTCATTAAAATGCAAATCAATTTATAACATTTTTGACATGCGTTTTTATGGATTTTTTGTTGTTGTTATTCTCTCTCACCGTTCAAATAAACCTACCATTAAAATTATAGACTGATCTTCTTTGGTTCTTTCGGTAAAGTCACGTAGAATGAGAATAAAATAATAAATTGATAAAATTAAATAACACAATAATATTCTCACGACGTTTCGGCCACAACACAAGCGGCCTTCATCAGGTGAAGGGGACGAGACTGTCTGGAGGACAGCGCTGGAGTGAGAAAGCCACGCTGAGATAACGACCTTTAAGCTGTGTGAGAAGAAACAAAGCACCTTGACAAAGGAATTAGCATAGAATTTAGCATTGAAATGGCTGAGTGATTAGCTTGTGACTGGTCACTGAAAACGCTATGTTAAAGTTAAAGCATACACATCCGCAAAGGCACCCCTTGACAAAGGAATTAGCATAGAATTTAGCATTGAAATAGCTAAGTTAAAGTATACACATCCGCAGAGGCACTCCTTGACAAAGGAATTAGCATAGAATTTAGCATTGAAATAGCTGAGTGATTAGCTTGTAACTGGTCACAGAAATAGCTATGTTAAAGTCAGAGCATATACATTGACCGAGGCACCTAGTACAAATCAAACAGGAGAATTTAGCATTGAAATAATTAGGCGAATTTAGCATTTAAATAACTGAGTGATTAGCTTGTGACTGGTCACAGAAATGGCTATGTTGAAGTCAAGGCCTACACATCTGAGCTATTCACAGTAACTGGGTTTACAATACAATATATAATGAATACTATATAGTGAACCAATAAAAAATACTAAAATATCAATTACCTCAATGTTATCAATAAACTCTATATTCTCCAATCAGCGAAGCTACCAACAATAAGTCGTTATATAACACAATGCTATATGGCGAAAAATGGGTGGATTCTTACCCTCAACTTTAGCAACACGGATAGCTACGGGTCCCGTTCAGATGGATGAGTTCATCCATGGTCGGAACAGAGGAGGGGGAGAGAGACAGCTGCGAGGCGCTGTTATACTCCATGTTGTAAACCATACCATTAACCGTGGTGTGAGAGGTATTAAGAGTCAATGCCAGCGAAAGAGCTGCAGTCTGAAGGTCATCGTAAAATACAATTAATTAAGAACGGAAATGGTTTAAAACATCTTTCCAATGGTTACTAAGCCAGAATCCATCTTCTCGGTTGAAATTGTCTCTGTGCTTGTATATGTGAATGGCCTCATGAACGAATCTCTCATGGTAGCCGGTTGGTTTGCAAAGAACCTCCGTCTTGGAGAAGTCAATGTCATGTGAGCCCACTGAATTATAACAATGATCTGCCACGGCAGAGGAGTTCGTTCTACCGTGTTTCAAGTCTGCTTTATGTTCGGGGATGCGGTCCGAGATATGTCGTTTGGTTTCTCCAATGTAGCTACTACTGACTTTAACACAGCTATTTCTGTGACCAGTTACAAGCTAATCACTCAGCTATTTCAATGCTAAATTCTATGCTAATTCCTTTGTCAAGGGGTGCCTTTGCGGATGTGTATGCTTTAACTTTAACATAGCCTTTTCTGTGACCAGTCACAAGCTAATCACTCAGCCATTTCAATGCTAAATTCTATGCTAATTCCTTTGTCAAGGCGCTTTGTTTCTTCTCACACAGCTTAAAGGTCGTTATCTCAGCGTGGCTTTCTCACTACAGCGCTGTCCTCCAGACAGTCTCGTCCCCTTCACCTGATGAAGGCCGCTTGTGTTGTGGCCGAAACGTCGTGAGAATATTATTGTGTTATTTTATTTTATCAATGTATTATTTTATTCTCATTCTACGTGACTTTACCGAAAGAACCAAAGAAGATGAATCCTTGCAGTCACGAAAGCTTTAAATCGAAAAATATAGACTGATCATTTCTTTGTCAGTGGGCAAACGTACAAAATTAGCAGGGGATCAAAAACTTTTTTCCCTCACTGTATTTCATGACTCTTCACCAATAAGCCTTATTACTATGATGAACGCAAATGTAAATGCATGTGGAGGGGAGAAGATAAAGTTTTAAACTTACAAGTTTAAAATTTTAGTTTTGCGTGTCAGCCACACTGTGAACACCATGACTGTAAACAATCTTAAATTCACAGCTTTATCATGGCCCTGAAGGCAGTGGTGTATCAGCAATAGGGACAGACAAAACAATAGTAAATATATAAATGAAATCGCAGCCAAACACAAGCTCCACAATAAATAATGCATGCACAACTAAATGCACCCTGGCTAGTGCCAGGGTGCATCGGAGGTGGCCTGATTTCCCTCTGAGTAAAAACTGCTGTTCACAGCTCTCTCGGGGACCACAGACCACAGGCTAAACTCTTCATAGCTGTTGGTGGCCAAGCGGAGTGTGGACACGTGTAATTAGGTCTTCTCTTGAGCAGCAGTGACGAGAGATGGTTAGACAAATGAACATCACACACATGCAGTGTGTGATGTTCATTTTATTAAAAAAAACGCATTCTTGTGATTGACACATCCTTTTCCACTAAAATATATAATCTATATGCCTGTCACTATAGATGTATGTATATTATAAAGTAAGTAAGTGGTGCTTTTTTAACTTAAGGTATCTGCTGTATGATTAGAATGTGCTGTAAATTAGTGTGCACATATGCCGATGTGTTCTTTAAAAAGTAGAAGTTCAGCCCTGCAAGTACTTGCCCATGCCACTGCTGGTGGAAGGGCTTCCCCTAGAGGAAGCGCTACAGAGCCCCTTGCTTCGGGTACGTGCACCACTCTTTCAGTGGTGACCAGCTGTATCACAAGAGGTGGGGGGCAGTTTGTGACAATTCAGTATATATGTTATATATATAAAAAAAAGAAATGCATCAGATCACTCAGATATGCCAAATCTAATCAGTGCTTCTATGAACCTGGAGAATGTATCTGTCTGTCCATTTGGTGCTGCAGTAATCTGATATCATATATTGCATTCACTTTCCCAGACCATGGAAAATGTTGATGTATTGAAGTGCAGCGATTTGAGAGTATGAGGCAGCTCGAGGAAATGCCGACGCTACTACCAGACCACAGCTAAACACAGTCCTTCTGTGAACACGTTTATCTCACCGCACTGCCAGCCAACAAATCCGTACGATGAGATAAGAGGTTGTTTTTTTAATTTAATTTTAATAAGATCTAGTACAAGACGGGATGGTGTTATAGAGTTTAGGAAAAACAATCACATTATCTCTTGTGTGTAGTGACAGTTTTCACAAAAGGCATAAGAGAGCATGGGACTCTTTGCATTACTTCCGCAAGCTGATCTGATAGCTGCAATTGAGTTTCTCTGTCTCTGGACGGAAAGTAACATCATTGCAAGAAGCTCGATTAATGGAGGCAACTTTATCTTGTGAAATAAGGGTTATTGCTGGCCTGGAAGGTACAAAATGGTTCTGTATTCCTTTTCCAAGGACAGGCGAGAAACGAAAAACCCTGCATCGCCCAGGTGGTATGGACACGGTCACCGAAACGAACACAAAGTGAATGGAGAATCCCAGCCCCATTGTTCATATGCTGCTTGGTGAAGGCCACCCACACGCCGTGTCGGTCGTGGAGGTGGCCCGAGTGTACTCTACCACCTTCTGGGTTTGTCGAAGGGAGCATTCCCAGGACCAGTTCAGGTATCACCAGGAATCAAACTCAGGTCGTCAAATTCATGGCACAGTATGTGAACCTTTGCACCACCTATCCCGCAGTTGTATTTATTTGTATATAATTTAGCATTACATGTGCATGATTTTTAATTATTCAGAGTCAGAATCAGAATATATATTTATTCTGGAGGAATCCAATGAGGAATCCGAAGTCCAGTAGATGAAATACTTGCTATAGCTATGGGACCATCTGCAATGTCTACAAAGTCTAAAATGTAAAGGGAGTAGTCGGTTGTCCTCTATCTTTACTCAGCGCTACTTCCACTGCCCAAAGTTTGTTTTCCTCTGAATCATTGAGCAAGACCAAATGAATTGGTTACTTGATAGTCATTTTCTATTGCGATAGCTCCTCTTTCCAGCAAGCTGTCTTGCATTCGATTAGTTTACTTACTTTCATGCTCACGGTGAAATATGCCACACAATCACACAAGAAGGGCCCATTTCACTCGGTAGCACATGTAATTTGATTCTGCCAAAAATGTATTTAGGTGCAATTAAATATTTTCTTGGAACCCTGGGCTATGATTTTGTGATGAATAATGTGGCTGAAGACAGGTCGATAATCCTCACCGAAATTAGTGAAGGAAAATGCTAAATTATTTTACGTACAAAAATACACAAACACGATAATAATTCTCATATTTAATTGTCTAAATACTACTGCATTTCAGGACTGTACAGAAATCAAGGGACAAAAGGGGAGAAACAGTGTAAGCAGAGGGAAGTGTGTGTGTGGCAAAGTCTGGACAAAGATTTGGACAAAGTCCCACCGGTGAGCTCCTCCGGCAGGCAAGGCTGCGTTGACTGGGTCATGTAGCCCGCATGACCAGCCACTGCATGCTGAAACAGCTTTTGTTCGGTGGAATAGAGGGGACTAAACGGGCGCGGCACGGGCTAGAGAAGCGATGGAGTGATGTGGTACAAGAGGATGTGGAGCTGAGTGGACTTGCCGATGACTGGTACCAGAGGTGTCAAGATCGGCCTCTGTGAAGGAGGCTCGTGAAGGACTGGGCAGTTTAAGGTAGTGGCCCTCTTATAACAACGGAGGGCAGAGGAGTGATGCTCACAACAACGAGCAGAGCACCGGGTGGCTAAAACAGAGCAAGTTAGCAAAGTAGGGGGCTCTAGCACCTGGGTCTGCCTTCTGACCTGCCAGTGTGCGTTAGACACTTCACGTGGCCTCAACGTGAACATAGCCTGGCACAAGCGCCGTGGTGATGTCACCGCCACTTAGTGGTGAATAGCGGTTGTTGTTGTTGTTATGGCTAAACAACACTTGGACAACAGCAGCCAGACAGAGGAGCGAGACTGTGGGGGCCTGAGCACTGGCAGCAAGCAAGGGGACAACATGCTGGACCCATGCCATCTCCAAAATTCAGCAAGCAGCATAGGTTTGCCATCTCCTGAGGGGCAAATAACCGGGACACATCATGGGAAGAAGTAAATATCTCACAATACCAGAAGAGGGAGCACTACGTGTAATGCATTGTGTTAAGCTGTATATTACAAGACTGCTAATCAACTGAAAAATGCCAGGATTGTTAATTCTCTGGGAAGACTTGCAGATTTCCCAGCATGGATGACTCAAAAAGAAGACACTCCTGGTGCAATCCAGTGCTCAGCGGTTCATTCTCCCAGAGCAGCAGTTTAAATCCCACCCACCTCTATCCATGCAGCAGCAGTATAAATGAGGTGCACCACAGTTAGTCCACCGGATGGCCGTGTGTGGTGGATTAAAGTGTGGATACTGCCACCTCTACCCAGATGTCTGAGCAGCGTGGAAGAGTATGCCAAATGCCTTCCATCAGGGTTCTCTAGAGTTCCCTCTAGCGGAGGCCCTTCTGCCTGCAGTGGCATTAGCAAGTAATTGCAGGGCTGCACCGTTGCCTTTTTTAACATTATGATGTTTGGCAGTGGTAATATATTCGCGCTTAGCTGCCTCAACACTGGTGGAGAGGTCAAGCGGGGAAGCAGGCTCACCCGAGCAGCGGGCAACTTCCCACGCTGCACTCTAATCAAGTGCAAATGTGCAGCCCGAGGTCAATCCACTGCTGAACGATGAAGGCCTTCCCACACCATGTCACTCACTGGCCTTGTTTATCCATACTTGAGTTTGGGGGTTGGTAAAAGGGGACCTCAGGGCTGGTTCAGAGATCACCTGCCGCTGATATTAACCGTCACCACGAATCAAATGCGGGGGTTGCCGGGTTCACATCACAGTGTGCTAACCACTTTGTCACTGCTCTAACAATTAGGACATTACATGGTTAATGAACACACATTATCATTAGGCTGCAGGGAAATCTTGCAGGCTGGAAATTGTAATACTTTTCTAATAAGAGTATGGGGTTGAAGCTTGGGAATGTGTCGTCAAGGGTTAAAGGGAGAGGGGATAATGGTGATGAAAGATTTAGAGAGTGGGTCATTTGAGTTGATGGGCAGGTCATGGGACAGGCACTGTCGTATTGAAAACACTCAATATTAACGTGTCGTATTGAATTTTGATTTAAAGCTTTCGTGACTGCAGGGATTCACGTAGAAGGGAAACAATAAAATAATAAAAATAGAAAACAATAATAATACAGCGCCTCTCTGTGTATATGCTTAATGCACAAGCAGTCTGCAGTACACTGACTGGTATTGGACTCTATTTCACTGTTGTCCTGAACACGGCACATCATTTCATTGTTCCTCTCTTCCCTTAGCTAGAGCAGTCAATCTATAAAAAAGATGAGAATATCATTGTAAAAACACACACACACACACGCCTACATATAATATGCCCTGGCATGCCTGGACCAGAGGCTAATGGAAAATTGCCATCACAAACATGAAAATTCCGCGCACCTCTAAGCTCAGTATATGTGCATGCACAAGGATACAAAGGCTGTCACTGAATGTGCAAAAGTAATCCCTGTTTACAGATCACGCAGGTGATACAGAGACTCAACACCTACAGCTATGTACACGTTATATATTCCACAAGACATTGCTCGTGTCTTGTATCAATATACCCAGTGTTACCTGCGAGCAGGGATTGCCTTTACCCATGGTCAACACGACAATACTGAGGGCAATATGAGAACAACGATAATTAATGAGCGCATTTGGGGTAAAGTGTGGGGACTCCCACGTCTTCCAAGTGTGGAAGAATCGGCCACGACACCTTGGAGAGGGGCTTGCTGGAGCTCCCTCGAGTGGAGCCCCTTCCACCAGCAGTGGCGTGAGCATGCCATTGCAGGGCTGCTAATTAACTTTTATTTCTGCGAACAACTTTTGTTCATCAGTCTTACACTGTGGGCTGCCAAATGCATTTTCTATTACACGCAGTGGCTGAATAATTGTTCTGTATTTTGTCTGTGAGTAAAACAAAACATTTTCGCATCTTTTTTGGTACATGGTGCCTGAGCAGGGCACCCCAGTGTGACTAAGCCAGATCAACTAAGAGGCAATCCTTAAATCAATTCTTTTATTTTTCAAGTGAAAGTGGTAACAGTGCCAAACAGGTCAATGGTTGTGGTGGCCCCATCAGCATTTACCACGGGAGATCTCAAGAGCCCCCTCCCCCATCGCCCCTTCCCCACAGTGCCCGCTATAGTCTTACACTGCATAATGCATAGAACCCTTCCAAACATACTGCCGTATGCAAGGTTAATGAAGCAAGGGGAACGGGACCGATTGTTGAGAGGCCTCTGTGGAGATTGCTAACACAGTGTGAGACTCTCACTAGGACACTGCCCGAGGGAAGCAGAGATGTAATCATCCTGAACACCTGGTCACGCTTGATAATGACTCGAGTCTTTCACTGTGAAAGATGTTTAAAGCCACCGCCTATCATGGTTGGGACAGTCAGAGAATCTGTAGTTCTCTGCTGGTTTTTCGGGTTTGCTGCTTGCTCGGCAGGATGTCCAACGTTTCACTCCATGGCTCTACATGCCGATTACTTCTTCACTTCTTCAGTTCCTTGAATTCAGTTCCTAAAGTGGCTCCCAGCATGTGGAGCGAAACGTCGGACGTCATGCTGACCACAACGCGCAGCACAACCTGGAAAACACAGCGGAGAGCTGTCCAGCGGGAGCTCCAATTAGCACGGTTGGCTACGTAGGTTACGTCTAAGGGGAGATGGAGCAAAGAAATCAGCTCGTGTGCAATAGCTAGGTGGAGTGTTGCACCACACGATATGAGAGATGGTGGTTGCTTGGGAAGGCCTTCATCCAGCAGTGGATTGATCATGGCTGATGATGACGTATAGGTGTAGTAAATTATTGCCAGAGAGCACTGTGTATATTAGCCCCGTATGAATGCCTTATAAATGAATACACCAGTTTGTTAGCCTACCGAAGGAACGAATCGCCGATATTTTCGAAATGCCGTGTTGGTGTGGTCATCCTTGTCAAATTAGAAATTCCATTCGATTGCGTAAATGTGAGATGACTGCTTCGCGCATTACCTTGGGATATCCACTTTATACATTTGTATTCTATTTTAGTGGGAGATGTAATCAAATGAAAATTTATTTGAAGGTTTGCTGATGAAAAAAAAATCAGACGATTAAATTCAAATCGTGGAAAAAGCAGAGGGCTTGCTTGAGGCAAGATCAGATCGTTATCTTATTATTTCACAGCAGACGCCTTGCAGTGCGAGGGATTGTGTGTCATTTGTGTAAACAACAAGTACAGGTAGTCCCCGACTTACGACGGAGATGCGTTACGACGACCCCATCGTAAGTCGAAAATATCGTAAGTCGAAAATGACCCTGCCTACCCAGGAGTCTTAAAGAATGGTGATAATTTAGCAAAACAGAGGAATTTACAGTACCGTACTGTATAAACAATATACTGTGTGAATTTATTAATTACAATACTGTATTGCACAGTAAAATTTAAAGTAAAAAACAAGGTAAATTCTTAGCCTACCTATATGAACTGCAATTTCATAGAAAGTTTTTTTCAGGAAACAATCCTATCTGCTATAAAAAAAAAATAAACTTTTAACATGCATTGAACGTATGCATCGTATCGTGGTAACCCTAAAATTAAATCGCTAAAGCTATGTATGATACATGCATTGGACGTATCGTAACGTATCATATTCTACTGTACTCACCAAGATTCTGTCCGTCGTCTGCACACTTGAACGATTTTAGGTTGTTGATGGCTACATTAACTTAGTTGTCGGAAGAGGAGGATGGCGATGATAAAGTTACAGTATCGTACCTCGTACACTGCTGCGTTTTCCTTGCCTCACGAAATGAAAAATATTTTACAATTTTGTCATATCGCTATCGCCATCGTAAGATAGAAATATCGTAAGTCGGGAACCATCGTAAGTCGGGGACTACCTGTATGCGTTTTGAAATTCCTATCAAATATTTATTTAAAGGCCATTTATGAAAATTACATTTCATTCTTTAATTACGTACAAATACATAATTTGTTCACACCAGTGAACATTAGTTACGGTTAGGTTCTAGGTTCATGGTTAGTTTGTAACAAAAAATAAATAAAGGGGTATAAATACATATTGTTGTGGGAACAAGCATGTGGAGGAAACATTCTCTGATACCAGGGTAACTGAAGAGAGCACCCCATTTAAAAGGATAACACTAGAATGTTATGCACAGGTGGGTTCATCAATCCCCGCACTGTTCCTGCTCAGTGACGTAGCTATCGAGTGTGTAGGTGGTGCAACTTCACCGGGCGGCCCACGGGCTGTTTGGGACCCAGGCTAAAGGGGGGGGGGGGGGCATTTAATTTGTTTTTACCGGGGCCCACATCCCACAAGACAATCAAACTGCACAATTGGTTCTGCTATCTCCCGGCTGCCTCAAAAGCCAGCGGGTTTGGGATTCCCACAAATGCACAGATCTGCTTGGATTCATTAAATGCATCTGCCACTAGGCCTGGTTAAAACCCAGCACCGACAATTATAGCACATCTATTGATGTGCAGTGGAATACACAAAATCAAAATAATGTTGACGTACTCTCACACGAGCCATATCTTTCCGTCTTTGAGTGCATCCGTATTACATTAAGTTTCAATGGTCATAAAACAATGTCCTCTGTTGATTACTAATTGACTTGCATAACCTACTTAGGGCTGCAGGAGACAAACAAACAATACCACCATGACTATCGCACAAATTGGCAGCTCGTGAATTCAAATGTAAATGCTCTGAATGTTGTCTGGCATTTGCTTGCTTCACACTAACAAAGGCATGAATGTGGTGGTTGGTCTCTAGAGATGCAAAGGAAAAAATAATTTCTGTTTTGGGGCTCTTACAGTAACCACTTCTTCCTGCCAATTCAGTTGCCTGGCTTTCAATTAAGCCCATTTTGTGCAACTTGATTGATTACCATTAAATCAATATGTGACTTCCTGTATTGATATTGATTAAGCATATGACTTATAAGAGTAGGGGTCTTGCCCAAATCATTTATAAGCAACCTTGGTATACTATCTATGACGGATCACGTATTCAAGTAAATAAAGCAGATCTATGTTCTAGATTTCATTATTTGAACTTTATGACGGTACCCCGGGGTACCATAGAACCCCGGCTCTCGCATGATGTCCGTGATGCAGTCATTCTTAGTCTGTTGGTGGTCGGCGATGCGGCAATCGACTCATCTCGACGAGCTGTACACGATGCACCACTACGGTGCGTACGAGCGTTCAGGGTTTCGGCGCAATCATCGTCATCACTGCGTTTCGACATCGCGGAGTAGCACTGATTTCGGATTGATTATTGGTACCCCAGTCGTGGAGTGAAGTACACCCCTTATATATAGAAAAAAAGAGTGTTCCAGAAATAAAATATTTAATTGCCTCGGTCATTTTGTATTATTTGGTACCCCGGGGTAGCGCCATAAGGATCATTTACCCACTTTCAAGGCAATGCTGCGTTGCCGTAAAGATTGTCTCACATTGGACTGCAATCCAGAGGTCGCTGGTTTTATCTCCAATTTTGTGCAGTCGAGACAATGATGCAAGTTTCTTTATTGCCACTCGCCTCTGTCCACCCTGCAGCATAAATGGGTTCACCACAGTTGATGGGCGAGTTGCATGTGGTGGGGTAAAGTGTGGGTGCTTTCACCGATTCCAAGACGTCTGGCAGGATGAGCAGTCGTCCGAAAGCCCTCTCGAGGGGCTCTCCAGAGCTCCCCATAGTGGAGGCCCTTTCATACGCGGCGATGAGCGCAGGCAGCTGCACCTTCACCTCGCACCGTCTTCAAGGACGGTGTGAGGCACCACGGTGGCTAGGAGATGTTAACTACCTCGCCTAGTATACAGGAGGTCGTGGGTTCGATCCCGACAACCCACGCCTGTTTATTTGGAGTTTGCATGTTCTCCAACGTGGTCGCGTCGATTTTGCTCCGGGTCCTCTGGTTTTTCCCTGCACTTTTAGAATCAATGTGAATTTAGAGTATTTGGCCGATATAAATCTCCACTTGAAAAGCCACTTCGTTGAACTATAATTTGTGGCCAAGCAAGTGGGCCTTACCTGGTAAAATAAAGATAGTCGAATATATTGTGTTTATTGTTCACATCCATACGATTGACTTGAGAGTCGTGAGAGTGGAGGGGAATTGGGTTCGTGTGTACGCTCCCTCCCAGGACTAATAATGTGTTGAAGAAGCAAGGGACAGGAAGCACGCTGCAAAGCATGCATTATGCACGTCACCATGCACCATGCATTAATACCGCTTTCCCTCACGGTGCCAAAGTGTAGGGGCGGCAACCACTCAGGGTCCATTTCCCCTCTTGCCCCTTGTGAACTCTTACTGCTCTGTTGGTGTGTGCGCGTGGGACGACAGGCGTAGTGGGCTTAATGCGAAGAAGCCCGCCTCAATTTTCAGAGTAAGGGCTGGGTGGGTTTAACGTGTCTTGGATAATTGTGTTGAGGAATCTGCGCAAGCAAATCAATTATGTAAACACAATGTAAGTACGAAAAGAGAGTGCCTGTTAATTACAGATGACTACTTAGTAGCTCTTCTTCATCAAGTTCAATTTCGCTACATATTCTCTCAAGTCCAAAGTAGTCCAAGTTTTCCTTGTTTGAAATGCTTTTTCATCCTGATACATTGGTCTGCAATGTTTATTTTTCAATAGATTAAGTGGTCTTCCTTTTCCTTTCAGGGAATAAACAAGCTGTATTATTTTACACTGATAAGTTCCACTTTTAAATTTGGCTGAAACCCCATAATGGATAAAATTCCAATTATCTTGCCTCTCCCTTTCTACACTTCGACATCAGCCTGACAGCAGAATCCTAAAACTTTTTTCGCGCGAGACATTGATCTGACAAACGATGGCGTTGCATTCATTAACAAGTTGTATGCAATATCTCCATTCGTTAATGCTCTCAGAATGCTTGCGGATGCACAAACAAGAGGTTTTGCCGTTAATGATCTCAGCGATACAGCGTGCTTGAGGCACGGCGAATAGCAGTGGGCCCTGGGATCGCGAATCCTTATGGGCATAAAAAAATAACAAAAGTAAATAATGAGCCTCCCCATCTCATAGGAATAGCACATAACTTTGGACAATGACCCTAAGTTGACAAATAGGCAGAGCAAAAGATTTCACAATGAGTCCATGCCAACCAGTAGACAGAGTATGCATGTGTGATGCAGTGAGGAGTGTTTCATTTGATCGTGCACAGTGACTGCTGAGCAACAAATCGTGAGCATAATATTGATCACAGCCACGAGTCTGGTAAATGTGCAGCCCTGCAACTGCTTGCTTCTGCCGCTGCTGGGAGAAGGACTTCCACTAGAGGGGGCTCTAGATAGCCTCCTTAGAGGGCTCTCTGGTATCCTCCTCCACGCTGATTGAGAGGCCCCACACTTTACCCGTGGGTAGTGATGAATAGCAGCAGTCTGTCCACTGCCCAACGGCTGTTGACTTCTCACCTATTGGTATTCACAAGGTGGTGCTAAATTTATCAACCCTGGAAGGATGATGGGCTGAGTTAACCATAGGCTGGGATTTTAATCTATGATCTCATCATTGGGAGCCCTGCTGATTTAGCAACTGAGCTACTACGCCTTGGATTTACGCAACTTAATTTGCTGTACTTATTTTGTGAATGTCTGCTAAATGTTTTATTACATTTCACTATACATTTCTTTGAGGACATCAACATAAAACTTGGAAGGATTACTTTGAGCATACTTTTTTTGAACCGACACTTTCGAAATTCATACAAGTCTCAAATTGCTTGGTTCAAATCTAATTTAGGTTTACACTAAGAAGTCTTCAACTCTGTACAATGTCAACGGATCGTAAACACAAATGTGTTCAGAGCGTTTCAGAAGGATAACGCACAAGCTTTTTAAAAAAGATGCTTAACAGCACTCGCACTGCTATTGTGACATTACATGTATTACCGCATTGGGATGTTGAGGCTTTCAAGCACGTATCAAATGTGATTATATTTAAATACACTACTGTATAAGCGTAATACACTGCCTTTGATGGGTGTACATCAACCTGGTGCATCTGCTGACATGCACAGCTCTTGTGTTAATCCACTTCTGGCTGGACGAGGGGCCTGTCCATGCTGTGCGTGTCACGGAGGTTCTTTGACCATACTTCCCCATGCTGGTCAGTGTGGGTTGTTGAAGGTGGGGAGCATAGACACGGGAGCACGGACGTGCACGTGCAGTGCAACAATATATTTTGCTGCACTCATTCTCCATTGTTCTCCACAGCTCTTCAGTCACCATGACAACCTGGTGGGCGTGGTAGTCACACATCCAGACACAGTTCAGGGCGTGGTAGTCACAGATCCAGGCACAGTTCAGGGCGTGGTAGTCACACATCCAGACACAGTCCAGGGCGTGGTAGTCACACATCCAGACACAGTTCAGGGCGTGGTAGTCACAGATCCAGGCACAGTTCAGGGCGTGGTAGTCACACATCCAGACACAGTCCAGGGCGTGGTAGTCACACATCCAGACACAGTTCAGGGCGTGGTAGTCACACATCCAGACACAGTTCAGGGCGTGGTAGTCACACATCCAGACACAGTCCAGGGCGTGGTAGTCACACATCCAGACACAGTCCAGGGCGTGGTAGTCACACATCCAGACACAGTTCAGGGCGTGGTAGTCACACATCCAGTCACAGTCCAGGGCATGGTAGTCACACATCCAGACACAGTTCAGGGCATGGTAGTCACACATCCAGACACAGTTCAGGGCGTGGTAGTCACGCATCCAGGCACAGTCCAGGGCGTGGTAGTCACACATCCAGGCACAGTTCAGGGCGTGGTAGTCACACATCCAGACACAGTTCAGGGCGTGGTAGTCACACATCCAGGCACAGTCCAGGGCGTGGTAGTCACACATCCAGACACAGTTCATGCCGTGGTAGTCACACATCCAGGCACAGTTCAGGGCGTGGTAGTCACACATCCAGACACAGTTCAGGGCGTGGTAGTCACACATCCAGGCACAGTCCAGGGCGTGGTAGTCACACATCCAGACACAGTTCAGGGCGTGGTAGTCACACATCCAGACACAGTTCATGCCGTGGTAGTCACACATCCAGACACAGTCCAGGGCATGGTAGTCACACATCCAGACACAGTCCAGGGCGTGGTAGTCACACATCCAGGCACAGTCCAGGGCGTGGTAGTCACACATCCAGACACAGTTCAGGGCGTGGTAGTCACACATCCAGGCACAGTCCAGGGCGTGGTAGTCACACATCCAGACACAGTCCAGGGCGTGGTAGTCACACATCCAGGCACAGTCCAGGGCATGGTAGTCACACATCCAGACACAGTTCAGGGCGTGGTAGTCACACATCCAGACACAGTTCAGGGCATGGTAGTCACACATCCAGACACAGTTCAGGGCGTGGTAGTCACACATCCAGACACAGTTCAGGGCGTGGTAGTCACACATCCAGGCACAGTTCAGGGCATGGTAGTCACACATCCAGACACAGTTCAGGGCGTGGTAGTCACACATCCAGACACAGTTCAGGGCGTGGTAGTCACACATCCAGGCACAGTTCAGGGCGTGGTAGTCACACATCCAGACATCATCCAAGCTCAGTGATGAGATTGGAATCTTTGTGGGTATTTTGGTTGTAGCCTGCCTGGTTTATGCTGCATAAAATAAGTTACCCGGCGCATTAAACATCAACAGATAACAGCGGCCAGATCAGATGTGGTGCTAGACACATCGCTCCTCTGTGGGCGATGTCAGACTTAATTTTCAGACGACCTAACCCAAAATAAACCAATTATAAACCATAAGCTCATGCCCTCGAAGAGGTTCGGAGTAACACGTACATAAAACTAACACGGTTAATCTTAAATGTGTCTAACTTCTCTATTTGTACTCCTATTAGTGTATATTTTTATTTAATTCCGAGAGAATATAAAACAAATCTCACAATAGCTATTATTTGGCATTTTATTGATGTAAAAAGCCGATGCATTAAGTGCTTCGAGTAGAGGATTGTGAGCAGAGTCATGTGAGAATGATAGCTCTCTCCTCTCTGTTCGTTGCAATGGTTTTTCTCCCGTATCTACATTTATAGTATCTACATTTATAAGATCTACATTTATAAGATCTACATTTCTAAGATCTACATTTGTAATATCTACATTTATAGTATCTCCATTTATAATATCTACATTTATAAGATCTACAATTGTAATATCTACAATTATAAGATCTACATTTCTAAGATCTACATTTCTAAGATCTACATTTGTAACATCTACATTTATAGTATCTCCATTTATAATATCTACATTTATAAGATCTACATCTTGATTCGAGTGTCTGCTGCTGCTGTGTCCTGTACAGCACTTTGAGATCCTTGCTGAAAAGCGATAAATTAAATGGAATTATTGTATATTTGAAACATTTATGTTCACGTGCAACTGACACATTTTTCACAAAGTTAAATGCCCCCCAGGCAAAAGTGACATTAACCATGTGCCAAGTATTTCACTCCACTGTCACTCTGGTGTTTATAGACAATGTAATGTGTGCACATGTGCCATGGCGCATTGGTACACATGTGCTTTCTTGCGTGCTTATATATATAAATGCATGTGCGAATTCATACAAAGTGCAACTGTTCACGAGCGTGAGAATACATTTAAATAAACCGGCTTGATCACACGTATGTATGTACATATGTTGAACTTCTTTTGCACCGTACTTAGCCAACCATGCTAATCGTAGGTGTGGGGGATGGACAACAAACTAAACACAAAAATCCGTTCTAAAGAAATGACCTTTTAAATGCGTGCTTAAAAGTGCATAGCTTAAGCGGCTTACAAATACAATGTTTGGACGTGGAGCGGTGGCGACGTGATTACCAAGCTCGACTCGTCAGACTCGAGTTTGATTCCCGGCCACGGCTAAGATCAGTGGCGAGTGACATCCGATCTCGTCAAGCTCCTCCAGCTTCCCTCCACCCTGCAGGTCGCACTGACCAGCACAGTGGAGCATGGCCATCCCCCCCACCCATCACTGATACAGCATGGGGGGTGCCTTTATCCATTGTTGGATTGAGAATGTCTTTTAAGTTTTTTTGAAGTTTTATTTTACGTGCATATTTAAATAAATTACGTGTGCAAGACGTGCTCACGTTTGCACCTGTGCTAAAGTGCCTGAAAATGTTTTATCAGGACACGATGAGGAAAGAAATATAACTGTGTCAGCTGAAAGCATAATTAACATTTAATATGGTTGGTTTGGAACATTGCCATTCTAAGATGTAGAGAGGGACATCGAGAATCCAGTTTATAGTTTCTCACAGTAGCGGTTCCCGATGGCTGTGTGAGCTTTGCCACGACCCGGTGATGCTGTCTGAAGGAACGCAACTCTCGAGCCTGCAGTCTAAACAGAGCTGACACTCTGACACACTGACTCCCACTATCCGTACTCAGGCTGACAACTGCCAGATCTATCTTAGGCAGGCTAAAGTAGTCTCTTTCTCTCATCCATTACTCTTTAATTGGGTTTCCCTATTGTTAGGCAGTGTGGAATCCCGCTGCTCGGATATTCGTTTAAGCACTGAAGTTCGGTCTTTGATTGGGGGGGGGGGGGGGGGGGGGTTTAGTTTATTTTGAAAGCTATTTGACATTATGCATGTCAGTTGCAAACATTGGAGCCGTCTCTATTTTTGCTTCTTGTTGTGTTTTTCAAGGCAAACTATTTTTGCGTGGGGGGAGAAAAAAAACCTTTCGGTGTCCATTTTTCTTTCCAGCTGACACCAACCACACTCAAACCCATTTTTTTAAACGCCACAGACAATTCTATCTGGCGGGATGCTGTCTGGCTGGTTTTACAACGTTACTCCTCGGCTGGTTCTGTTCAATTATTTTGGATCCAGTCTCTTTAGCTGTAGATGACTGGTTGACTTTTGAATGCCGTGAGGAGGGCAAAAAGGAATTACCGGAGCATGAGAAAAGTTGAAAAATTAATATTTCAATCCTAAGTAGTTTGTGTTTGTGTGGGATGTCACCAGTAAAATAGTAGTACACATGCTCCTTAGAATGACTGTGCACGTGATACCCTTTCATTATAGACACAGGCCAGAGGGATTACATTCCCCTTCTACTTGGAACATAGAGAAAGCCCATTGAGCAAAGTACTTTTGCCTCCCTCTATTATTTGGAGGATTGGACACTTTGGTAGCCATTTGCAGAGTTCCCTTTCTGCTGTCACTCCTGCACCGTGCTCATCACTTCAGCTGGACACGCGTCCCGCCATGCCACCCTCTCGTGCCATCTCGCCATGGCCTTTCTTCGACAAGCTCGACCCTTTGTTTCCCTCTGACCAACTTCTCTCGATTATAATTGGAGTCAAGTTGCCAGTGCTTCGCCATTCCTTAATGTCCCTAGAAACCAGTCTTGGGTCCTCAGGATGGAGTTCGGCACAGGGTCACTTTCTCAGCTCTCATCCTTGAACTTAGCCTCCAATGTTCTTGGACTAAGGGCTTTGAGACTTGAGTCCTCTTTCAAACTGGATACCCTTTGCAAATGAGATGTGACACGTGAAGGGATTATCCAGGTGAAATATTTTAATTAAGAAGTAAAATATAAATGTAAAAAATACGGATGACTTTTATAAAGTTTCAAAATATTAACTGATTGATAATTTGTTGTAAAATTGAGTTTTTTCACGAAAATAAAATTGCGAGGAAGTTAATTAGGTGTAATTTATCAGTTTTGTTACAAAGTGTTGGCAATGTCTGTACTGTGGACATGAGCTGCAGCAAGCTAATGGACTAGTCTAGAGGACCAGGCCTAGACCCAAAAGGCTCAGTGGCAAGTACCCAGAGCTGCTCTCAACAATATCACCACAACATCACTGGGCGGATATAAAAACTGAACCAATGACCTCTTGTAAACTGGTTCAGCAGTGAGGATGCTGAATATTGCAATATCTGGCTGCCTCGACAGCTGTATAATTTATTAAGGATTACATACATTGCAGTCCATTCCTTTCACTGGGTTTTTGTAGGATTTAATCCCAAGAGGCATATGATGTGGTAGTGCTCTTTGAGAGTGGTTTGTTAGCACCCCCAAGTCGAGGTAGAATGGTCTCTTCAGCAGTAAAACATAACAGGAATCGGAAGTGTGCTTTTTATGTGAAGATATCACCATTCTTGCACATGTTCTGGATACAGAATTGTGATGGCCAGAAATTCATACAGCTGAGATTGTGACTTTTAAAATAAACATTTATTTGATGTAATTGCCCTCCAATTGTATACCGGCTGCGGTGTTGGCATCATGTCAAGAGAAGAAGATTCCATTCAGATTTTTTTGTAGAGGTGCGAACTCTTCATATCAGAGAATGGTCCATGGAAGCAGATAGCACAGAGCTACCTCTGAGATCCCTTCAAATGACCTCTGGTCCACACAGTCGAGGGCAGCACTTTCCTACCCGCTCTGCATGTGAAGTTAACGTTCATTAAATGAAAGCCAAACAAATATATACCAAGAATTCACCAACTTAAATGTTGAACCAAATATTTAACGCGATGGTTCTTCATGCAGACATTGGCGAGCAGCCTCCTACAAACTAGATTCAAAGCTTTCGTGACTGCAGGAATTACTCTTTGGTTCTTTCGGTAAAGTCACGTAGAAAGAAAATAAATAGAAAAATAATAGAATACGACGTTTCGATTGCAATACAAGCAATCATCATCAGGTACGAATGAATGCGAAAACAAAGCATGAATGAGAAAGCAGCCTCATACAATTGAGAAAACAGAATTTAATCTCAGGCTACTGCCTGGATTCGAATCCAGGATCTCAGCGGTGCGAGCTCAGACTGTCATTTCTAATTTAGGCAGCGAAATTACAACAAGACAGCTCTCCGTGGTATCATCCTTGTCAATACCCATCGGTGCATTATAAATCTAATGAGAGTTAAAGTTAATGAAGTCCATGTACTGTGTTGTCTTTCTGCTGCCTCAATCAACAATACCACGATCACGGTGATCTTTTGATCTGGTGACCACCACGAGGAAGTGTTCAGATTGTACGCAAGAACGTAGAAGTACCCACACTACTCCACGACACGTGACATGCCAATAGGCCGAGTGTCTGACTGGAAGAATATTAATGTGGAACACAATCATTGCTGTTGGCTCGAATGGGTATTGAATAAGCATCGGTGACATTGCCTTGACGTCACATATTTTTCCAACACTAACCCGTGGCCATTATGAAACACGTTCATTATTAATTGTGCTAAATATATATGTTTCGTCTTCAGCTCTGGGTTTATTGCCATGTTCTAGCAAACACTTAGCACTCAGGAATGAGGAACGTGGAGTTTTAACCATTGGCTTAAGGCTTCCAAGAGAGCTGATTGCCACACGATTTAATGTTTTCAGGGAGACACCTTGACCTTGATTAATTTTACCTCTAGTATTTTCATCATCACCATCGTTGCCAAGCATAATCTATCCACTGCGGGTCAGTGGGGGCTGGTGAGGGGGGAACCAAGGATGAGTTTAGATATCACTCGCCACTGATGTTAGCCATGACCCGGAATCAAACTCGGTTAACCAGGTTAATAGTGTGTTGCGCAAACTGCTGCACCACCACTCCATCAAAAGCTAGCACAGTTATTAACGCCCTTAACAAGCACTGATCCTGTCCACCCTAAACAAGACGAGATGCAACGTTTACCTCATTTAATGAATGCACGAGAGTATAATAGAATTACTGGCCATGCTTAGAAGAAGGGAGGGCACAACACTTTTATTTCATTTGCATTAAATATAAAATAATGTTTACATTCCAGTCACACTTGGTGAAGTCAATTATCAATTCCAACCTTTGTGATACTCGCTACGAATGCAGATATGCATGAGATGACGAGGATTGATGGGCTTTTTTCTTTTTCATCAAACATTATTAATATGACTGTGAAATAAACAAGGTTTGAGTGATTACGAGATAGAAAGGATGTTCTAAGAAATGACAGCTTTACTATGAATGGATTGGCAAATACATTTTATGTGGACATGGACATTCAACCAGAGTTCTGAGAGTTTGAAATGATAAACCAGTAAGCCGGTGGGTAACAAAAATGTTGTCTATATTGGTATTTAATTTAGATATGTTGGGTGATTGAATTTCCTTAAACGATTTTACACCTGTCTGATGCCTTCAACACAAAGTACTTTTCAATTGACCCATTTAACCAGTCAAGTAAACAGCACTGTCAAGTTGTGCAGATTGAGTGCACACGTTGTTCCATTCTAAATTAATAGTGCAACAAAGAAGCATGAAGACATGCACGCCCGGAATCACCCTGAGAGACAAAACGAACAACACGTAGATGGGAAAAACGTGCGCAAGTTAGAGATCATCTTATTGGTGTGGTGGGCTTGGGGTGTTAGCCGGTGGTTGAGACTAACGATGGAGTGGTCGTCAAGTAATGGAATACCAAGGTATACTACAGTCTGCTCTATGAGGGTCTCCCCACACTGTGCAGATTGTTGTGGTTATTTAACCATACTTCACGCTGGTTAGTGCAGGTTGGGGAAGATAGAGAAAAGATATGGGAGCAAATAAGTGCACGACTACAACACATTGTGGTACATTGGGGCCACCACTTAGCCTCTCATCATAGAACGTCTGTTTTCCATGATGGTCAGCCATCCAAGCATTATCCAACCAAAAAATCCTGCTCAGCGTCTGAGATTTGATTATACTGGACTCATTCATGGTGATTTGGTCATAGCCCCTTAATGCTGTATATTTCACTACATATGGTAATATTTATATAGTATTCTAGCTTTGTGGTATTTCAGCAGTGGAAAGCAACATCCTTCATTTGGTAAAATTAGTAAGATTGTTCATTATTACAAAGCATAAGGTATTCCACATTCAGGTGTGTTGGACTCTGCTATTGGTTCCCAATATACGTTTGCTAATCTTTCCTAATTTAATTATTTGATTGATGAAGGCTTCCCTATAGAGTGTCTGTCATGGTGGTTGTTTGCCCAAACATGGTCTGGTACAAGCGTCGTGGTGATGTCACCGCCACTTAGTGGCGAATGGCGGTTGTTGTTGTTGTTTGCCCAAACTTGACTATGTTGGTCAGTGTAGGATGGTGAAGGGTTGACCTAAGACCAATTCATATGTCACTCGCCACTGTTGTTAGCTGTGGATAGGTATCGAACTCATGCCGACAAGTTTTCTGGCATAGTGCATTAACCACCACAGGCTACGGAGCAGATTGAAATGATTCGCTGTTTATTTACACAACACATTCTCGACAGTGGACGACGAACCAATGCATTCATGAGAAAATATTAAGCATGTGGGTGTATGGAAGTGAAGCACTCAGGGTGTTGCTAGGAAATGAGTCACATTGCTGTGCTTCACAAAGGCTAATAGATGTGTCCCTTTAAAATACTTTCAGCTGGAAACTCCAATCAATTAGTGCACCTACAGAAGTCTTCACCCATGAACATCTGTCAGATGTGCGGAAAATACGGAGCGGGCGTTTGGTGAGTCATGCTATTAAAATAAATAACCAACGGCAACTTGGAAAATCAGCAATTAACTCAGACTGAAGCGGTATCTAACGTGGCAAAGGCAACAGTGGATGTGTGCGATAGGAATTTAAATGCAAAGACAAGGTCTGTTTCACAAGCGTTGTATATCTTTTTAGACATATAAGGAAGCAATGGGCAACTTCTCTGCCCAAATCTTACCCTGCACAAAACTGAAAGTGTGGGAAGAATATCACGAGATACTGTGATGTTGGCCAGGATAAAGTTGTTTTGATTTGTGCTGCAATATCGTTTGGGACTGGTAAAGATGACATGTGTTAAAGCCCTACCTCCTTTGCCCGTATTGTTCTGGTGCTTCCCAAGTGGAATACCTGAGCAAGCGAGTCGTACAGGTGTCAGTTGTGTTGATGCCACATTAAGCATTGACTGCACGTACCAATTTATATGGTGGTAACCACGACAGATATATTAACGTACACTACTACTGTATAGGCTTTCGTGGTTGTGCAGCGTGATGTTCGGCATGATGTCCGACGTTTTGCTCTACTTACTAGGTGGGAGCTTGCCATAAAATGTATGTGTGTATGTTGAACTTCTTTTGCACCATACGTAGCCAACCACTCTAATTAGAGGTGCGGGGGAAGGACAACAACTAAACACAAAAAGCAGTTCTAAAGAAATTAGTTTTCAATGTAGATTTTAAAACACATCGATCCAGACGGTCGTAGAACCGCATCTGAAAGCGCGTGATGCAGTGACCATCTTTGTACGATGGCCAGCCAGAAGCCGCTGCGAGGATAACCGGAGTTCGTGTAATGGTTTATACTCCTTGACGAGAGATGGCTTATGCTCGAAAACATCTCCTTCTGCAGACATCATGCCGAACAACACGTGCCACAACCTGAAAACAAAACAGATAGCTGTGTTAAAGCATAGTTTGATAAATTAAGTGAAGATGGGGGGTTTCTTAAACGGTGACATTTTCATAAATAGAAATTTTAAAATCATCAGTCTACCTGTTAAACAGTCATCAACCTCATGGGGCCTCCTTTGCCAGTATCATAATATAAGAATGCGTTTTCCTCTTTTTTCTGGCAACAAAACAGGTGTTAAGATGTTAAAAGACCAAACTGAAACATTTTGCAAGGAATCATGTTTACTGCATTAACCACGATACTTGTGGTGAAAACACAAACAAAGGGAGGTCCCATGATGTAGCTGCTCACCCTTATCTCTCATTGTCCTGATAGTGGCATTGTCTTTGTGCTGTTCGCCTATTGGCGTCCTCTGGTCTAACACCGTTTGAGACGAGGCTCTAAAGAAAGCTGTCTCTGGTGTGGACCAATCAGTTTTAAAGACAATGCATATACTCTTAGTTTTTTCGGTAAAGTCACGAAAAAACTAAGAAAAAACTGAGAATATGAATTACTGCAGTCACGAAAGCTTTAAATCAAAATTTAATGCATATACTGTCAGAGCATGTTTTTTGTTTGTATTTTCACCACAAGTACAGGGTGTTTCAAAATAATGGACCCATTTTCAAAGCAGTATATTTCACGATGGCAACATGTTACAATTACACAAGAAGTACAAACTAACCATTTTATAAATGCTCTATATGTCCTCCACCTGCTGTACGGACAGCATCGAGAGACGATAGTTGAATTCGTCCCAAACGCCTCTCTTCTCACGTTTCCCTCTGAGGTGCGTGGTCGCCCTGTGCTCTTCCCCTTACATAAACAGCAGCCCGCTTCCTCAAATTGTTGGTACCAACGACGAATGCTCTTTGACATTGGTGGATCAATGCCAAAACGCCGTTGAAACGCACGCTGCACCGCAATTATGGATTCGGTCTTGCTGAACTGCAGAACGCAACACGCCTTGTGTTGCGGTGTCACCGTCTTGCGAATGACTGAGGCTAGGGGCTGTTTGTGCGCTGGGAGAGGCATCTGGCGGTGATCATTTGAAACTCTATGCCCCGCCCTCTCTATGCCCCGCCCTCTCTATGCCCCGCCCTTTCAAGTGGTAAGAGTTTCATTCATGGACGGTTTGTGGTTGCAGAGATATAGCGATTTCAAATCGGGACCATATATTTCAAACACCCTGTATATGTGGTTAATGCAGACATGATTATTTGCAAAAGGTTTCAGTTTGGTGTTTTAACCTCTTAACTCCTGTTTTGTTGCCAGAAAAAAGGGGAAAATCTATTCTTATAGTCATCAACCTGTCATTAAAACAAACTTCACCCTGATTAGGCGAATATAACCCTTGGGGCCTTTCAAGGGAGTGTATATCCAATGCATTTAAATTAAACGGTCGTCTCTTGATCACATGGGATAAAAAAAAACATTGTCGGATAACACGGTTAGACACTTGTGATGTGGGCGCAAGGTAATCCCTGAAAGCTGTCGAGAGGCATGCCTTCTTTCTGATGCCCTATAATTACCTGCCATGGCAGTAAAGACAGATGCTTTCAATTTGCAACTGATTTTCAGTCATAACTTGCTGCTGATGGATTCCGTAATTCTCATGTTATTTCACTGAACATCTTTTTGCTGAGATTAATGGAGCTGGATGTCATTACATGAACTGATACATTTGAAAGGTTTAAAATGCTATGTGTTTTTGTTGATGTTGTTGTAGGGTTCTGAGTATATGCTTAATGGAGAGTTTGCAAAAACAATTTTACTCCGAATAATTTAATGAGATTGCAACGTTTGCAAATCATGATGGTAATGCAAGGTTGCGTATGCCGTTTTGAACGGTGGGTGGAAAGCCCATAAAGAAATGTTACGGTGATATATTTTGATAATATCCCATCAACTTTAGATATACACTTTAATAATTTAAAGATACCATCTGTTCCATTAACAGGTACATTTGTGCATGCACATGCCCAAACACGCACGTGCACGAACACATAAGCAATATAGTGCGCACATGTAAAATACATACTCTTTGGTTCTATTGGGTAAAGTCACGTAGGTGAAAATAAAATAACAAAAAATAAAGAAATGAAAATAAAATAACAAAAAATAAAGAAATGATTTTTTGTTATTTTATTTTCACCTAAATGACTTTACCCAATAGAACCAAAGAGTATGGATCCTAGCAATCACGAAAGCTTTAAATCTAGAAATGTAAAATACAATTGAAGGCATACATTTGTGGTATCTATAATAGTGTGGCCGTCGGGCTTGCATACAGTCTGCCACGTCTACCGCCTCGGATTGCTTTCTTCTGAGATATTTAACGCAGGAATGGAATGCATAATTCTGTCGATTTAAATTTATTGTGAAATAATTTATCAGCACAGAGCAGTTTTTACACCTGCACAGAGCAGTTTTTACACCTGTTATTTATATTGTACATGTTTCTATAAAATGCCCTTCATCATAGACTATTGCTTATGATGAAAGTTGGTACGTTTGTGAGCAGAATTTAAACTTTTCTTTATAGCAAGTTTTTTCCGGGTGAAAATAAGATGTGCAAACCACATTGGGACACCAAAATAGTAATGGACCTAAACAGAAGAATTTGTTAACAGGAGAGCTGAAGACAGAGCAGAGGGAGATCGATAAAACAAAGGGACATTAGCCCCTGCATGGCCAGAGAAACCCTGCTGGACCGAGTTATCACATCATAACTCTGAACGAAGAGCACATCTCCCGATATAAATTGGGTTTGAGAATGACCGAGGGAGAGAGATGATTACGGATGCAATTCCAAAGAGGAGATGCCGCTCTTTTGACATTGTACGTTAGTTCAATGTCAATGTGCCACTGCATTGAGGGACTACTGTGTGGCGTTATCTTGGTGTGGTCTGGGACTTTGCTGATGCTGTTGTTGTTTTTCTGCCTTACCCAACCTTGATACTGTGAATGGGACTTATCTAATTATCAATTAATTGATTATATTTAGTCACTTGCTTACCTTTTTCTTTTTTTCACTCCTCTCCTTTGTTGTATTGTGTTGCTGGTGTAACTTGCTGACCAGCCCTATTGAACATCTGTGAGAAAGAGCTTTACAACTCATCGGATTTCTCCTGCAGTCTCAATGGAGATTCTGATTCTGAACTTATTCGCACCATACCTAGCCGACTGTACTAATCAGAGGTGCGGGGCACGGACAACAAACTAAATGCAAGCAATGAGTCTTCTTTGTTTTTTTTTTGTAAAGTCATGTAGATAGAAAATATTTAAGTAAAAAATATATAAAAAGCAATAATAATTATTTCTCATTCATATTTTTATATATATTTATTATTTTGTATTACTTATTTTCTAAAAAAATATATATATCTACGTGACTTTACCGAAAGAACCAAAGAATATGAATTCCTGCAGTCACGAAAGCTTTAAGTCAAGATTATTGTGAGTGTTAAAATTGTTCTTATTGCTCGGTACCTTGATGACTGGTGGTGAAAGGGCGTCCTCTACTCAGGGAAGCACTCCAGGGGGATGTTGGCCTGCCGTAATGTGGAAGGGATGCGCCTTTTTCCAGGTCTTTGCTCCCTGATTTCCTCACCTCTATCCCAGGGCTCACGAAAAAGATGTGTCAATGGGTTGACCATTAGTTTAACTAGAACATATATGATAAATTGAAGTTATATAAAAATCATATATTCTTTATTTTCAACATTAAATATTTTCACTGTAAACCGTTTAAATGTCATACGAAATTTATGACAATTCATGCAATGAACAAAGCACACCATTCAACACCAGATAAAGCCCCAGAACGTGTAACCCGCGAAGCAGCGTGCTGGCATAATGCCCACGTAGCTTTCTAAAGTAACAATTAAAGCTTCTGATTAAATCCCTAAGCTCGCAGTGATGCTACGGCTAATTACTGTCAGGTCTGTTCGAACTACATGAATGTGAATTTCCCACAAAGATGTTCACACTGACACTGAAGATTGCTGTAAAAAAAACGAAAAATTATGCACTGGCGAAATTAAGAGGAAGTTTATTTTCGTTACTATTTTTATTTTTCTTAAATCAGGTTTAAATTCGGAATTCTGGCAGCTTTTGCGATTGGGTGTATTCTGCTTCAAGAAAATGTAAAGAGAGCGATCTAGTCTCTGTTTATCGATTTTTATTTCACAAACATGTTGATGCCCTTCGCAAGAGACTATCTGCTGTGTACACTCCTATGTTGGTGAACGTAAATAGTGAAGCTTTGTTTTTACTCCCGTTTCTTTAAAGGTCACCGATGTAAGATGTGAGATATCCACATGCACTTTCGCTATATTTTTGCATGGCTGTGTATATGTGTACTGTATATATACATAAAATGACAAATGCCAATTATATTCCACACCAACGTGCAAGGCAGATATTCATGAGTTCCTTATTCACCAAATAAATATTAATTAATTTCTTCTCAAGACTCACTTTTAAGAGGGTCCTGCTCTTAAACCAATACATTTTGAGTATTTTGGCAAGTCGCAGGAAGCACCCAGACAAAAGCCTCTGGCACACGAGGGGAAACAATTCAAACTCAACACAGGTCAAAACTGGTTTGCTGTCTGCCTCCTGACGATGCTGGACATCAGTGCAAAAGAGCTTTATAGAAAATCGGATTCCTCCAGTATAAATAAATATTCTGATTCTGTTATCTAGTTTTGCTTCCGAGTCTGTGTCTTCAGATGAGTCGCATCCCTCACCGATCAACGTCAGCTCAAGATTTGTCAATAAGACTGTGGGCCTTAAAACGAAAAGTTTTTAAGAGGTGCAGTTTCAGGAAATGGTCCAATAATGTTTTATTCAGGGATTCATTTCTCACTAATCTATTGTCTGGGTTGTATGCATGTTATTTTGAACTTCTTTTGCACCGTACTTATCCAACTGTGCTAATCAGAGATGCGGGGGAAGGACAGGTAAGCTGGAGGAGCCATGTTACTAGAAGCCACAGCCTCTGCCTAGAAGCCACACCCTCTGCCTAGAAACCACAGCCTGTGACTAGAAGCCACAGACTGTGATTAGAAGCCACAGGATGTTACTAGAAGCCACAGCCTCTGACTAGAAGCCACAGCCTCTGCCTAGAAGCCACACCCTCTCTGCCTAGAAGCCACACCCTCTCTGCCTAGAAGCCACAGCCTGTGACTAGATGCCACAAGATGTGACTAGAAGCCACACCCTTTGACTAGAAGCCACAGCCTGTGACTAGACGCCACAGCCTGTGACTAGACGCCACAGCCTGTGGCTAGAAGCCACACCCTGTGACTAGAAGCCACACCCTGTGACTTGACGCCACAGCCTGTGACTAGACGCCACAGCCTGTGACTAGAAGCCACAGCCTGCGACTAGATGCCACAGCCTGCGACTAGAAGCCACAGCCTGTGACTAGAAGCCACAGCCTCTGCATAGAAGCCACATCATGTGACTAGAAGCCACATGATGTGACTAGAAGCCACACCCTGTGACTAGAAGCCACATCATGTGACTAAAAGCCACAGGATGTGACTAGAAGCCACAGCCTGTGACTAGACGCCACAGCCTGTGACTAGAAGCCACAGGCTGTGACTTGAAGCCACAGGATGTGACTAGATACCACAACCTGTGACTAGAAGCCACAGGATGTGACTAGAAGCCACAGCCTGTTACTAGAAGCCACAGCCTCTGCCTAGAAGCCACAGGATGTGACTAGAAGCCACAGCCTGTGACTAGAAAGCCACAGCCGGTGACTAGACGCCACAGGATGTGAATAGAAGCCACAACCTGTAACTAGAAACCACAACCTGTGACTAGAAACCACAGCCTGTGACTAGAAGCCACAGGATGTGACTAGAAGCCACAGCCTCTGCCTAGAAGCCACATCCTGTGACTATAAGCCACAGGATGTGACTAGACGCCACAGGATGTGACTAGAAGCCACAGCCTGTGACTAGATGCCACAGGATGTGACTAGAAGCCACAGCCTGTGACTAGATGCCACAGGATGTGACTAGAAGCCACAGCCTGTGACTAGAAACCACAGCCTGTGACTAGAAGCCACAGCATGTGACAAGGAGCCACAGGATGTGACTAGAAGCCACAGCCTGTGACTAGACGTCACAGAATGTGACTAGAAGCCACATCCTGTGACTAGATACCACAGGATGTGACTAGAAGCCACAGACTGTTACTAGAAGCCACAGACTGTTACTAGAAGCCACAGCCTCTGCCTAGAAGCCACAGCCTGTGACTAGAAGCCACAGCCTGTGACTAGAAAGCCACAGCCGGTGACTAGACACCACAGGATGTGACTAGAAGCCACAGCCTCTGCCTAGAAGCCACAGGACGTGACTAGAAGCCACAACCTGTGACTAGAAACCACAACCTGTGACTAGAAACCACAGCCTGTGACTAGAAGCCACAGCCTCTGCCTAGAAGCCACATCCTGTGACTAGACGCCACAGCCTGTGATTAGACGCCACAGCCTGTGACTAGAAGCCACACCCTGTGACTAGACGCCACAGGATGTGACTAGATGCCACAGCCTGTGACTAGAAGCCACAGCCTGTGACTAGAAATCACAGCCTGTGACTAGACGCCACAGCCTGTGATGAGAAGCCACAGCCTGTGACTAGAAGCCACAGCATGTGACTAGAAGCCACAGGATGTGACTAGACGCCACAGAATGTGACTAGAAGCCACAGGATGTGACTAGATGCCACAGCCTGTGACTAGAAGCCACAGCCTGTGACTATCAATCACAGCCTGTGGCTAGACGCCACAGCCTGTGACTAGAAGCCACAGGATGTGACTAGAAGCCACACGATGTGACTAGAAACCACAGCCTGTGACTAGAAGCCACAGCCTGTGACTAGAAGCCACAGGATGTGACTAGAAGCCACACGATGTGACTAGAAACCACAGCCTGTGACTAGAAGCCACAGGATGTGACTAGAAGCCACACGATGTGACTAGAAACCACAGCCTGTGACTAGAAGCCACAGCCTGTGACTAGAAGCCACAGGATGTGACTAGAAACCACAGCCTGTGACTAGAAGCCACAGGATGTGACTAGAAGCCACAGGATGTTACTAGAAGCCACTGCCTCTGCCTAGAAGCCACAGCCTCTGCCTAGAAGCCACAGGATGTGACTAGAAGCCACACCCTGTGACTAGAAGCCACAGCCTGTGACTAGACGCCACAGCCTGTGACTAGAAGCCACAGCCCGTGACTAGAAGCCACACCCTGTGACTAGACGCCACAGCATGTGACTAGAAGCCAGAGGATGTGACTAGAAGCCACAGCCCGTGACTAGAAGCCACACCCTGTGACTAGACGCCACAGCATGTGACTAGAAGCCAGAGGATGTGACTAGAAGCCACAGCCCGTGACTAGATGCCGCAGGATGTGGCTAGAAGCCACAGCCTGTGACTAGAAGCCACAGCCTGTGACTATACACCACAGCATGTGACTATAAACCACAGCCTGTGACTCGAAGCCACAGCCTTAGCGACAGCTATACTGGATTTCCTGAGGTAAGAGGACAGACCCGGTTAAAATTAACCCCTCGTTTTATTCATGTAAGTTTTATAATAATCATAATGCATTCATGTTTAAGGTGGCTGGTTGATTCTGTGGCGAGAATGCATTTCACTTCATGGGAAGTCAACAGTTTTTACCGAAAGAACGAACTCACGCTGGCCCTTGGAATGTGGAATTTACACTCTAGGCTGGGGGCTGTTAACAAGAGAAGATAATGGTCACAGGTTAAATTGAACAAGACATGTCTCCTGTTATTTGTGAGAATTAAATTTTGTAATTATAAATTAATCACTAAATGGAAATTCACACACTGTGTGGGTCATTTTAAATGTAGCGCAGAGCTAAGCTCCTTATTCTACGTTATTTAACATAATTTGATTGAGGATTAGCTTTAAATAACATGGAAATTAAGAGGTGTCAATTATGAAAACAAACTGATTAGCAGTTAGATAACTTGTCTGGCTGAGCCACAATGGGATGCAGCTGTAATTCCCCAGGATTTGCACTCGCCCTCTAATGAGCTGACGCAAGGTATTTATTTGAACCGTTGGGCAATAATCCACAAAGAGCCTGCATGGCAAACTTCTCCCGCGTACTCACAATGTTCATGTGCACCATATATACATTGATTTAGCCTTTATCCTTCGTATTAGCAGTTAAGTCTGGGAGACATGGAGGAGTTCAGAGTTCATTCTGAACGCAGTAATGCTAGGGATGCTGCTATGGTGTAATGGTCAGGACACACGCACACAACAACTGCCATTCGCCACTAAGTAGCGGTGACGTCACCACGACGCTTGTGCCAGGCTATGTGCACTTTGACGCCACGTGAAGTGTCGAACGCCCACTGGCAGGAGGTCACGGGGAAGAACCAGGTGCCACGGGTCGACTGACTGAGATGACTGGCTGATGCACCACCTGTGCCCCCTACTGTGCCAACTGTGGCAACTCGCTGTGCTTTAGCCACCCGGCGCTCCGCTCATTGTTGTTAGCACACGCACACACACACACGTCTCCGGTTTGATCTCCCAGCATGGCAGTGAAATGGCTCCACCCCCCACCTCTGTCCACCCAGCAGTATGAGTGCACCACAGTCAGTCGATGGGCAGGTGGCGTGTGGCGGGGCAAGTGTGGGTACCCACACCTCTTATAGGATAGATCTTGCCCAGCATGGGAGAGGAGGGCCAGCGACCCTTCAGGGCAGTGGCTCTCAGAGCGGTCCCCGTACCAACAGTGGTCTGTGACGCTCACCCACGTGGTCCACGGGCTGTGATGCAAACGCAGCTGATCCGGGATAATGGCAACGGTTATGACTTTTGTTATGGACTTTAAATTTCGATTTAAAGCTTTCGTGACTGCAGGGATTCATCTTCTGGGTTCTTTCGATGAAGTCACGTAGAATGGAGATAACATATTTTTTTTTTTTTTTTATCTCCATTCTACGTGACTTTACCGAAAGAACCCAGAAGATTATGGACTTTAATTAATATTCTACTCGTGATATTAATTTTTTAAAAAGTTAGGTAAGCTACCCTGATTAAAATACCCTGACCCTATCTTTGAAATGCACCCCACCCCCTAGAGAAAAAAAAAAAACCTTAGAGCTGCGTAAAAAAAATTCATGTTCCGGTAATGCGATTAATTGTTTTCCTGGCATTGAGAGAGAAGTGAATGCGTTCCGTCACCAGAGGTGACCAACCAAGTTTGAGAAGCACTGAGTGAGGTGTGGCTCTCTCGAGATCTCTCCAGCGGAGCCCCTTCCTCCAGCAGCCGCGTTAGCAAGCAGTTACAGGGCTGCAACTTTACCCGTTTTACAGCTCTGTTAAAACCAAGAGATACTCTTTGGTTCTATTCGGTAAAGTCACGTAGGTAAAAAATAAAACAACAAGAGATGTATGCACTAGTCATTATACATTGCATGTTGACACTAAACTGCGAAAGAGCAAGCTAACTCTGATTGCATTCCTTAACGTTGCAACAAGTTAATAATTAATCTTTAAACTGATTTCAAAATGGTCTGCTTAAAGAGCGGCGTTTTTACCAGACAAAATGAAGCAAATAGGTATTTGTTGACAGTGTGTACATCGAAAGAATCAATCACCACATAAACATTGACAATAAGTATCTCTACCAGTCGGAACGAATGCCCCCAGCCTGGCGCTTGTTCCGCGAGGTTTCATTCGGTGTTCGATGTTTCTGTGGTGACGGCTCACTCTGTAGTGGGAGCGCTCTTGCCAATAACAGCGGGTGAAGCGACCGCGGTGTTCACTCAGCACCGTTGACTGTTTACAAGCGCCCAGAAGGGGCGAAACCCGTCTGGAGTTTGTATGTTTGAATACATTCTGCTGGTTGACATGCATGTGTAAGTCCAGTATTCCAATATAATATATACTGTCCAATATAATAATGTATACTGTCCAAATATATAGTTGATGTGATAATATGCAAGGAAAACGAAGTTATTTAGTTAATTGGTTACAATGCGGTTGTTTTTGAACAAATACCAAATGGGTTTGATTCAGTGTTTTGAGTGTGACTATATATTTCGATTTAAAGCTTTCGTGACTGCAAGGATTAATCTTCTTTGGTTCTTTCGGTAAAGTCACGTAGAATGAGAATACAACGTCGTGAGAATTTTATTGTGTTATTTTATTTTATTTATTATTTTATTCTCATTCTACGTGACTTTACCGAAAGAACCAAAGAAGATGTGACTATATACTTTATATATATGTGAGCTACTGTCACTATATACTTTATATATAGTGAGCTACTGTCACTATATACTTTATATATAGTGAGCTACAGATTATATACTTTATATATCGTGAGCTACAGATTAATAGATATGAATCCTAAACAAATGGAAGTGTAGCCAAGCAGTGCTGAATGCAGCAATCAGGATTAAGTGTCATAAATTGTGACTTTTGATGAGAGAGTTTGTTTATTGTATCGCTGTTTGTGACGTCTGCTCCTGCTGTGGAATCTGGCCACTTTTCAGTGGCTACTAAATAAAAAGCTGAGTTGCCGCATTTCCAGCATTACTCACTTTTTCCAGCATGTCTTCTAAATTTGTTTTCTTTTAAAAGCTTATAACTTAAAAAATATCAGTGCAGTTCACCTTTAACTTAGCTATTCGCCTTTGTGTAAAGTGATTGTTAAATATATTTTTTATATATTGTATTGTTTTCTAAATTAGCCGATGCAATCCAGGTTGCCCTTGCAAAATAGGCCATTTCTCAATGTGCCCGTATTTGATCTATTGGGTATATAAAGGATACTAACCAACCCGAGGACATTTATAATATATTGCAGTATCTCGAGAATTGGCAGCAGATTGTGGAGGCCTTCATTTAGCTGTTGATTGACCATGGCTTCTTTTGATATTAACGATAAAAAGCAATAAAAAATAGTCTGTTTATGCTGAAATTAATACACGTTTGAAAACATGTACGTCAATATATTTCAACCTTGCATTCCATTATAACAAAAAAGGTGTCCCATTTAATTACGAGACATTTGCCCATTACACCATTACATTAGTGACGCACATGACGTTTCTTGACGTTTAACCTACGCACAGAACAAAATGTGTTCTACATCTCGTTAGCCACTGGGTATCTGTACGCGTGGCAAGCTAGGAAAGTATTTAAAGGCAGCCTGAATACAAACGGCTACGATATTCGGCAACCTTCTGCTACTGGGGTCCTGGGCCTTGAAAATTGTTGAACTAAGGAGGGATTTATTATGATTACAATTCTGGCTGCCTGAACATGAGTGTTGTGGTGGTTTTGTGCTCTGTCAGCGTTCAGCATATTACGATGTTGGATTATTCTAAGCAGAACAGACACACATACTGCATACAGTGAGGGAAAAACGTATTTGATCCCCTGCTGATTTTGTACGTTTGCCCACTGACATAGAAATCATCAGTCTATAATTTTAATGGTAGGTTTATTTGAACAGTGAGAGACAGAATAACAACAAAAAGATCCAGAAAAACGCATGTCAAAAAAGTTATAAATTGATTTGCATTTTAATGAGGGAAATAAGTATTTGACCCCCTCTCAATCACAAAGATTTCTGGCTCCCAGGTGTCTTTTATACAGGTAACGAGCTGAGATTAGGAGCACACTCTTAAAGGGAGTGCTCCTAATCTCAGCTTGTTACCTGTATAAAAGACACCTGTCCACAGAAGCAATCAATCAATCAGATTCCAAACTCTCCACCATGGCCAAGACCAAAGAGCTCTCCAAGGATGTCAGGGACAAGATTGTAGATCTACACAAGGCTGGAATGGGCTACAAGACCATTGCCAAGCAGCTTGGTTAGAAGGTGACAACAGTTGGTGCGATTATTCGCAAATGGAAGAAACACAAAAGAACTGTGGAGTTGCAATGATCATGAGAACGGTGAGGAATCAACCCAGAACTACATGGGAGGATCTTGTCAATGATCTCAAGGCAGCTGGGACCATAGTCACCAAGAAAACAATTGGTAACAGACTACGCCGTGAAGGACTAAAATCCTGCAGCGCCCGCAAGGTCCCTCTGCTCAAGAAAACACATATACATACCCGTCTGAAGTTTGCCAATGAACATCTGAATGATTCCGAGAACAACTGGGTGAAAGTGTTGTGGTCAGATGAGACCAAAATGGAGCTCTTTGGCATCAACTCAACTCGCCGTGTTTGGAGGAGAAGGAATGCTCCCTATGACCCCAAGAACACCATCCCCACCGTCAAACATGGAGGTGGAAACATTATGCTTTGGGGGTGTTTTTTCTGATAAGGGGACAGGACAACTTCGCCGCATCAAAGGGATGATGGACGGGGCCATGTACCGTCAAATCTTGGGTGAGAACCTCCTTCTCTCAGCCAGGGCATTGAAAATTGGTCGTGGATGGGTATTCCAGCATGACAATGACCCAAAACACATGGCCAAGGCAAAAAAGGAGTGGCTCAAGAAGAAGCACATTAAGGTCCTGGAGTGGCCTAGCCAGTCTCCAGACCTTAATGCCATAGAAAATCTGTGGAGAGAGCTGAAGGTTCGAGTTGCCAAACGTCAGCCTCGAAACCTTAATGACTTGGAGAAGATCTGCAAAGAGGAGTGGGACAAAATCCCTCCCGAGATGTGTGCAAACAGGGTGGCCAACTTCATGAAACGTCTGACCTCTGTGATTGCCAACAAGGGTTTTGCCACTAAGGACTAAGTAATGTTTTGCAGAGGGGTCAAATACTTATTTCCCTAATTAAAATGCACATCAATTTATAACATTTTTGACATGCGTTTTTCTGGATTTTGTTGTTGTTATTCTGTCTCTCACTGTTCAAATAAACCTACCATTAAAATTATAGACTGATCATTTCTTTGTCAGTGGGCAAACGTACAAAATCAGTAGGGGATCAAATACTTTTTTCCCTCACTGTATGCATGGTTCTGCAGTATTTGAGAATGCCGGGGTCTTTTAACTCGGCTTGCGCGAGTATTGTTAAGCTATGGGGCGTTGACATGGCCGAGGGGCAGTGCTAATGCCACTCATTGCAGCGGTTTGCGGTGTAAGCCCGACGGCCTTCCTTGTTAATACTGCAGATGGTGTTAGCCAATGATACGCCCCACCTGCTTCATGCGTCGTCAAACAAAGACCCCGCGATGTTATTCGATAAAAGTAGGCCACGTTTGCCAGTGGTACGGTCCAAATTAACCATATTTGAAGAATTACTCACAAAATATTTAATTTGCTAAAACTACATAGCACATTGCCTCTTACCATTTGTCAAACATAACGCCTCTGTCATAGGTTAATGGTATGCCAATGACACAGGTATTAAATGTATGAATACAGTAATTATAGACAGCCTTGGTGCCTGTAAGTGAATGGTCAATGGATCAAGTAACTTAATTTTTTAATGTTAAATAATACGTAATTGTCAACTTTAATTTGCATAATTGCAGAAATAAAACCTGAATATGTAATTCCTATTATCTTTTAGTGGATAGAAAATTATGTGAGAAATGTGATCAATAGTGAGTGCTGTACTCCTGTGGTGTTGCTTGGGACATCACCTGCTTCGCCACTCCCTGCCGACATTTATCATTTTGCGAAACTCGTTAAGTTAGGCTGGGGGAAGCTGCCCTGCTGTAATGGTTAGCGCAGCAGACTTGCAACTCGGAGGTTGGCAATTCCATTCGATGCCCCTGCACAGCAGCAGGGTTTTTAATTTCAAACCAGGCAAAGCCCACTGAGCTATTCGGTGTTTTTCAGAGGCAACCTGGTCACACATTATAGCTTATAAAAGAAACCATTTTTATTTTACCAGGTAAGACCCACTTAGCTATGTACAGTGAGGGAAAAAAGTATTTGATCCCCTGCTGATTTTGTACGTTTGCCCACTGACAAAGAAATGATCAGTCTATAATTTTAATGGTAGGTTTATTTGAACAGTGAGAGACAGAATAACAACAAAAAATCCAGAAAAACGCATGTCAAAAATTGTATAAATTGATTTGCATTTTAATTAGGGAAATAAGTAATTGACCCCCTCTCGATTAGAAAGATTTCTAGCTCCCAGGTGTCTTTTATACAGGTAAGGAGCTGAGATTAGGAGCACACTCTTAAAGGGAGTGCTCCTAATCTCAGCTTGTTACCTGTATAAAAGACACCTGTCCACAGAAGCAATCAATCAATCAGATTCCAAACTTTCCACCATGGCCAAGACCAAAGAGCTCTCCAAGGATGTCAGGGACAAGATTGTAGACCTACACAAGGCTGGAATGGGCTACAAGACCATTGCCAAGCAGCTTGGTGAGAAGGTGACAACAGTTGGTGCGATTATTCGCAACTGGAAGAAACACAAAAGAACTGTCAATCTCCCTCGGCCTGAAGCTCCATGCAAGATCTCACCTCGTGGAGTTGCAATGATCATGAGAACGGTGAGGAATCAGCCCAGAACTACACGGGAGGATCTTGTCAATGATCTCAAGGCAGCTGGGACCATAGTCACCAAGAAAACAATTGGTAACACACTTCGCCGTGAAGGACTGAAATCCTGCAGCGCCCGCAAGGTCCCTCTGCTCAAGAAAGCACATATACATGCCCGTCTGAAGTTTGCCAATGAACATCTGAAGGATTCAGAGGACAACTGGGTGAAAGTGTTGTGGTCAAATGAGACCAAAATTGAGCTCTTTGGCATCAACTCAACTCGCCATGTTTGGAGGAGGAGGAATGCTGCCTATGACCCCAAGAACACCATCCCCACCGTCAAACATGGAGGTGGAAACATTATGCTTTGGGGGTGTTTTTCTGATAAGGGGACAGGACAACTTCACCGCATCAAAGGGACGATGGACAGGGCCATGTACCGTCAAATCTTGGGTGAGAACCTCCTTCCCTCAGCCAGGGCATTGAAAATTGGTCGTGGATGGGTATTCCAGCATGACAATGACCCAAAACACATGGCCAAGGCAACAAAGGAGTGGCTCAAGAAGAAGCACATTAAGGTCCTGGAGTGACCTAGTCAGTCTCCAGACCTTAATCCCATAGAAAATCTGTGGAGGGAGCTGAAGATTCGATTTGCCAAACGTCAGCCTCGAAACCTTAATGACTTGGAGAAGATCTGCAAAGAGGAGTGGGACAAAATCCCTCCTGAGATGTGTGCAAACCTGGTGGCCAACTACAAGAAACGTCTGACCTCTGTGATTGCCAACAAGGGTTTTTGCCACCAAGTACTCAGTCATGTTTTGCAGAGGGGTCAAATACTTATTTCCCTCATTAAAATGCAAATCAATTTATTACTTTTTTGACACGCGTTTTTCTGGATTTTGTTGTTGTTATTCGGTCTCTCACTGTTCAAATAAACCTACCATTAAAATTATAGACTGATCATTTCTTTGTCAGTGGGCAAAGGTACAAAATCAGCAGGGGATCAAGTACTTTTTTTCCTCAATGTAGCTCTTTTTCAGAGCGACTTGGCCACAAATGATTGCCCAATGAAGTGGCTTATCATGTAGGAATTTATAGTTGCTGCCACATAATCGAATGCATGTTTCTCAATGTTGAGCGCAATACTGGAGGACCCGGAGAAAGATCTGCGTGAATCAATGCTGCACGTTTATTAAATGACCCCGCTTCCATCGAGCCAGCAGAATAAATTGTTCACATCAGTTAGTCGATCGACAGGATACGCGTGGTGGGGTAAAGAGTGGGTAACTTCCTCCTCTTTTAGGTGGAAGTAGGCAGTTTTCCTTTTGAAAGTCTAATCACCTATTTATGTGTAAAATATAGACCTTCAAGTTATTCATGATTATTAACCAATCGTTAAGATTTGGTGAAAAAATGTCCTGCGTGATTGCAGATGTGATTAAGAAATGTTACTTATGGTGAGCAGCTAACGTCCACGCCAATTATCATTTCGCAAATTGCGTCCAAAAAGTCAATTTGCTTAGCTTAATATTCTGACGACATGCTGGCAACAGATTAGCATAATTGACGTTCGAGCCCTTTTTGGAGGAGTGCTGGAAGGAGCCCCAGAGAGACGTCAATCAAGGATGACGCTCGGCAGCTAAACCCAAATCGATATTCTCTTCTGCGGAGGTGGCGGCGAGAGTGCTTCACTGTTGTGTCACTTGTGAGCTGTTGAAAAACACATTTCATGGTTGTTGTGATGCCTTGTATTGTGTCACCACCAGCAGTGATATATCCTCTGCTGCTTGGAAGTGTGCCCAAGCCGTTGCCATACCTCGCTGTTACGCAGTTGTAATGCTCCACCTCGCCCCTGCACACAACCTGATTTCATTGCTCAATGTTTTTTTATTTATATTGTGTAAAATTTAATTTCATTAATCTCGCTCGAAAAAGAATATTTTGTCAGAGACTTGAATTTATGCACGCTAGTAGGAAAGATAAGGTGCTCCGCTTGATACAGACGTCTTATTTGTAGATAGCGTGTTGGTGATGAAGATAAAGGTAGAGACGTGTGATCCCCTACTCAATGTATAAGTATTTCACTCTGAGGGAGGAACTAGAAATGTATTTATCAGCTGTTGTAAATTAGTGATTTGTGAATATTAGCAGAGATGAGTGCCAACTTGATGAGTCAATAACGCAACTTCCCACGCTTGAGCAGATGCTCAACTTGCAGGGATGTTTCCCTGTCCTTACCTGTTACATCATTAAACCTTAAGCTCAGAGGCCTGCACACCACCACCTCAGTCACAATTAGCAGCTAATAAATCGACCAATGAGCATATTACAATAACGCAACCAATTACAATTGTATTTCTATCTTGCATATGACAATATGTTTAGGAGCTAAATGCCAATTTCTAGGTCTGATAGCCACAAGAGAGCTTCAGGAGAAAGTTTGTATCGTTTTGCCTTTCCTCCATTGAAGGATCGCAGACGACATTGATTTACAATATAGTCCATAATTTGGGTTTCAGGGCCACAATTTGGGTTTCAGGGCCACAGTCACACTTTGGCTAATCTCTAATTTCCCATTTATAAGATGTGTGCATCGGTCTGTTGATGATCGTTACACCACCAGTGTCCTCAGGGAATTTCAAAGCTGGAAGGTGCGTTGTTTGGGTCTCGAATGAGGTGTTTATTCTGGACATCTGAATTGTTCCTCTCTGTCTGCCAGCATTCTTCCAGATCTGGTTGAGATTTTATGATGGTCACAGCGTGAAGCCAGAGGGAGAATCGGGACTTGAGTGGGCAGCGAGGTACATTGTTGAGGTCTTGGTTGATGGGTATGTTGTTGTCGTGGGAAACAAAACGTGTAGACTCCCTTGCAGTTTGCGCGATGTCTCTGCGGATATTTGGTGGCAGAATGTTCACCAGCACAAGGAGCCAGGGGATTGGCATCGGTTTCGGTGTGCTGGTTACGATGCACATCGCGTTATTTTACGTTGCATCTGGCAGTTTTGTGTATGAGCTACCGGACCAGGCTGGAGCATGATGACTCTGCTACTGAGGAGATCGGTGAGAGGGAGGCAGTTCGCAGAACATCAGCTGAGGTGCCCCCACGTCATTCCTGCAAGTGTTTTGATGTAGGGCGATTCTTGATTTGGTATAATTGTATTACCAGTAGTTAAAGCACAGTTTCATTTTTATATTGTGTTTATTCCTGTTTGTCAGTGTATATTGTCTATACTGCTATATTTTTGAACATTGTATTTGGTCCGCAATCACTTTCACACAGAGTGATTCACTTGTTGTTATCTCAAATACACTTCACTATTCCAGTACAGTATAGTATTTCACGAGTTTACCCAGGAAAGCCTCGCCGGGGCTGAGGATTATTTTTCCCAGGAGGGGACAATGTTACAATGTGTAATCCCAACTGAGTAATTTTCAGCTAATTTTACAGCATTGAGATGTTTGGTCCATATCAGTGAAAATCTGTTTTGTTTCTAACTTTGGGAGAAAACTAGAGAACCTAGAAAAAAAACGGCGCAGAACAGGGGGAGAACACACAAACGCCACACGGAAAGGCGCCCAAGTTGGTAATGTAACCCAGGCCCTTGTTGCTGTGAGGCGCGAGTGTGACCACTGCGCAACCCCTGCCGCCCGGACACCTTTGCTCCGGTGCTTCGAGATGCCCCGTGGGAGGTGTGGCATAAATAATAAACGATGATAATATAAATTTTGATTTAAAGCTTTCGTGACTGCAGTAATTCATATTCTTAGTTCTTTCGGTAAAGTCACGTTGAAGGGAAACAACAAAATAATAAAATATATATAAAACAATAAAAATTCTCACGACGTTTCGACCATAACACAAACGGTCGTCTTCAGGTGTGTCGGTTTGCATCAATTTATTTATTTTTAAACAGCCTCGTCACACAAACCAACAAAATAATTTCTGATTCAACCGCATTAATTGATCAATCTAAACAGTTTTCGTTGAAACCTTCTGCTGCCAGGCCACCAAGATTATACGGCTTACCAAAAATACATAAAGTAGATGCACCCCTTCGTCCCATCGTCTCTACTATCAACTCCCCCACCTACAAACTGGCTCGTTTTTTGTCTGAAATCCTGCGTCCTTTCACTGGAAAAACCACCTCTGCGGTACAAAATTCTACTCACCTGGTATCGACAATCAAGGGTATTTCCCTGTCCCCAAACGACCTGCTTGTCAGTTTTAATGTAGTTTCCTTATTCACCAAGGTTCCTATACCTGACACCATTGCAATCATTGAAGACCTGGTTCATCAAGGACTAAACACTGAGGTACCCCCCCTGGTGAGACACTGTTTAACCAATACATACTTCACTTGGAATGGAACTTTCTACAAACAAACTGAGGGCACCCCAATGGGTTCCCCCCTATCTCCGGTTATAGCTAACATTTTCATGGAGAAATTTGAGACTGACGCCATCCAGACTGCCACTCTGCGCCCAACCTTATGGAAGAGGTACGTGGATGACACTTTTGTCATCTGGCCACATGGCCGACCTGCTCTAGACCAATTCTTCGACCACATCAATTCCATACACCCAGCCATCAGATTTACCATGGAAGTCGAAATAGATGGCAAGCTACCTTTTTTAGATGTCCTAATTAAAAAAAGACCTGATGGTTCAATAAGCCACTCTGTCTAGAGGAAAGCTACCCATACGGATGCTTATCTGAAACCGGATTCCCACCACCATCCATCACAGAAGAATTCTCTCATCAAGACTCTGTATCATAGAGCCCAATGCATATCCGACCAGGAACACATAGGCAGTGAACTCAAGCATGTACACCAAGCTCTTAAGGCTAATGGTTACTCCGACTATACAATCCGCAAAGCTATCACTCAAACCGTGAAGAAGGACCCTCTTGAGGAGCCTTTCAAAACCATCACTTTACCCTACATTGCGGGGATCACAAAAAAGATCTCCAAAATCTTGAATAAACACAAGATCCAGGTCCGTTTCAACACATTACATAAAATCCGTGATCTGGTTCCGTCTGTAAAAGATGTGATTCCGGACATACAATACCCTGGTGTCTACAAACTAAGTTGCCTCTGTGGTAGTAGTTACATTGGAGAAACCAAACGCCATGTCTCGGACCGCATTCGTGAACACAAAGCAGACCTTAAACACGGTAGGACGAACTCCTCTGCCGTGGCAGATCACTGTTATAATTCAGTGGGCTCACATGACATTGACTTCTCCAAGACGGAGGTTCTTTGCAAACCAACCGGCTACCATGAGAGATTCTTATAGCCTACTGTAACATCACTTAACATTTTCTTTTTTTTTTTTATTCATTGGGATTGCTGGAGGGTCATGTGTTGAACTTGGGCATTTTCCAGACTCTCTAGATACCTATTCTAGGATTTGACCCTCAATGCACTTATCCCAGTTTTGTCAACCTTCGTTCAGTGCAGAACTCAGAATAATGAATGGGATAACTTACCGGGATCAGGGTCCAAACCGAAGTTCAGCCCTTAACCCCCCCCCCCCCCCCCCCCCATCCTATCAGCTGCATATGCTGCCAGCCACTGGGAACAGCAGGAGCAGGAGAGGCTGCATGCACAACGGCACACACCCATATGGATTCTATAGTGCTCACTCCCACCCCCGCTACGTACTCAGCTCTCCTCTGTCCACCTGAGCCTTCTGCCACACGGGACGCTCGGCCAGCGTGCAGCACGGGGTCAGCCCACTTGGCATGCCGCTCGTGATTTGGGGCTTTCGGCTGCCTTCCTGCTTAAAGGCACAATTACTCAATGCAACCCTGTTTTTTTGTACGTGTGAAACACAGCAGCAGTATTTGTGAAGACAAATGTTCCATTGTTGCCGTGCAGGCTTGAACAAAGCATTGGTTGCATTCATCTCCAAAGATTTTCGGAACCGTGCTGCATGGCTCTCCAAGGTTTTTTCACATTGAACCCAATTTAGCTCCTGAGGAAACTGGACAGCCATGGCCCATGAATTTGCTTTAAGAAAGCTTGCGCAATGCAACATTAACATGCTACACCAAGACATGTAATACATGCCCTACAATGCTAGGATCTTTATTCTAGCTCTGCCAGGTATATTAGCGTGTGTACATTTGTGTAGATGCCAGTAAAACACTATGTATGCATCATATACCATCACTCTGGATGTCGAACAGTAAAGTGGTAAATAGAGCTCTGCATTAGGAATAGGCTTTACCCTTTTAACTGGCAAAAAAACTGACACCTTTATTCAAGGCATCATGTTTGCAATAACCACAACACAAGCAGTCAAAATGCAAACAAAAAAGACAACTCTGATAATAATATGCACTGTCCTTGAATTTGATTGGTCCACACCCGAGACAGCTTTTCTTAGAGCCTAGTCTCCATTGGTGTTGGACCAGAAGACGCCAAAAGGCGTACAACTCAAAAACAGCGCACTATCAGAGTATTGAGGGCTCGGGGTGAGCATTAACATTATGAGACCTCCTTTGCCAGAAACAAGATTTAGGAATAGGCTTTACCCTTTTAACTGGCACAAAAACTGACACCTTTATTCAAGGCATCATGTTTGCAATAACCACAACACAAGCAGTCAAAATGCAAACAAAAAAGACAACTCTGATAATAATGTGCACTGTCCTTGAATTTGATTGGTCCACACCCGAGACAGCTTTTCTTAGAGCCTAGTCTCCATTGGTGTTGGACCAGAAGACGCCAAAAGGCGTACAACTCAAAAACAGCGCACTATCAGAGTATTGAGGGCTCGGGGTGAGCATTAACATTATGAGACCTCCTTCGCCAGAAACAAGATATAGGAATAGGCTTTACCCTTTTAACTGGCACAAAAACTGACACCTTTATTCAAGGCATCATGTTTGCAATAACCACAACACAAGCAGTCAAAATGCAAACAAAAAAGACAACTCTGATAATAATATGCACTGTTCTTGAATTTGATTGGTCCACACCCGAGACAGCTTTTCTTAGAGCCTAGTCTCCATTGGTGTTGGACCAGAAGACGCCGAAAGGCGTACAACTCAAAAACAGCGCACTATCAGAGTATTGAGGGCTCGGGGTGAGCATTAACATTATGAGACCTCCATTGCCAGAAACAAGACATAGGAATAGGCTTTACCCTTTTAACTGGCACAAAAACTGACACCTTTATTCAAGGCATCATGTTTGCAATAACCACAACACAAGCAGTCAAAATGCAAACAATTGTTAACTGTTGACCTTATTGTTGCTGGTATTGCGCGCGTGCATACTTTGTTACAATGGCAGCACCTTCAAAGAATGCCCCACGTGGACATTATCTGACATACAAAAGAGGATCATCTTCTCGTTCCAATTTCCCGCACCTCTCTCTAGTAGAGGCCCTTCTGCCAGCTGTGACCCGAACAGGAATTTGCATGACTACACCACCGATAAGCATGGCTGGTTACATACGGTGCGAAAGAAATCCAACATACACACGTACATGTTTTTGGCATGGGTCACCTGCCTTAAGTCTGAATAATGAAAACAGTGTGTTTTATGATGCGCCAACATCCGCATTATGAATTGAACTGGAACCGCCCCCTCCCCTCCCCTCCCCTCCCCCCACAATCTCTCATCCTAACCCTAAATAGAACTTGCTGCTGCTGCCTCAGCATTAGAGCCCACTCAACGGTGTCGGTATATGTGCATGCGCTTATAGCTGCCATCGTGTATATTGCATAACATAAGTATAACTAAATAAAGATACATTTCAGCCTTTGTCAATCCACGAATGGATGTAAGCCTCCCCATGTCATGATGGTTATTTATCAATTTGTGTTTCCTTGCTTCATCAAGGTGGTCAGTGTGGGGTTGGTGAATGGCAAGGGATGGCAGGACCCATTCTGATCTCACTCGCCATTGACATTAGCCGTGGCCAGGTATTAAACCTGGGTCACCGGTTTCACAATGTGGCATTATGTACTGCACCTTCACCACAGATGTAGCCCATGTTGCAATGTGACTAATGTCTGACCAATAATAAAAACAATGTGCAGTTCTCTTTTGAGTTTGTGACTTGAATGCAGCTAATACAGAATATTTGGCTTTCCTTGCATCCTCTTGGTTTAACGTTCAACTTTCAATTCATAATTGTACATATTATGCTGTGTTGGCATAGGCAGTGCAAAAGAATATTGACAGATAAAATCTCCAGTATTATACAAACGTGTGTGTGTTTTTATCCTGCTATGCTAATAAGTCTTTAAGGCTTGCGTGGTGGTGGCCTCAGATTGGCTCACAATTTTTGCATTGAGACTGGTGAGCAGATAATTGGAGGCATTTCAAATCAGCGGTCACATGAGTGATGGCTTCATCTTAGGTGTGCATAGTGAGGTTTTTACTAGACCACTTGGTAATGTGTTAATAGAAAGAGTTAGCCAACTGCTTATCTAAAATTAAGTTTTTAATTGCTTCCTCGGGCTATATATGGAGAAATAAATTGTTGGAATATGTGTGTGGGATTTTTTATGGTATTTTTTTCATTCGTCAGCTTGAGTCGTAGGCTGCATTGATTGTTACACATGAATTGAGACTTGGACAGGGGTTAGTGAGATGAGACAATTTACATTTCACGCTGGGATAGACGCTGGCCCAGCCAGATGCGGTTATTTGATTAACTGTCTCCCTTACATACTTGGCGCAGACAATAAAAAATTAACTGAAATCTAAGACTATATTATTAGATCAGAAGCACTCTAACAATACGCATTTAAATTTTGATTTAAAGCTTTCGTGACTGCAGTAATTCATATTCTTAGCTCTTTCCCTTCAACGTGACTTTACCGAAAGAGCTAAGAATATGAATACGCATTTAGAAAAAAAATACTATGTCTACAAATGGGAAGCTTTTTCCCCGACATACATTTTGAGATACAATTTAAACTAGTGACGGAAACAACACATGACTGAGTATTTACCACGGCTATCTTGTAAGTTGACAATAATCCGCACGTGAAAACAATGCAGTGGATGTTGAAAACATAACCACTGATCTAAACATAAACAGCAAAATGTCCATCATCGTATGTGCACGTCGCTATTTTTGTATTCTTCACAAGAGCACATTTGATCCTTATGGCACTACCCCGGGATACCAAATAACACAAGGCAAAAAAATATTTAATTTCTGGGACACTATTTTTCCCAAGGGGTGTACTTAACTCCGTGACTGTGGTACCAATCAATCTGAAATCAGTGCTACGCCGCAATGTCGAAACACAGCGATTGCGCTGAAACCTTGAACGCTCGCATGCACCGTAGCGGTGCATCGTGTAGAGCTCGTCGAGATAAGTCGATTGCCGCATCGCCGACCATCAACAGACTAAAAATGACTGCATCACGGACATTATGTGATAGCCGGGGTTCTATGGTACCCCGGGGTACTGCCATAAGGTTAATTTACAAAAGCTATACGTTACCGATAAAACAATTTATACATAAAAGATACTGCATGGAAATATACATTTCAGAAAAAATAACCTGAATAATGAATTTGTTGTAAAGTAATGGCTCAGACAATGTCAATTATTAAATCCCCTCCCACTTCTCTCTGCCCGGCAGTATAAATGGGTTCACCACTAGTCACCTGTGGTGGGATGAAGCAAAGTCCTCCCACCTCTTACAAGATGTCTTGCTGTGGTGGGAGATGTTCAAATATCCTCGAGACACCTTGTCTGGAGCTCCTGCTAGTGGAGGCTTTTCTGCCGGCAGTGGTGTGAGAGATAATTACAGGGCCACGCATATACTTTCATCTTTTATATTACAACAACTACTAATATGTTATGGTTAAGGCTATTCTTGGATATGAGATAACCAGAGTCGCTTCTACAAGTTCATATCCTAGCAGATGCTGGTCTGGTTTGATCTACAAATGCACCTTTGCCCTACTCATTGTTTCACATGTTTGTGTGAAGGAGGATATTTGCTCTGGATTTATATAGGCTCTTGTGATTGCCTCGTAATTACACGCTATTTACATCACATTGATGCCTTCACACTTAAAAAAGGGCCCCCTTGTGCCGAATTAGTGGATAGCCCTAAATCTAGGAGTTTCTGAATAACGTTTATCAGACTGAATAAATCGCCATCAGATGGTGAGCTTGTAAACAAGCTGTTAATTACCAAGACATGTATAGTGGGTTCACTGAGAGACACACTAACTCAGGAGGCAACACGTTTATTCTATGGACCACAACGGGATAACAACATAAACCGGGTCAGAACAGTCGGCACACTGCCTGACCCACGATGCCGAGCACGAAGACCAAAGACCCAGGGGAAGAGGCAGCACGGAGGACTCCATTCCAGCAGACAGCCCCGACCCAGCCTTGGGACCTCCCTTTTATACCCCCCAGCGTGGCCTGGCTCCACCCTCGGCCACGCCCCCTTCTGGAACCTACCAGACGGTTCTGGGCCATACCCCACGTGTCCTTTCTGTGACCTTTGTCCCACATTGTTATCCTGGCCTATCACGTGCCCTTGCCAGCCAACCGGCCTGCTACGTCCTCAAATGCCCCCTCTCTGCCGACCACCAACACTACGCCCCCTAGGGATCCGTTCCGTGACTTTGCAAGACCTACTGGCAGAGAGGGCTACTACACTCCCAGTTCCCCTCTATCAGTAACTGGCGCTAAGCGCCGTAGTGCCCCATTCTATGTCACTACACATGTCTTAAATTGATAGTTAAACTCCCACATATTCAGGAATAATCGAAAGGACACACCCTGAATATGCACCAGTGCATATCACGTGGTGTAGGCCAGTGGCTGTGATAATGGCTTTCAGGCTAACTATGAATGGTAGTATGGCTATGGGTGTGGTCAGTAGTAGGATTTGGACCAGTGACTGGGTGTGGTTTGTCTGTGGGTTGCATCCCCTCGTGTTTGTGGGTTTTCTTTGAATACCCCTAGTGTCCTCCAACATGTCGATACCTCGATGTAAACTCATATTGGCCCATTTGCCCAGCGCAGAGCCCTCCTTGAAAAAGAGTGAGATTCTGTCTGGCTTTTTGGGTTAAATAATTAGCCGTGTTCTGAGTTGATTATATATTTGTTTCATTGTAGTTTGGCCAATATTGAATTCACAAAGTGCAGCACAGTTTTCTCATGGCTCGTATTGCAGTGTAGCAATTAGTGTTATACGTTAACTGATATTGGTGAAGGGTTGGCACAGTGGTTTGCACAATGTGCTATTTATCCAGAGACCTAAGTTTGATTCATGGCCATGGCTAACAGTGATGAGTGATATCTGAACTTGTCCTGGGCCTTCCCAGCTACACCAACCCACACTTACCTACATAATGAAGTATGTTAATCATGCCACGTTGACTAACGTTGACTAACGTGGCATGGGGAAGCCTTCATCCAGCAGTGGATTGACAAAGTGCTGTACCTTTTTGTTGCTTGATATTGGCTGCATGTATATGACATGAAATATCAAGCTCTGAGCACGTGTTTGACTTGATACATTGAGACCTCTAAGCAAGCGATCCAAACCTCCAGACCCTATCCCACTCCAGCCCAATTTGCACACAATTGCTCTGATTCATTACGGTTATATACTGGGGGAACAAAAGTAAATTACAATGGTGTAACTTCCGTTTAGGCTGATGTTTTAGTAGATTTCTCTACTCTATAATGAACATTTTCTATACATAAGTCAAGCAGATGAATATTTCCACCTTTTTAAACCTCGTAACTAAAACAAATTGCGATAAGGAGTTTGCTATTCGTAAAAATAAGTGTGTAAGCCTGATCACGCGGTGCTTAATTTGCTTATCAACAGGAGATCAAAAACGACACGGCTCTGCGCTGCACTGGAAATCACCGCTGCACCGGAAATCACCGCTGCACCTTCCGTCGTGTTGATGTTTCCCATTGTAGGGGTCACCCTCCACTTCACAATTGTCCAGCGAACGCATCAGAATAATGGGTTTCCCGGCGGTGTGACGTGACATCCAGCTCTGAGAAGTGCTTCTGCGTCCAAAAAACATTTGCGCTTTCGCGTTTGGGACACCCACTGTTGGGAAACGCAATTACTGGCTCACTTTCAAGATGATTAATCGGCTTTTTTCACAGTTAAATTAAGCTTGTGCTTGCACCTGTTTGTTTGTTTGCCATGTATGTAAAGTTGCAAGTAAGGTAGAGGTAACACAGATAAAGGTACAGCTCTGCAATTGCTTGCCCACAGCACTGCTGACAGAAGGGCCTCTACTCGAGCAGCCACTCTAAAGGGTTTTTTGGCCGACTCTTCTATTCTGCCCAGACAGCTTGGAAGTGGGAGGTGGGATAGCCCACACTTTGCCCCACCACAAGTGACCAACCCGTCAACTAACAGCGGTCTACCCGTTTATAACCGTGGAGTCGTCAGAGGCAGGGGTAATTTAAGAAGCTTGCACCATTGCTTCAACTGGCGTGCTGGGAGATTTGAGTCGAACCGGTGACCTCTGGATTGCCAGTCCAGAGGTCGCACAATGACAACAAAGTATGAATGTGCGGCAATTGTATTTAGGTTTTCTATTGGCACAATTTTCTTAAAATAAACAGATGTTTGGGTTTAGTTTGTTGTCCTTCCACCGCACCTCCGATTAGCACGGATGGCTATATATGGTGTGAAAGAAGTTCACCATATATACATCATGACTGAATGTAGGTAAATACCATGGTATATACTTTTTGATGGTGAGTAATTTTTTACTGCTTGGCAAATTATTAATTTAAAAGCTAGTTATTGCGAAATAAATAATATCCCGTTATATCCAACAAATTATTGCGTATTTGGTCTCAACTGTCGGGTATGGGATCAAGTATACATGAGTGCTCATTTGGCCTATGGCTGACTGTTGCAGTGAGAGCAGTCTTTGTGCGATTGGCCTCAACACATCAAAGGTCCTGTGTGATGTTTTTCTCCCAAGGAACATAGCATCACACACTACTCTGGGTATGCATAGTCAATCTTGTACATGTACACTTAATTGTAAGACCTTTGTTTTACAATATTTACAAGAAAAAATATATTTTGACATGTAAAAAATGTTCATGTCATTTCACTCATATGACATCGGAAAACTATATCGCTTTTCTTTTTGGATAAAGTATAATTTTAGTAACAGTATTCATGCTGTCCTACCAAACAACTGTTTTTATACAGTTGGAAAAGATCACAATTTATGTACGTTTCTATATAGATGTTCTCGTTACAAGGGGACATTTTAAAACTCTTTTGAGAAAACAAGTTGTGCAGTGTGTGGTCAATTTGCCTGGAATGTGCCCTATCACATCGTATCCTGTAAGCTAAGCTGAGTTTGATCCTGGAGAGTGCTTGGATGAGCTACCACCGCACATCAACCATGACACAAGAGTTGCATGGCTGCTTGCGGCGCTGTTAGAGCAGCAGAGGGCAGTGCATAAAAAAATCCATCACTGTGCTGCACTACGCTGCATTACGCTGCATTGTCTACACACAGTGCTGCACTACGCTGTATTGTCTACATTTCCTCCCACCGTGAACAACCCGCACTGACGAGCGTGATGAAGTACGGTCCAATAACCCCCATGTCCTACACTGTGGGCAGGGGGAGGGGTCCTCATCGAGGAATGGATAGTGACCATGCTTACGTAGGGAACGGTGGCAAGAGGAGATCACAACAACAAGGCACCATTTCCGTGTCCATTTGTTTGTACACCTAGGCCAAGCAGCTGCTAGTGGAAAGTGGACGTTCCGTTTAGCCACGCTTCAATGAATCCTGGTAATGCAACTGGAAAACATGGATTGTAATTATTGTACATTTATATGCAGATTGAGCCTTACAAAGGGAAAATGTCAAAAATTATCCATCGAGCAAATGAGTAATGTAGGGTGTGATCAACATTGCTCCAAGCATTGAAAGACAAATGCATGTGCATGTGAGTTGCATTTTATTTTAAGCACCTCTCGTAGTAATGAGCTCCTGTTTCATTTTGTGGGCAAAATTCGTCATGTAAAAAAAAACATAGCACGAGGTCATGATGCTCTGATTGTTCAGCGAAATGTATTTTCGAAGAATTAGTAAAGAAGTATAGAACAAAATTTTGATTTAAAGCTTTCGTGACTGCAGGGATTCATATTCTTGGTTCTTTCGGTAAAGTCACGTAGAAGGGAAACAATAAAATAATAAAAATATAAAACAATAAGAAGTATAGAACTGCATTTAATTTAAGTTTTTATGGAAAATTCGCTGATGTGTCGGATGCCTTCTGACAGAGACACAAGTTACAATCAGAAGCCTGTAAGCTCGTCCTTTTATCATTGAGAATAACTATGTCTGCCTTCTTGGCGAAGCTGACATCGCACCCTGTAAATGATGACAACTGCAAGAACAAATTGTATATGCTATGGTATTTTATCTTATTTTTCGTATGTTTTACGACTGGTGCAGTGGTGTCAGACCTATGATCAAATCACCCAGAATGCACCCAATCTCATAAGACCTCGCAATCCAAGCCGGACGGAGCTTGGAGAGTGCTCGGTGGGGTGACCACCACGCACAACAGATCGGTGCAGTAGGCGTTGTGTGCAGTGAAGTATGGTCAAATATCTCTCATGGCCCACATGTCTTAGAAAAGTTCTTATTATAAGTGGATTGACATGTACATGCAGTGTTCTGAATGCCTGACTCGATCTACTTAACCCTTCTTCCTCCTGTGCCTGATGGAATGAGCACTACTTTGCAGCATGTCAACAACCCTGCCATAAGATAGCGGTGGTAAGATGTTATCTCCCTCGCCTGGTATACAGGAGGTCGTGGGTTAAATTGTGACCCTGGTGCCTGCATATTTGGAGTTTGCATGTCTCTCTCTCTTTGTGGTCACGTGGACTTTTATCCGGGTCCTCTGTTTTTTCCCTCCATATTTAGAATAAACGTCACGCGTTTAGAGGATTTGGCTGCTGGAATTTTCCACGTGATAAGCCACTTCGTTGAGCAATCATTTATGGCCAGGTCGCTTCTGAAAAATAGTTATATAGCTCAGTGGGCCTTACAGGGTTGTGCAGTTGTGGCTGTGAGCAAAATCCGTTATCACGATGAACATTTTAGGTAGATTGACAGGTCACTCATGATGGAGACCAACCGAGACAAGCAGTGATTGACGGACACTTACTGTAACAAGTGATTTTCTCTGCAGGCACCTTTATGTGAAATATTTGGAAGTAGCATCACAGAAACTTTCAACAGCAACCCTCCACTTAATGAGTGGCGCCCGGCTCCACTTGATGATCACCGAGGCTTTGGCAATGTCGGAGCTTTCTCTCGCCGGCAGAGTGAACCGCACTCGATCATTGTGATGAATCTCATATTTGTTTATTTAATGTATAAATGGCTCTCTTTGTGATTTATAGAAAGGGGAGAATATTCCTTCTGCTGGCTTTTCATAGATTTTTTGCAGCCCAGGCACAAGATGATGTTAGCAAGAACAAAGCGGGCAAGCCAGAGATAGCAGCGACCACTTATTAACTTTCCTGCGTGTTCCTCTGTCTGATGACACGCATTCGGGGTGTAACAATGCATCAGTTGTTGACAGACACTCTTTAATTACACATTCCTCACATTCTGTGTGCAAGAATTGTTTTCTTACATTTTGTATGGAATGGATTATTTTGTGTCCTACAGGCACTAACTATGGGCAGCTACTTTCATGGTGATAATCATTTTAATGAGTGATGATTATGATTGATAGCGGATGATACATTTTTTGTCTGATATATGATTGATTAAGATTTAGGATTATGGTGATAGAGGATGATGGATGATGATTATTATGGATGGTGGATGATGAAGATTCCATATGATATATGACGATGGATAATAGATAATGATGGATGATGATGACGGAGGGCAATGTGTGACGATGGAATCTGGATGATGTTAACCCCCGGTGGATTTAAATGAAGATGACAGACAAATGGCTATCGATGACGGGTGACGATCGTGACGATCTGAACGACCGCGATTCGAACCCGCAACCTTCCTGTCACAAACACTACGACCGCACCAGGCCCCCAACGACGCCCACCTCTCGTTTCCCTCTCTCTCCACTCTCTTTGCTCTCTCACCTCTCTCCGCTCTCTCCACGCTCCGGCGCGACAGGTGGGGGAGATCCGGGCGCAGGCCGCCGAGTGGAAGGCCAACGTGACGGCCGAGCTGAAGGTGACGCGGCGACGCCTGAGCGTTGAAATCCACGACAAGCTGCAGCGCGCCGCCTCCATCCGCAACCTGGAGCGGCGGCACCGGCTGGGCCCGCACGAGCCTCGCCGCCACTCCATGGACGTGCTGACGGCCGAGCGACGCGCGCCCTCGCGTGCGTCCTTCCTGGCGCTCGCCAACAAGGCTGAATCCGTCGACCGGATTGTGCCTCCCTCGGTGAGTCTACGGATAACTATTTTTTATTTTACCAGGTAAAGGCCCACTGAGCTATATGGCTCTTTTTCAGAAGCAGCCTGGCTTTATAGCAGCAGCCAAACACTGTCGATGCGTAACGTTGATTCTAAACGCGGAGGCAAAAACCGGAGAACCCAGAGAAAAATCCACTCGACCACAGGGAGAGAGAGAGACATGCAAACTCCAAATATACAGCAGCAGGCATCCAGGTCGGGATCGCGCCCACGACCTCCTGTATACCAGGCGAGGGAGCTACCATCTCCGAGACACTACTCCCCGTACCACTGACACCCGAGCGATGCATCGGTCTTCTCGAGCGATGCCTCATTCTTCCCCACTGGAGCATCGGAGCTGCATGCCAGCGCTGCGGCTCGCAGCCTCGGCCCTGAACCAGCGAGGCAACCTTGTCCAAGAAGCCCCATGTTGTTTTTTTCACTGGGAAAGCCGAGCCAGGCAGGCTGATGTCGCTCGATGCGGTTGAGTGGGGAGTCGTCTCTAGACGGTGCAGTGAGATTAGGTAATGAAGAGAATATCCGCGTATAGAATCAGTGTATGGTTGATAGTATTGATGACGATTAAGATTAAACACAGTGAGCAACTGAGCTTTAATTCGATTGCAAATTGCAGTGAATTGATCCATTAATCAATATACGCACTTGCATTTCCTGAATCAAGCATAGGCCAACACTGGGAATCTATTCTACCAACAATTTCACCCGATACCAATTCCCATTCATGTTGCTGTGTAGACCTGTCCTATTGCAGGGCATAGCATTGACTCAGATTAGTTTAAGGAATTGATGGCGAAGCAGCTCCTGGCAATGCGGTGTGGATTAAATTGATTCCCAGTTAAGGGGATGCAATGATAATAATTATCCCTGCCCTTGGCCTTGCTAGGCCTAGAGCCAGATTTGGAAGTCTTGTGCGGCCCACATATCACGGTTTTGTTCAAGCTGAACCTGACAGATAGCCATTAGAAAATCACCTGTACCATGAGGGCTCCCTACTGGCTAGGCTTTGACTCGAACGTGGGGGTTGGTGGATCATGCTGAGATGGTTCTTGCAAAAGAGACCCTCTTGTTACAGCACGGTGCAATGCACATGTAGGAAGCGGGACGCCAATTATGGTTCTGTGTGTTTGCAGTGCGAGTGTTTTCTCTGGGCATGTCTATTTTACTACTTTTGCAAGGACACTTCCAAGAGGTCAACCAGTGTGGAGATGGAGCATTGAGATCAGTTCACGTGCAGGAGTCAAACTAAACTCAAACGGGTTTTATTTTACCAGGTAAGGCCCACTGAACTACAAAGCTTTTTTCAGAAGCGGCCTGGCCACAAATAATATCTGAACGAAGTGGCTTGTCTCGTGGACATGTATAGAAGCCAAATACTCGAAACACACATCGATTTTAAATGTGGAGGGAAAACCGGAGGAATAGAGGGAGCGCTATAAAGTGTATTTGGCCTACTCTTCCACGCTCCCCATATTTTGACGCACTCCGTCACTGTTTACCTCTGCAGTTTACTGATCGCAACAACAATCTGCAGTAAACATATTCAAAAGGTATTGTTAGGCTTCTTCACATTTAAAATCAGGCCCTTGTGTCTTGAGGCATTGTGAAAGGTGCCTAATATGAAAAATATCATCATCATTATTATTATCTGTTCATTTACACTCTTGTATGCTACAACTGCAGCTGTTGCAACCATGATTCACGGTTTTGGATACATTTTATTTCAAACAAAATTACTTCCCCTAGCTTATGCACTTAAAATGACAGTCCATGTATTTGCAAGGACCGTTGATTGAATGCTTAAATGTTACCTTTATAATAGACATTTAAATTGGACACAATTGAACATATTCGAAGTTTTTTGGTCAATACTTTATTTTATCGTAATTGAGCTATCGGCGTCATGTCAGCGAACAGACTGCGGACACTACGGAGCTGCTTCTCAAATCCCTTCAAGTGACCTCTTATCCTGTTGAGGGGGGGCAGCACCTTCCCACACCCTTGATACAGAGAGTCATGTTTGTCACATGACGATAAAACCAATATTTGTCATTTTCAGAGTTGCAACTTAGCCAAATTAAGTGTAGAACCAGAAGCTAAATCCAGTTTAATCACAGACGGGTGTCTGGATTCGAACCTAGGAGATGCTAACTTGGTTCTGTGACCACTGAGTTGCCCAACCAGGTCGAAGCTTATTTTAAGTTCATTTTATATATATATACAAATTGGGGTGAGTTTTCAAAGAAGTTTCTGTAATCTGTTGAAATTTAAAGCGTTAGATAATGATTGATACTAATGATGATGCTTATTATCATCATCAACATCAAGCATCACCGCTACATCTAATTTGAGTTGATCATGTGTTGACGTACAGATCTTTCACACACACACACATGCAAAACTATCTCTCCTAGCAAAGTTAGACTGTTTTACGCTATACTAGCAGGCACAATCACTCATCCAATGTAAAGTCAGTAAACTCTTCACCGTGTTTACGTGACCCAGCGTGATCCCTAAGAACTCTTCGGAATGAAACATTGCGTATTGGTGTACAATTTTTACAAAATGGAAGCCATTGGGTAGATTAAACAACAACAACAACAACCGTCCTTCTATATGTGAACACCACATAGCTTCATACGCTGCCTTGATGTGTTCCGGCTAACATCTTTCATATCTGGTTGTTTCAGCCTTATCAGGAGGAACTCCGTTCAGAAAAGACTTTTAAATGTGTCCCCAGGTATCATCTCATTTCATAAACGCATACATCACACGATTTCAAGATGTTCAATAGCCAGGTAAAGTTATTAATTATGCCATTCAATCATTATGCACAAAGTGTGTTTCCACCTTTAAATGGAGGTTTTGAGACTTAAAGTATGAAATATGTAAAACTATAATTTGGAACACGTCCTTGAGGATCCCCACTGACACGTGAGGAGTGTTGTTTGGTCTGCTCGTCCACACTGGCCAGACATCTTGGAAGAGATTGCAGTACCCACACCTCACCACACCGGAGCTGCCAATTAACTCAGTTCAGTTGGACTCATTTATACTCCTTAGTGGACAGAGGCAGGGGGATGCAAGAAACCAGCACAATTGTTTCAACGGCCGTGCCTGGAGGTCAAATTCAACCGGTGACCTCTGCATTCCAAGTGCAATGTGTTCACCACCACCCCTAACTAATTGCATACTGTCGTGTAAATGGAAGATCAATGGTTCAGGGAAGTACTTTGGCATCAGAGAGCCAGATAATCCAGTTCCATGCACCAGCGCACAAGACTAGCGAATCCGTTTTCATATTCCGTCAATACTTGGCTTGGCTTTGCAGGCTTGGCTTGCAGCCTCTACTTGTTTTTGTGCTCTTGCACTGGGAATGAACAAGGGACGTGGGACACGGTGCTATGAAGAAGCCAATGGATGTGTGGCGTGCCAATCAATAATAAAAATTTATCTGCACGGCTAGAAATGTCTTGGGTAACCCCACAAATACCGAGTGTATGCCTCGTTTAGTAACCTAATTGCATAAAAGGCAAAATTGGTTTAGAGATGCGGTCTGCTGGTCCCTTGGATAAGGGCACAGAAACATCTGGAGTCATTAACAAAAGCAATGCATTTTTGAGTGCTATTGGGGACAAAGAATAAAGCTTTGGGAGAGGAACGGATTTTCTTTTTTTTTATATATATATAGCTTACAAAAAATACATAAATTCAGCTCTTTCATACATCATATCAAATGTGCCCACCTTGGGAAGTGCCCTTGTCCATTGGTGGTGTGGTCCACGTGTGGAAATTCAAAATGACTCAAATTAAGTGAACAAGAGAGCAGTCTCGAGTACAGTTGACCTCTTCAATCTCATTTATTCGCGTTTTCTGTGGATGTATCGTCTACACTGCATTGTGTTTGAGCATCGTAATTGGTCCGTAATCACTTCCTTACACTGAGTGATTCTCTTGCTATTACCTTAATCACTCCTTTGTTCTGGTGCCTCGGGACAGGCTGCATGAAAGGCAACATATAAATAATAGATGACAACGATAATCAAATATCTGTGGCATGGAGTAGTCTCGCTGTACAGCAACCAGAGCTGGCGTCCCACTGAGTGGTGGTGCGTACATGGTCCATCGGGTTGGATGAACTCTCGCCCGGAGCATGAACTTGGCGCAATGCCACTTGGCGAGATTCTTTAATTCGTGAATCCCACATTGAAACCTTCAGCGTAAAAACACCCCTATTTTATTTAAACGAATAATGTAACTGCAATGTGCTCGTTGGGAATTATACATTATTTTTTAGAAGGCGAAATTGTTTTGCGCAGCCCTTGGTCAATCCACTGCTGTATGAGAGCTTTCCCACACTACGAGTCTTCAAGTTATAGACAGGTTGAAGACTTCCTTCCATATATATTTGGTACACTTGTAGATTTGTTTACGTTTCTTCACAGTGAGTTGAGGCCAACCCAATCGCATAAACGTGAATAACTGTGCCCTGGGGAGAAGTAAACAATAATGGGCATGCTCCCCTGCCTGGGTATGTCTGTCTGCGTGCTATGTGTGTGTCTGTCTGTGTGCTATGTGTGTGTCTATCTGCGTGCTATGTGTGTATCTGTCTGCATGCTATGTGTGTGTGTGTGCATACTATGTGTGCTATTTTTGTGTCTGTCTGTGTGCTATAGGGAGCAGTAGTGTAGCGGTTAGCATGCTGCACTAAAATCCCAGCGATCCGAGTTCGATTCCTGCTTATGGCCATCAACACCAGTAACGAATATCTGAACTCGTCCTGGGCCTCCCCTAGATTGACTCAACCTCAAATGAGTACCTGGTTCAGTTTGTAAACATTGCCACTAGGGCGACAAAGGTGGCCGGGCGTGGTAATGACCACCAACCCCCTCCTTGGCCGTGCCGGCCTTCATAGGTGTTCGCTAACAGCACTTGCCCCAAAAGTCTGTTAAGGCTATACGGAGAATCGTTGTCTTTGTCTTGTACAGGAGCTACAGAACGGCGAGGTGCTGCATAAGCCGGCGTCGGGAGAGTCGGTTAACTTCGCCGAGGGCTGCAACGCAGGAGGGAGCGGAGGCAGCATGGGCAGTGGCGACATGAAGCCGTACAGCATCAGGTCGGCGTTCTCACGACGCAGCGATCACCGCGGCATCCTCAAGCACACCCGGTGGCAGCTGCAGCAACAGCAGCAACAGCAACACCAGCAGCAGCGGAATCAGCAGCAGCAAAGTCAGCATAATGTGGACAACAGTTTAGAGAGGGAGAGCGATAGTCAGCAACAGCTGGAGCAACAGCCAACGCCAGACACTGCGCATGGATCCTGCGACAGCTTTGGGATTGGAAACAGCCAGGCACATGCTGATGCTGTCAACCAGGGATGATGAAGCTACACGTGCATTTGGGCAACAACAAAATCAAAACGATACAATGGAAACATTGAGGATTGTGACACACAGCTTTGACGACCTGCTTGAGGCTAAAAAACAATTGTGGTGGTTTCTTGAAGCGATGACGATGACCAAACTGCAAATCGTAAGATGTGCCCGGAAAGTGCAAAAGAGGAGAATAGAAACGTTTAGTTGCAAGGGTGGCATGTTATCTTGCCAAAGCATCGTTTAAATCGGGAACGTATGTTCCACTGAAGACTCATCAAATTGATTATATTTGATTTTTTTTCAAACGCCTCCTAATGCGAATAAAAATGCCGCTATGCACAATGGCAAAAACCATGAAGAGTTTTAAATAGGTAGACAAGCGAGGACTTTGCTAATACCTACACCGAATGGTGAATGGGAGAAAATTTGCCAAAATACTATGATACATTTTGAAATAAATAATATGAAATGAGCATGTCAGCATTGTGCCTCCATGCTGCGTACGAGGTCAACCGTTTGTCTTCAGTTATGAAAATGTGTCGTGTCGTTATCTGGACAACTGGAATATGTTGTAATCCATTATTCAAATATATGTTGAACAAATATTGTGCCTGCTTACAAAAAAATGAGATTTAAAGATGTATGTCAAAAATATACTTATTTTATTATAAACCCCTCTGTCAATAAATTATCGTGAACTAAATCACATGTAGGCTGCCTCTGAGCTCCTTACTGGGCCTCATGGAAGGGAGCGGAGTAGCCTTGCAATCGCACTCCGTGCCACTGCTGGTGTGGGTCATCCGCCAGAGAGAGCACTTGGGACTCGCCGCTCCCATAGTGTATTTTGCCTACTCTTCCATGCAATGCAAGCGTCTTGGAAGCGGTGAGAGTAACCGCACTTTACCCCACTACACGTGACCAGCCGATGGACTGTGGTGAACCCATTTATACTGCTGCTGGGGTGGGGGGGGGGGAGGAGTTGTTTCAGAAACATACTTATTGGTGTGCCGGAGAAGAGGCATTTCAGAAGGAAAACGTTAAACATTGACGTTCTTTGCTTCGTAATATGAAGCAGAGCAGAACACACATACTCTTTGGTTCTTTCGGTAAAGTCACATAGGTATAAAATAAAATAAATCACGACGTTTCAGTCGCAACACAAGCGTCCATCATGAGGTCGTTTCTCACCTGATGGACGCTTGTGTTGCGACCGAAACGTCGTGATTTATTTTATTTTATATCTACGTGACTTTACCGAGGAACCAAAGAGTATGGATTCCTGCAGTGGAATTGGAGACATTTTCATGAAATGACCTGCAAGATTATTTTAATGGCTACCTTTTTAAATTACCAAAATAGTTAAATTTATACTTTAAAAAAATCAAAAATAGCTGTAAAATCTTATAGAAAACTATAGAAGCCTTGTGCAATTCCTTCATCGCTCTTTCAGGTACTTAAAGGAATTTGGGTCACAAAGACCACAACTGATGTAGGTGCACGCCTAGGCGCTTTGTTCCTGGGTGCGGGACATGCATACGAAGCTTTGTAAATGGGGTACAAGGGCTGCTGCCACGGTGTAATGGATAACATTACACCGTGGACTTGCAATGCAGAGGTCGCCAGATTATTTCGATCTCCAGGCACGGCACTAGAAACAAATGGATACATTTTTTAAATCCCCCAAACAGTACAAATAGGTAAACCACAGTTGATTGGCAGGTCGCGTGTGGTGGGTTAAGTGTGAGTACTCCCACCTCTTCCAGGCCGTCTGTCCAGCATGGCTGAGTAGGCCAAATAGCATCTGGAGAGGCTCTGTAAAGTTCCCTCGAATGGGGAGATCCGACCGCCAGTGGTGGCATGAGCAAGTAATTGCAGGACTGGCACCTTTATCTGTTGAGAAGAAAATACTTTAGTCTGGAGCACACTCAACTGATGTCTGCAGCATCACCTCCAGAACGTCACTGCGGTGACCGTGGCTACAGTGCTTACTTTCTCATAGAGCGTTAGTTAAACTCTTGCCAGACAGCCTGTGGCTTATAGCCTAAGCGTGTATCTATAAGGAAGAGTGCACTTGTTTCCCGTGTTGAAACTTCATTTAAATGTAGTTCTTCATACATCTTTTCCAATTAGGTATTTTATTCATTGAGCAGAACTAGCAAGATTCATAATCCTGCAGAGTGGCCAACCAAAATCGGCATGCACCACGCACATTAAATAGTTTTTTTTCCCCTTGGCAGAGGTAATTCGCCGTGAATTTGGTGGTATTTTTTTCCAAACGCTCATTAATTATGTTCACAAAGACAGCCCAGGTTGTCTTTTATGAGTAGATACACTCAAGCTTGTGATTATCAGGGGAAGTCGCCGCCGCCGTTGCTTGCATTGTTAATGTATTTCGCCTCTACAATTCATTCCCCGTGTGGGTTAAAAATCATCATATTGTCCGGACAAGCCGTGGCCACACACCAGTTTCCTGGAAAACGACCCACGCACATCCTAAAACCACAATTGTAAAGCATGCCATTTACAATCATTAATTCAAGTTCATTTAAACAAAAAAATTAGTTAATTTGATCCACTGCAGAGTTGAAATAATTTGAAGGATGGATTTTGGACATGATAGAATGTTTTTGATTTAAAGCTTTCGTGACTGCAGTGATTCATATTCTTGGTTCTTTCGGTAAAGTCACGTTGAAGGGAAACAATAAAATAATATATAAAATATTATTGTTTTATATATTTTTTATTATTTTATTGTTTCCCTTCAACGTGACTTTACCGAAAGAACCAAGAATATGATAGAATGTGTGGTAAGCAGGTTGCTTTTCTGAGAGACATCACCTGTGTCCATAATGCACCTTTGTGTACCACTAACCATTTGTTGTGGTTTAATTAAATATACGCATCCTGTATTACCTGGATTATAAGACGAATATATTATCCCTGTCTTTTAGTTGGGGATACATCTTACAATCCAAAGAATACATGTACCTTCGAGCAGATGTGTTTTAATATAGTTGCTCAGAATCGTCTGCCAGAAGACGGTTCTCCACAGAAAACATTACCACCTCGAGGGCAAAAGACCAACCACCAGCAGAAACATTTTCCAGAAGCCATTTTAAAGCAGCTCATTCATAATAATCTTATGAAAGACGGCACTCGATTGCAATACCGTATTTTCCTGATTATTAAACGCACTTTTTTTGTTCAAAATAACCCCAAATTTTGGAGTGCATCTTGGTGTGTGCATCTCGCTACTCTCCGGTGCGTTTTATAATCCGAAGATTGCGGTGCGTGCAAAAAACCTTCCAGTTTAAAATTGTAGGGCATTTGCATTTGCCATAGCAAGCCAGTACACACTGGTCACGTGGTGTTGTTTGTTGCTCTAAATGTCTCGGTGTTTTCCACACAATAATACAACAAACGGAAAGTCGCGTTTTGATGTACATGTGTCCCGCTGGAGGATTTTCATAATACTGTATTGGGATCTTAAAATACAATTTCAGCACTGCTGAAAACCCATGAGCCTAGTCCAACAAACGTGGTGTAGCAATGCAAATGTGTTTATTATGTTAATGGTAGCCAGGCTTAATGCGCCCTAGGGTGGAGTGAAGTGCTTCAGAGAAGAGATACGGTACAAGATACAACATCGCTTATCTGACCTGATGGACACCAATGTCTAGGAAGGTATGTGTCGAATTTGTGAACATTTGCAGACAATTATTTGCTATTCCATGCACAGATATTGAATTGCGTGTGGGCGGTTAAATGGTCAGGGCGGATATGTGATGGTCAGATATGTGACACTGAAATAGTAGGCTGCTGTAAAATTTAAGAAAAGAGGTTTTATTTTTGTTATTGAAGGAACAAAGATATTGACACAGCAAACATTTAAACCAAAATACAAATAGAAAAGTACATATTGAAATTAATTACCCGGTGATTATTTTCCAAAGAATCTGCATCGCATGTATGCAGTGTAGTGTTAAACGTTTGTGAGCTTTCTATTCGTTTCACTTGTGCTCTCTTAGATGCACTTTACTTGACCACCTTCACCAATACTTTCAAAGCTCATCTCATTTTCTATGCGTAAGTGTTTGCCCAGAAAGACACTCCTGGAGTTGGACCACCGAACGCACAGCCCAACTATAATAATAATCAACGTCGATTGGCCGGATAACGAATCAAATTTTGTGGTAGCAGTCCATCTTCACGAACGGCTTACTCAGCGAATGTAAATGCATTTCTAGTTGCCTTTTGCATCTGGGTAGAGAATAACTCTGTGCTGTGTGACTCCGTAAAACAGGGACAGCAAGGTAGAGTTTGGTGATGCTGGCCCGAGTGGAAGAAGTGAGGCTTCTAAAGTTTTATTCGAGTGAGTTGCCTATCAGTTGAGTCTGCCAGAATGCGCCCGATCTCGTCAGGTTTCGGAAGCTAAACAGGATTGAGCCTGGATGGATAACCACTATGCATACCAGGTAGTATAGACTGTGGGGATGCATAACGGGCAGCAGAGGATACTGCAACAAAATACATTGTTGTACTGTACTTCTGTGCTTCCACATCTATGCTCCACGCCCTGACCCACCCGCACTGGCCAGCGGGGTGAAGTATGATCAAGTAACCCCCCATGACTCGCTTGGCAAGAGGAAGCGCCCTCATCTAGTAGTGGATCAACAAAGGGCTGTACATGTGCGAGTGACTGATTCTAAAATCATTAATTACTGATGATTTTGACATGAAAATGTGATAAATGTGCGTTATAAGTCCTGGTATAATTATATTCTTGCTTTTTATACATGTGTTGAGTGCCTAATTTTAATGGGAGTTTAGCCGGGGGGGGGGGGGGCATTGTTTGGGAAGGATGCTGTACACTTTAAAACACTTTTATGCAAGTGTAAGTACTCATTTCCACGTTAGCATAACATCACGATGCTGCAGAGACCGTTGGACCAAAACTCTTGCCACAGCCATTGCTCGGGGCAACGTCATGGTTGGATTGGGTCAGCAGGCCACCAAACATTTGCTCGGGGCAATGTCATGGTTGGACTGGGTCAGGCCACCAAAGCATTTGCCCAGTTTTTCAGTTCTGGAGTGGTTGGCCACCACTCACAGTTTCACAACCCAAATAAAAGCTCCACTTCAATCGGCTGAAGAATGAATTGTTCACATTGGGTCGAGCGTGTGGCGAGCCCAACTCCAGGACCGGCTTTAGCACGGCAATTGTAAACGCATCTTAATTTTTATTTTGCATCGAGGTAAATAGTTACAAAAAAATGTGAATTATGGTCCATAAAGCCCTCATGATCAACGTGGTGTTAGATTGGCCTTCATGCAGCTGTGGCTTTATAAAGGGCTATACTTTACACACAGAGATGTGTTTGATCATCTAAAGCAGGGACACCTGAGTGGAAGTAGATGTATGTTGGCCCAAGACCATTGGATTGTCTTTGGTCTTTGACATTTCAGATACCATCTCATAAATAGCCAATAAAGAGTAAGTGTGGTTGTATATAATTGAAATTTTATGTATTTAACAACTTAAGCAAAACACATGGAAATGTCAAAAGAACATCACTCTGCTGTTTCAAACTGGCGTTTTTAACTTCTACATAGGTTTACACGGTTGTGCTGTATAGTTGTGTGATGTGGTTTTGGGTTGTACCCTGTGCAGTTTGGCTTGATGTCTGACGTTTCGCTCTGCGTTTTGAGAGCTTCAGGAACTCGGCACGTGGAGCGAAACGGTCGATATTGTGCCAAACAGCACACGGTACAACCATAAAACGCATTGGAGAGCAGCCATTCAGAATGATTCCTGGGTAGTGAACTGCATCTAGGTTTGGAAGGAAGAGGGGAGTACTAAGCTCTATTCCAAACCCACTTGTGTAATGTTCGTGAACAGGGTAGCACTGCTTAGCATGAGTAAAGTCAACCATGAACAATAACTCGATCTCTTGGTTGCACCCACGCGATTTAGGGGGGCAGGTGGCTGTCTGACTGCCAAAGAGAGGGAAGCAGAATGAGAGGGTGTGGGGGAGAGGGTAGAGGCAATGCTGCACCTTTCTTGGTCACATTAAATAGGACAAAACACTCATTCATGTGGAAGTGACGGCTGTAACTGAGGTCAGAGGGCAACTAGGTAGGCGAATTTAACATGCAAAGGCAACAGTTCAAATCCCACGCTCAAAATTTGTATTAATAAACAACATCCATTAGCAAGGACATACAGTAATATGTACATTTAAACTAAGTTATATTAACTGAAAAAAAAACGTGGTACCATAATATTTACAAATTCTACATTTTAGAGCGTGATGTAAGGAGAGGGTCCCTCGATCTTGGCTACAAGGTCTCTGCTGCGTGATGCTGTTTTTAAATAAATAAAATCTGCAATTAATAAACCGCTTAAGATGGAAAAGATGTTTAAAAAGTAAAATGTTCGTTTAAATAAGAATGTTTACTGTACTTAAATGTCATTAGCTACTACCCACAATCGGTTTACCAGCACTGCATATAGCCACATACCTTTATTTTGGCGAGATATATTTATTTTGCCTCTTTAACCGCGGAACTACACAGTGATATATTGTGCACCCACTGAAATGCCCCACCAATATTGCCACGTTTACAAAAGTAATTAGTTTAACCACGTGAAGTTATGTGTGTCTTTAGATACAATGCTGACAATGTTGGCATCTCATTTGAATCGATTACCTCACATTCTGTGAATGTTATTCCAATGAATTCCAAAGTATAATGCGTACGTGTCTTGAGAGACATCCTGCTTACAAACTTTAATTGTGTCACTGGGTTTTTGCTAACAACTGAAAAAGTGCATGGTACTCGGTTGCAAGGCTGATTTTCGTGGATGAAAAAAGTAAACATTTCAAATGTTGCCTGCTAGAGTAGTTATTCAATATACAATCGCTACAATAGTTAAGTGTGAATGCGATGATGGGCTAGCAACAATAATTGTTTAACTGTCAAACCATGCATCTGCAGGCACCCTCAATCCACTCTGCTCTTATATGCTGATGCCTTTAATTTTATCAGTTAACTTGTGTGTGTTTTAACATAAGTAGCAGAATAGCTACTGGTACCACAAAGGAAAGAACAAAACTGTTGGAATGTTGAACAAAACGATAATTTAAAGGTAAAGATAACACTCAGATTGACCTACCAACTATAGCAGATGATGTGATGAACATTGAGTTGACATGTCAATTATGAATGTAAATTATTGATGTTTGTGAAGGCCACTTTATGCGAGGGAGAATACCTAGCGAGGTTGATAAGTACACTAAGATTTGTTTTACACATGAGGCACTTTAAATGATAATCATTACATTTGAAATGCTCTGAAATCAAGCTACATCTGTTTTGTCTATATTTTATATGACATGTTTAAATTGCATCAATAAAATGTTTGCTTTTGCATCTGTACACTTTTTTCTTCATAGTTTTTTCTCATGAATTCATATATGTAAAACATGACAATTTCATTGTACTGTAAGAGTTGTTCTCAGATCAAGATTCAAATAGAATAACGTTAGGTTTAAACATCACAACTTGGCAATAGAAAATGTAAGCAATTTCAGGTGAAGAATAGAAGTAAGTTGTTCACATCTTCTTGGTTCTTTCGGTAAAGTAGAAGGGAAATAATAAAATAATAAAAATTTAACATAATAAAATTAAATTCTCACGACGTTTCGGCCACAACACAAGCAGCCGTCTTCAGGTGAAGAAACAGAACTGTCGGGAAGACAGCGCTCCAATTATTTTTTATAATGTTTTATTTTATTATTTTATTATTTCCATTCTACGTGACTTTACCGAAAGAACCAAGAAGATGAATCCATGAAGTCACGAAAGCTTTAAATCATAAATTGTTCACATTTTAAATATTTGTTTTAGTGCAAAACATATTCCCATTTGGTTCTTTCGGTAAAGTCACGTAGAATGAGAATAAAATAATAAATTGATAAAATAAAATAACACAATAATATTCTCACGACGTTTCGGCCACAACACAAGCGGCCTTCATCAGGTGAAGGGGGCGAGACTGTCTGGTAGGACAGCGCTGGAGTGAGAGAGCCACGTTCAGATCACGGCTTTTAAGCTGTGTGAGAGGAACAAAGAGCCCTCAAATTTCCGCAAAATTAGGACAGCGCTGGAGTGAGAGAGCCACGTTCAGATCACGGCTTAAAAGCCTTAAAAGCCGTGATCTGAACGTGGCTCTCTCACTCCAGCGCTGTCCTACCAGACAGTCTCGCCCCCTTCACCTGATGAAGGCCGCTTGTGTTGTGGCCGAAACGTCGTGAGAATATTATTGTGTTATTTTATTTTATCAATTTATTATTTTATTCTCATTCTACGTGACTTTACCGAAAGAACCAAAGAAGATGAATCATTGCAGTCACGAAAGCTTTAAATCGAAATATTCCCATTTGCTTAATTTATTATGTATTACAGTATGTTTTAAATTAAAAATAAAGCATTTTAATGTTTTGGATTCATCTCATATTTTTGAACATCATTGTGGATAACAGAGGACCTCAACACCACATTTTAAATGATCCCTGCATCACTGCTGCGGTCAGTGGGTCACATTTGCTCGAATGTATTTTCATGGTAATATAAGACCACAATGCCGTTTTTCAGGAAATTCTGATGGAGTATTTGCACCCACGTATGTGTCTTGTTTGAAGCTTACAATTTCCAAGACTGTCATTTACAGATTTGATTTGAAGGGAAACAGGCGCTATTTCAATACTGAGGAGATAAGACAATGAATTTCGCTTGTGTATGGGAGCTGGGTGGAGTGTTACACTGCAGAACCATAATATATGGCAGTGGCTTGTGGAGGTCTTCATTCAGCAGTGGATTATGGCTGATACTGATATTGAAAAGGGCCTCTAAATTTTATGTTATCATTTCATTTGGGGTTTTGCATTGACAAATCGCCCAATGGTATATTACAGAAAAATAGTATCCCCAAAGGTGTGACATTGAAGTAATGTGTGCTGTTATACATGGTGTCTCTAGAGCCTGGTGTATATTTCAATTGTCAATATTCCTAACATTTGGGGACAATTTTGCCAAGATGTGTCATAATTTGATGCCATTTCCATTATGATGGCAGTGCAACTACAACTACATTGCTTTCTATTTCCAAAATAGCATGAACACAAATTTGGCTATATATTTTTATACCAATGGTTTTACTGTGGGATATGACAAGTTTGGTTAAATAGTGAGAAAATTGCACGTAAAAAATGTAATTGTGCAAATGTTTATACATTCATGTATTGATTTATAATTAATGTATCCATAGTCTAACATTTATTTTAAGCGTTGTATACACAGTATATGCATATGGCACTACTTTATAAATGTACACCCATCTTAACAAATTGAGCATATGCATCATTAGACCGCCTTTGCCAGTACCAAAATCTAAAAATAGGGGTTTTCCCCTTTTTTCTGGCAACAAAACTGGCGTCATCTGGTCGAGCACCAATTGGGTCGAGGCTCAAAAGAAAGCCGTCCCTTGGTGTGGACCAATCAGTTTCAAGGACAATGCATATATTATTTCAGTATGTTTTTTGTTTGCATTTTGACTGCAGGTATTGTGGTTAATGCAGGCATAAATCCTTGTAAAAAAGGTTTCAGTTTTGTTGCCAGAAAAACTGGGAAAAACCCTATTATTATTAAATTGAACATACTTGCATATATATTTTGATTGAGATGCTTTCATACATTTTACCTATTGGAATGCCTGTGTATCACTTTTATTGATATGGTGGCATCATTGTAACTGCTACCGAAATACTGGCATCAAATGAAAACTGGAAATCTTGTCATCTCTCATCTTCTCTGCAGTGTTAATGATGAGAAACAGCATACACATTCGCACAATGTATGCTGACTGACTGAGCAGGGCTATACGAACAAACCAGTTTGTTGGGCAAGGCTCATAATACTTGATACATTAACTTGCTAAAGCTGTTAGAAATATTCTGTTATGCATAACAGGAATGATCTTTACTCTGTTCATGCATCGCGTAAATGGATGGCAGTTAAATTTCACATCGAAATAAAGGCCCCTCATTCTCACATTCAAGGTCCTGAATGATCTCGCTCCTCCGTATGATTGGGAGCTGCTGCTGCGCCCCTTCGTTTCAACAATAACCGACCGACGTGGATCTCCTCTGCATCCCCAGAACGAAGCTCAAGTCCATCATGGGCAGAGCACGGCAACCTGCGACTCTGGAGCTGCATGCGGTGGCTCTTTAACAACTTCTTCGTGGCGTTATTTATTAAGAACCACCACAGTCTCGTATTCACGTGCACTGCGGCTTTTGAAAATTTGCATTTATTACTGAATTCGAAAAAAATTGTTCAATCTTGTCATTTTGGTTGCCGACGCCTGATCATGGGAGATCGGGCCTTCACTCTCATGCTGGACTGTGGAACTCTCTGCCTTAGGCCGTCAGGAGGAATTCTAGTTCGATGAAGACCGTCAAGTTCTGCCTAAAATCAGTTATTTTTAAGAAATAATTTCCTCTTAACTTCACTTCTTACCCATCCCTCCCATTGCAATTGATATATTGCACTTTGAGATATGATATAAGCTGAAATTAGGATTAATGTGAGCAGGGTGGGAGTGATTGTCAAAACGGACTGCACTATTAACCTGGGGACTATTTTGATTTCCCGCCATAACCAACATCAGGAGCAAATGTGACACCCATAAAATGAGTACTTGGTTCACTTTGTGAACATTAGTGCTGGTGGAAGCACACGCGATGTGAGACCTCATCACCACTTAGTGGCAAATAGTGGCTATTATTGCTGCTGTGTATTGATGGTTGAGTATAATCCCAATGAGAGATAATATATCAGGCGTTTGAACCACTGTAGTAATATATTCTGATTGACAAAAGTCGTGAAAATGGACACATTACAGTGTGTATATACTCATCTTATATGTCGGCTTTCCCGACCAACATAATTCATAATTGGTTCCTTTTGGGTAAGAGTAATGCCACTATCATCATGGACAAAACCACATACAATAACAAAATTCAGGACCTACTAAATGATGGCAGCTATACCAAAATCAATAGAGATCCTACCACCCGCCTGGTTACGAAAACCAACAATATCACTGATTCGACATCTTTAATCGAACCAACCCAGCGGCTTTCCTTAAAACCCTCTGCTGCTAGACCACCCAGATTTTATGGCTTACCAAAAATCTATAAAGAGAGTACACCACTCCATCCTATCGTCTCCACCATTGACTCACCCACCTACAAACTGGCCCGATTTCTGTCTGAGACCTTACAACCATTCACCGGTAAGACCTCCTCAGCTGTACTTAACTCACTGGGTATCATTAATTTAGGACTTCTCACTATCTCCAGGTGATTTGCTTGTCCTTTTCAATGTAGTATCTTTGTTTACCAAAGTTCATGTGCCTGACACCATTGCAATCATTGAAGATTTGGTCCAACAAGGACTGAATGCTGATGTACCGGCCCTGGTTAGACACTGCCTCAACAACACTTACTTCACCTGGAATGGAACATTCTACAAACAAGATGAAGGTAACCCCAATTGTTTCTCCCTTATCTCCAGTTGTAGCCAATGTTTTCATGGAAAAAATTTGAGACAGATGCAATCCAGGCATCCACCCTACGTCCTTGTGGAAGAGATACGTAGATGAAACGTTCGTCATCTGGCCACATGGCCTACCAGCGCAGGGCCAATTTTTCAACCATATCAATTCCATACACCCAGCCATCAAATTCACCATGGAGGTGGAAAAGGATGGCAGATTCCTAACTACAGATGCCTAACTAAAACCACCATCCATCCCAGAAGAATTCCCTCATGAAAACTCTACATCGTAGAGCTCGTATTTCCGACCATCACCACCTAGCCAGTGAACTGGAGCACGTACACAAAGCCCTCAAGATGAATGGATATTCGAACAACACAATCCGTAAAGCCATCACCCCAACCGTTGGGAAAGAACCATCTGAGGACCCAATCAAAACCATCACCTTGCCATACATAGCAGGTGTTACTCTTTGGTTCTTTTGGTAAAGTCACGTAGAAAGAAAATAAATTAAATTATAATAGAATACGACGTTTTGAATGCAACACACGCAACCATCATCAGGTAAGAATGAATGAGAAAACAAACATAGTAAACTTACAAATATAATTCAATACAACACAGAGAGTCGGCTAACACTACAGTCAACACTCTACCTGGTTGATTACGTTCTTCCAAAGATTGCTAAATTTGAGAGAAAGACAAAACACAGACACGGAGACACATAGACAGAAACACAAGCAGAGAGAGAGAGACACACACACAGAGACACACAGAGAGCCCACTGGCTATCAACAAAGACTCGTTCATGAAGTCATCCAGATATATAAACATGGACACAATTTCAACCGAGAAGATGGATACAAACTGAGCAATCATTGGAAGGACGTTATTAACCAGTTTAAGTCATAACTGGCTGTGATGTTTCCATCCTACCTGGCGATGCTAGCAGTTACTTCCGTCTCTCTGAGTGACATACATGCTAAATGTCTCACTAACACAGCCACTGTTGCTCCTTTTCCTCGATATGGTGTTGTCCCTCGTTTTTTTAACGAGCTGGATGTCTCACAAGCACAGCCACTGTTGCGTTGGTTCGTTTACATTGGCATGCTAATCTCTCACAGTACCGTGGCCACCTCCACAGCTGCGTCGTCGTCGTGGAGGTACATCACCGATCTTACATTGACATGCAAATTCCACCTCTAGCCCCGCCCACTTACCCTTGGGCTAAGCCATATAACTTCGTGTTTCAGCAGCTCTCCGATCTTACATTGACATGCAAATTCCACCTCTAGCCCCGCCCACTTGCCCTTGGGCTACGCCCATCTCAAGCCTATATAACTTCATGTTTCAGCAGCTCTCCCGCTGTATTTTCTCCTGCCTCGGCAGCTCTCTCGCTATATTTTTTTCACCTGATGACGATTGCTTGTGTTGCGATCAAAACGTCGTGATCATTTTTATTATTTTTCTATCTACGTGGCTTTACCAAAAGACCCAAAGAATATAGGTCATAGAAGTAATGTGTGTCATAAACCCTTCTTGACCCGACAAAGCTAATTATAATCTGAGCTTCTATTAACCTGAAGATGCTGGATGTAATCTCCAGTGATACGTCATTACCCATGTTGTGAGGTTGCTCTCCAGCACAGTAACAAATGTGGCACGTGTGAATCACGTGACACTTTTATTAATTGGCTGTGCCATGTGGAGGAGGGTTTACGACACACGTTTTTAAGACACACGTTTTTACATGACCTACCAAAAATAAACCAATTATGAATTATAATATTGATCGGGAAAGCCTGCGTATAAAATTAGTATATACGCACTATTGGTTGTCCCAAGAAGTTGCAACATGGGCAGGTCCATCTGGTTACCACCATTTCAGGCCTGACTCTGGAACTGTCAACACCTCATAGACTAATTTTTAAGGCTACAATTTCTCCAGTGAAACGCGTTTCATTTTCTCCATAACGTTCTCAGTGTTGACGCTGCAATAAAAATCCACAGGAACATAATTTCAGGCGGCCAGGTTAGGGTTGACTCAATTTCATTTCCTTAATATTTTGACAATGAAAAGCCAGAAAAATACCTGATTGTTTCGTCAGTAAATGGCATGCAGTATTTTGAATATTATTTTCTAACCATTCCCGTAAAATTATATTCCTAAGTATTGCTGTGATGCCAGTGAACTATGGCAAGAAAAGTTATTTTAGTGATTAGTCTAATTTTTTTACAGGAATTCTCTCACGGAAAAAAAACTCCTTATGTGACATCTACTGCACCAATAATATTGCTTTATTTATTTTAAATGCACACAAAGTCAATACACTTTTACTTTTAAGATGCTCATCATTACCACCAATTATCAAGTCACTACTGGATGAAGGTGTCCTTAGGTGTTGCCATCTCTTATGATCATGCGTTGTAAGAATCCACATAGCACCTATATAACAACTGATTTCATGACTCTATCTCCTCGCTGGATGTCTGTTGGATGTGTTCCCCTACTTAGCTGTAACTTCGTCACTATTCCTGACCATCATCCATTATCCCATCAACCGCTGTATTCTGACCATGTCTCTGAAACATAATAAATAATACACGTCTTGCTTATACTGGCCAATATGACTATATATTTAATTTACATTGAGGAAAAGTCTTGATTTGAAGCTTTCGTGACTGCAGGAATCCATACTCTTTGGTTCTTTCGGTAAAGTCACGTAGGTATAAAATAAAATAAATCACGACGTTTCGGGCGCAACACAAGTGTCCGTCATCAGGAATTTGATACCTACGTGACTTTACCGAAAGAACCAAAGAGTATTGAGAAAAATGTTACATTTTCATGACTGGCTAAACAAAACAAATCCTTCATGATGCCACAGTGAACACAAATTACTGGGAGTTGTGTGTGCATTGGTAAACACTTACTCTATGGTGAAGGAAAATCTTGCACAGCAATAAAATCATGCGTTTTTAGCAGGAGTTGCGATAATTACTTTCAGCTCATACAATTGAATAGCCTGGGTGTTATTGGACCATGCTGTAAAGCACAGGTGAAGCAGCAGAGACACAGTCACAGCAAGTCATCAACAAACTGCTCAGATGTCAGCAAAATGTCATGAAAAAAATATCCTCATTAATATTTTCCTTGTAACGTTTAATTGGAAGATTATAATACCCAATCGCATGTATGTTATCTGAATTGCCAAAATAAGTAAAGGTGCAGTCCTGCAATTGCTTGCCCAATCCACTGCTGATGGAAGGACCTCCACTAGAGGGCGCTCTAGAGAGCCACTTAATATAGTATTTGGCCTACTCTTCCACCCTGGCCAGACATGTTGGACATCTTTGAAGAGGTGGGAGTACCCACTTCTTTACCCCAACACATGCAACCTGCCAATCAGATAGTTGTGGTGTACCCATCAATACTGCTTTTTGGGTCTTACCTGAAATAAAATGAGTGACTGACAGAGAGGGGGGTTCAAGCAACCTGCCCATTGCTTAATTGACCGCACCGGGAGATATAAGAGGCGACCTCGAGACTTGTGTCAAAATACTTCCCGTAAAAAAATAAATGTTGGATTTACAAGACACAAAGTGTGGCTTTTGGAGATATTCAAAGTCGGCAGCATCATTGTCATCATTATATTTTTATTATTTTATTGTTTCCCTTCTACGTGACTTTACCGAAAGAACCAAAAATATGAATCCCTGCAGTCACGAAAGCTTTAAATCAAAATTGTCATCATTGTTAAATGTACGATTCATGGTGGTGCCGAAGTGAGGGAGCTCATATTTCTAAAGGCAGTCTCAAAAATATAGAGTTTTAGTTTCTTCTCTGTGGTCGACTGTCGTTTAAATGCTGCAGAATAACCAATTTCCTCTGCCGTCACTCAACTCTCCACTGAACCACGTGTGACCTTCACGAGTCAATTTCGCTTTTATGACTGTTTTGATAAATGAGCGCAGTAGACTGCCTCTGCAAAATATGTATCAATTAAAAATCATATGCGCCAGAATGGTTTGCATTTTCAGAAGTATGATCATTTATAGATATTGTTTAAGATGTACGTTTAGAGCTGTCTAAAATGTAAAGTAGCATTGGTCATTGTATACCGATGTATTTATATATTTTCATAATAATTCACGAAAGTAAGCAATCAAAAGCAAAGCGATTTACGCACAAATGAATTACACATTTTGCAATACAGTACGTCACATATTCGCCCAACCAATTAACCTCCCATACCCAGTGCAATATTTGTGTATTGCACACCTGTCCATTTCTATAAATTTTCACAAATCTAACCGTTTCACACGTGATATGTCTTCTTAATCTCGCACACAACCGCTTACTTCTAAAGCACAGGAAAACATCCGTACTTACTGAGCAGTTTTCACATTATATTGTCTTGTAACCGACATGTGCATGGTATAACTAGAATTTTCTAGTTATGTATACATAAATCACATTTTCACATATTCATCCATACCTCAGTGCCCAGCGAGTAGGATACGAGACATGTTGTATGAATGTATAAGCAAGCTTAGTGCACACAACGGGTGCTCCAGACTGAGCCACACAATAAACCTGGCCTCATATCGCAGCGTGAGACCCATTCTTGGCTCACGAAATCACGGAGGATGGTGAAGACTTGTGAAGGCTTTCATCAAGCAGTGGCTAGATCATGGCTGCTGATGAACATATTTATTGTTATCATTTTTAAATGTACGATGTCATTTTATGTCATTGGCATTCCCTTCGGGGGTATATTATTTTATCATTGTTTACGGAGCCACCAGAGCATATTTTGTCCTCCTGTTCCAAACCGGCCAGAAGTCTTGGAAAAGGTGAAGTACCCTCCGCTTCATCCCAATACATTCAACTTGCTGGTCGACTACCGTTGGCAATCCTATGTATAATGTTGGCTGTACAGAAGCAGGGGATGCCACCCTGGGATATCAAACGTGGATTGCAAGTGCAGTCCGATAACTATGACACGATGGCAGCGTCACACATAACGAGTAGTAGACTGAGAGGTTATGTATCTGCGAAATTCACTGGAGTCAAATAAAAATTGTAAGTGTAAGAATCTTGGCATAAATCATGTGACCTAAAATCAAAAGTCTAATTAACGTCTGCAATTTACACAAACAGTTGACATGCAGACCATTAAACAAGAGAAAACGTAAAAATTAGGCATCTTTCAACGGTCCAGCATTCGTGGTTTAAAAGTCTGATATCAAAACCATGTGTTCAATGATGAGCTCTATGGTGTAGAGGTCACAACAAACCTCACTTAGTGTAAGAGTCAGCAAATAGCCTGGGACAGCCACGTCTAGAATTCCAAATAAGGCGGCACGAGAAGGTCACAGTCAATGGACCTTAAGGAAAATCAAATCGGGGCAGACCTCAGCATAAAAACATCTCATTAATCCGTAGCGTTTGTATATGTGGTGTATATAGAAATACTATCATGTTTACAACACATGGCCGTGCTCAATTGCTCGAGAATACTAAAGGATTGCTTTTACTAGCATAGTGTTATTCCAATACATTATAAAGCGACATCATATTACAGTGTAACACCTTAAACACGGTGCTCTGGGGTATTGGTAGAGGTGAAAATATGAAAAGGTCTGATTTGTGACCATAGCTTAAAAAGTACAAAATGCACAATTACTGCACTGGGTGTGGGCTGTTCACTTGTCAGGGTGGATATGTGACGGTCAGATATGCGAAGTTGTACTATTCTCACGATGGTCATATATGCGACGTTGTATACTGTACATGTGTTAATTAAACAGTGACGAGAATGCTGTGCTTATTTGACTCACTCACACCAGGTGGTCAATATTTCAATAAGTTCCCGAGTGATGTTAGAGATACAATTCACGAACATATACTCCACGTGTAGTGGACGTTGCCACGCAATCCCCACAGGCCAGATGAGGTTTGGTATGAAACTAAATTCCTATCCCACACTGGACGTGTTTACAACCCCCAACACTGGTTCACATATTACATACCCCTGATGTTAGCCATGATTTGGAATTAAACTGGGGTCATAGGGTTCATTGCGCAGTTTGCTACCTCCTACGTGAAATTACTTAAATGAAATCAGATTGTCCTGTACTGTAAATTCCAGGATATTTTGTGACAAAAAGGGTTCGTCCCAGCCACAGGGTATATGATGGTAAAATAGGTCATGCTGCACTGTGATTTATAGCGAAATGCGTTGACTCATTGAATTCCTCTTATCAGCTGTTTTATCTCAACCAGTGATGAACTGTCTCCTGACCCTCCCCATTCCTTCACCCTCCTCACCCTTCCTCCAATCCCCCGATAAACCAGCAATTTGTTAGGGTAAATAATGTACCATTGCATAGTACTCCTCTTAATGATGCTTCACTATATCACTTAATACATTGGTGCGTTTGTGTTTCCCGTAACCTGTCTGGCGGGGCGCTGTGTGTCCATTTATCAGATTAGCTTCCAGCACATCCATTTCTCTCTATTGCTGTCACGTTGCAACGGTTAGCGCAGTGGAATTCCAATCCAGGGGTCACCGGTTCAGTTCGATCTCCCGGTGCGGCAGTTGAAACAATGGGGCAGGTTTCTTAACCCCCCCCCTCTGTTCACCGGCAGTGTAAAGCGGTCCACCACAGCTCGTCTTTCGTCAGATCGTGTGTGTCGGGGTAAAGTGTTGTATACTCCCACCTCGTCAGAGACGCTCGGTCGGTATGGAAGAGGAGACCGCATGCCTGCTCTATGGATGTCGAGAGCTCCCGAGAGTGAAGGGCCTTCCAGCAGCAGTGGTCTGAACAAAACTCTTTCAGAGTTGCAGATTTATGTTCAATACCCCTTTTGTGAAGAAGAGCGATGTATTTGTTCTAGCTAAGCAAATGTAAATAAAACCTTAAACAGTTATAATTGCCACACCCTAATGGCTTCACGTTCCCCGTGATAGACATCAATGCGGTTCGTTATAACCTCCCAATGCGTTTTACCGTTGGTGACTCCATTTTGCCAATTAATTGCTTATACATACACCAGGGCGTATACATTTGCAACTTTAGAGCATGTTAGTGAAATTAAACGTTCCATGGTATGTTGGCAGATAGTTCAGAATGGGAATTTCGCCACACCAGTCTCCTGGTGACTTGCATAACCCAAATCGCTTTCATGACACCAGAGCAACCACAGTGTAAGAATGGGGGGGGGGGGGGGTCTTATCGAATATTTACTTAGAGTCCATCTTCGTTGGTTCTTTCGGGAAAGTCACGTAGAATGAGAATTAAATAATAAATTGATAAAATAAAATAACACAATAATATTCTCACGACGTTTCGGCCACAACACAAGCGGCCTTCATCAGGTGAAGGGACGAGACTGTCTGGTAGGACAGCGCTGTCCTACCAGACAGTCTCATTCTACGTGACTTTACCGAAAGAACCAAAGAAGATGAATCCTTGCAGTCACGAAAGCTTTAAATCGAAATTTACTTAGAGTCCCTTAACCAGTGTGGCGTTTGATGTGAGCAAGGGAAAGATTGAAGATGGGTGGGGGAAGGGGCAGATTGTCCATGCTTGAAATAGGATACAGCGATACATCACTTTTGTCCTGGTTATCTGCCTGTGATTGCAGGGTCACGCTTCGGAGATGACTTACTCATTTCCTGTTGAAATAACTCTTTTTTTGTTTTCACGCAAAACTAAACTGTAAGAATGTTGACACAAAATAAACATTTATTAAACAAACAAGTAAACTAATCTTGCGCTTCAGATTGCTTTTTCTTCTTGTTATCATTATTACTTGCTCTTACAAAGAATAAGCAGATTAGCATCTATTTCATCTATTTTATGCAAATTATCTGTGCTTTGCGGCATGTTTAATAAAGATAATACCAACGTGTGTGTAATTTATCTAAGTTTTGTAATGCAGTTGAAAGCAATACTATATATTACTGTCACCTTTCATTATATTTTATTTTTTGAATGGGAATTGAATTTCGTGTGGGTATCCCCCCCCCCCACCTCTGGCTATCGTGGAGGACGAGTCCCACAGTATCGCCCAGAGTGAGATCCCCATCGCTTCCTCCAGTGCAAGCTGTTGTTATTCCTGCAGTGATGTTAGCAAGGAACGTCACCGCTGCACCTTTACCTTCTGTTTATGCAGACTTCAGTATGTGTGGTCATGTTTGGGGAAACGATATATATCACGTTAATCGTTTAAATGTAAAATGTTTAATTCTTATCCATTTGTACTTTTTGACTGTTGCTTAAGAATACATATATATAATGAAGAGTCACAATAAAGCATGTTTTTTCTCTGTCAGGTTGTTTAAAAGTAGTTCTTGACATTTTGGTTGAGTTGCCTCTTCAAGGAAGACTGAATCAAAAAATTTTACTTAAAACTTTCGTGACTGCAGTAATTAATATTCTTTGGTTCTTTCGGTAGATTCACGTAGATAGAAAAAAATAAAATAATAAAGGAAGTGAATAAAAAATAAATAATAAATAGATACTGTCTTTTATTATTCACTTTCTTTTTTATTATTCTTTTTTTTTTCTTCTACGTGACTTTACCGAAAGAACCAAAGAATATGAAGACAGAATGCATAAAAAATAATGTGCACACAATTATTTTAACTCTAATCTGCTGATATATTTTGCTTTAAAAATTTAATGTATTTAATTAAAATTACATTTTCTCATATTTAGAGGCTCGGAAAATTGCTTAATGATGTGCTATTTTAACATAATTGTACAAGTGTTCTGAAAACGTAGTGGGCACATTTTCCTGCAGAATAATTGCTGCACATCGTGCGTATGGCACAACAGTGCTGATGTGTACATTTACAAACCTGACAATGCTTGAATAATTGGTTTAAAACTCATTTGCTAAATTATGAACCATTGCATTCATGGTCAGCTCACGAATAAATAAAGTCGTGTCTGTGCAGTGAACCATGCATCTAGTAAAGTTTTCAATTTCACTTTACTAATGATTACTTACTCTTTGTTTTTTTCGGTAAAGTCACGTAGGTAAAAAATAAAATAAAAATAAATGAAAACTAAATTGTAATTTAGTTTTGATTTAAAGCTTTCGTGACTGCAGTAATTCAAATATATATATAAATATAAAAATATATATTTTATTCTTTTGTTGTTTCCCTTCAACGTGACTTTACCGAAAAAACTAAGAATATGTAATTTAGTTGTTTGAATCCTTGCAGTCACGAAAGCTTCAAATCTAAAATTAATGATTACTTGCAAGCAGCTGAATATGCCTCTCTCTACAACACAATAGTCCAGCCGTGGTGGCATGGTCAGGGCGTCTGACTCGGAATTGAAATATTATTTTAATTGTAAGCCATGCGCTTCTATTCCATGTCTCTTCTCTCGCCCCACGCACTGTCCTCACGTCTCACTCCACCGCATTATCCCATCTCACCCGAGGTCTCCCTTGACTCCAACTGCACGGCGCTGGTGGCATCTCCATAGCACTTCTCTCATTGCACCATCTTTGTCTCTTCTGTACACGTGCATAAATCATCTAAGGTTAGCTTCCCTGACCTCATGAATATTTAGTAACCACTGCTTAGAGTCTAACTTCTTCATTCGTATTGCTTTCCCTTGGAGACTATCCCAATATCCATCCTCCATTGGGGCTAGCCAACGACGCTTAAAGGAAAGACCAATGACAATCAATTGAAAGGTTGTAAGTGTAACAGCTGTGATGTCTAGTATGAATAACACGTTAAATACCATTTCATTACGTCTTTGTTCGATGTTTGCTGTGGTGTTGGGTGTCTGGGGCAGGTTCACAACCTTACAACTGTCCTCGCAGCTCGCATGTGTTCACTTCAGAATTAAACTTATAATGGGGATTCTGCAGAACTTTCTCGAAGCTTCTGCGCCCTGCCCACCAAGAAAAGTAGTTGGGACAAAGTTAATAAAAATGTGAAAATAGAGTATTTTGATCGGCTGTTCAATTGTGGCTGTTTAAATGTGCTGTGAACTCTACATCTAATGTCGTATTAAATAGCAGCAATCGGCATCCTTAAGTTAATTCTGTCCGAGACTCCTGGAGGAGTGAAACATCGTCTCGCATGCGAGAACTTGGGGACATGTTGCATGATTGTGAATGCTGATGGTCGTTAAAAGAGCCTTATCGTTGGAACATGGCGTGTCGGCTCCCTCTGGAGAGCGTGTGGGCAGAGTTACAACGTGAAGAATAAATCTGCAATCCAACAAAACACAATTTGTCATCTACACAGAGTGTCACGCATGTCGTGGCATTTCATTGTTAGCTGCCTGCGTGTGAGTGTTGGGTGGGGAGACAGTGGTGCCTGCCCAACGTGACACGACAGCCCCACCAACATTAATGTAACCCCAGTTTGGAGTCAATTCAGCCTATGATGCTTCTGGGGTAGACAGAACAATCTCCCACTATTATAAAGGCTGCCAACAGTTATATATTAAAACTTTGAAATGTACAGTAATCTACATGCATATGTAGCATTTGTAATTCCTGAGTAGTCTAAGAGGCAGAGCACTACCTGCTGAGACCAATATTGCTGTTTGGAGATTCAGACATATAATAATCGGTTTTCATGTGCGTTACCAATTTTTGTTACCATATCCTGGCGATTATAGCCCGTCATGAAATTATTCAAGCATGCCACACTGTCCTATTTTGGACAATTTTCTCTGCATTGCTTTTTTAATACAGGGAGGGACGGACCACGCACAATAATGTGGTGCCCGTAGATGAACGGTTTTCCGTTAACTCTCACCTCTGCCCATTAATTGAGCAAAATAACACAAATGTATCCTCTATTGAGAAGTGGACACTTAATACCCTGTGACATCATTGTCAAGGTCAGGGCAGTACTTGACTGGTAGCTTGGATAAAATCAGAAAATGCATTGTTTTAAACGTCTGCCCTTTGTCAATCCATTGCTGGATAAAGGCCACAGATGTTAGACATAGCCAGCAATCAAACAAACGTCACCCCATTTATAGCGCTATGCATGAACCATTGCACCACCTCTCCCCCACATTCTATAATTATGCCTTTCGTTTCAATAAATCAAAGTCCTGCATATTCCATTGCATATGTGAATATTTTATTGCAGCTTGTTATGTTTTTTATGTTAATATTTTTAAAACGAAGGCTTTCGCGACCAATATTATTCATAATAAAGGTTTTTGGGTTCGATCGTGTAAGTAAAAATGTGTCGTAACCCTCCACCACCCGACACAACCAGTAAGGTTTGTCACGTAAAAAACGTGCCAATTAGTTACTACTTCAACCCACCGGTGTGTTGGAGAGTAAATTTACAACATTTACAATTTGAGTTCGCCTTTTCGCTGGTAATTACAGCCAGCATCACTGGGCGATTTGTCAAAAGAGTGAAACAATCCACCTGCTTCCGGTCGTAAATAGAGCAGCAGGGCCACGTCATCACGGAACCCAATCAGATGCAGAGATCAGAGGCGGAGGAGGGGGGTATTGTAATTACATAATAGATTAGTAATCAGTTAATTAGCATGTGTTTCCTCTATAAGGAATGCAGTTGCAGGATGTATTACTGAATAATACGCTTCCAGGCCGCACGAAGCCTGCAGCTGTCAGAGCGGTTAAAATTATTTGTATTTCTCTAAATTTCAATGGATTCTCGAATTAGTCTCGGCTTGTAATAATTGGTTTAACACAACACTTCAACGTTATCAAAATCAATTGAGTGTCCTTGTTGGGAAGCATGTTCTGCAACTGCCGACAGTTGTGTTTGAGAGTATTTAATATGTATTTGGTGTCCTCTTAGTCTTACGCTGTTACGTCCCGTCTGTCCAATATTACATCTGCCACATGAGCAATTAATCCAATACACACCTTCTGTTGAGAACTGAGACAATTCATCTTTAGTACAAGATAGTTGTTTTTTTATGTTGTGTACCGTGCCAAATATTACTCTGATTTTTTATTTTTCCAAAACTCTAGCTAATTTGCAGTTACTCCCACAATATATGGTGTTTTTATTGTTTTAATAATCTGATCGCTTTCAGCAGTATTGCTGTTCGATCTTGGTTTGGCATTCAATGCTCTGTAAATTTGAGCATTATTGTAGCCATTTAATGGTAGCGATTCTTTAACACGTTTAATCTCTCTCCTCAGATTTTCACCATCTGACACTGTTTTAGCCCGATATATGAGCGTCTTGATGAGAGAGAATTTCTATGCAGGGTGATGATGCGAATCTGCATTCAGACAGGCATCAGTGTTGTGTCCTTTTGGTAAACGCTGTCTGTTATTTTACCATGTAGGCCGCGTTCTAGTAAAATATCCAGGAATGGGAGCGTGTTATTCACCTCCATTTCCATGGTGAACTGGATGGGCGGGTATTGCGAATTGAGATGATTGAGAAATTCATTGTAAATGTTGTCGATTTACTCTCCAACAGATCGATGGGATAAAGTAGTAACTAATTGGCGCGTTATTTATGTGACAAACCTTACTGGCTGTATCAGGTGGTGGAGAGTTACGACACATTTATACTTACGCGATCTAACCCAAAAAGCTTTATTATGTTAATCTTCTACACATATGTGGTATTGCCATGTAGGTGTGCAATACACTGTATTGCTGCATCTCATGTAGAGTCTGTGATGCTGACCATGGGCAGGACTCGAACTCAGGACGATGGGTTCGTAAGCATAAGCATAGTTATCTAACCACTGCACCCCTGCTGGATACATACTGCATTCTAAACCATGTGGCTTAAATTATTGTCCTTTCCTGGTGATTGCCGTTTCATAGAGTCATGTCTATCTGTGGGTTGGCTGCACTCAAGCAAGAAGTCTTGTGCTGTCGTTTGGCTCATTGGATTATCGTCCACTGAGACTGGTGTCAATTGGGCCTGGAGTGGGCAAGCACAAGTTGAAAAGCCTGCTTCATTAATTCTACATCCAAATGTAAATGTGCCCAGATTTATGCTGATGGGATTTACTGATTTAAGTCACCAATAGCTAAAATAATGGATATGGCTGGTCAGCTAGGAGTGATTAAACATCCATTTCATTCATCACTGCACTTAGTTCGACTTACATAGCTCAATCAACACATGTATCTTTTCAAGAATCGAGAACTCCTCTTTCCATGCTAAAGTGAGGGAAAAACTTAATGGATCATATTATATGTGGGATTATCTGTGGACGCCAACACTTACCTGCTGCAAAAAATGCAGATCAGCATGGAGAATAAGTTGACATTGCTGACAAACGCCTTTTATGCATGAAACATTTTCAGATAATAGGAATAATGACAATAAGGGACATTTCAAGACCCACAATCCACAAGTGGATTACATTTCTGATATATTCTACTTAAACGCCAAAGAAATGTATTAGTAAGAATAGTGCCAGATAAGAGGACTTCCCCTGTAGCAAGCAAGCGTCCCCTGCTTTATAGCGGCTTTAGCATCACACTCTACAAAAATGTGAGTTATTTGAATATATCTGACTTCATATTTGGATTGAGCACCATTCAAAACCTTCAGGTGTAACCCACAACGCTTAAATGTGATGCAGATTTAAATGTCCAAATTGTATGCAATGGTGTTTTAGGCGGTATTCACTTATATGGTGTAATGCGAATGGTGGCGAAGAGCCATTCAAGCCTGGCGGAGTACTGCATATTCTTGTCAGAGCTAATGGCAAACACAAACACAAAAGGGTCTAACGGCCTAACACGTCGGCTTTCGCGACCAATATCATCCATAATAGAGGTTTTTGGGTTAAATCGCGTAAATATATAAAAGTTTCGTTAAAACCCGCCACCACCCGACACAGCCAACTAGTAAGGGTTGTCACGTAAACAGAACATGCCAATTCGTCACTAGTACAGCACACCGGTGTGTTGGAGAGCCATTGCTGTGTCGGGTGGTGGAGGGTTTTAACGACACATTAATATATTTACGCGATCTAACCCAAAAACCTCTATTATGGGTATAACGGCCCTTTGCCAAAATGGGAACCACAGTCTTCGATACTTATATCTATGCTATTGTCGTAAAACACAAATTGCATGACAAAAAATAACATGTGCATCAACGGTTAGTGGTTCAGTTAGTCTATTATCTGGTTGGGTGTGGTGGGGATAAATGTGGGTACTCAAATCTCTTACAAGGCATCAGGTGAGCTGCATGGAAGTAAGCTTAAATACCATTTGGAGGTATTCTCTAGAGCCCCCTCTAGTGGAGGAGACATTTTAAATTACTGTATACATTTAATAAAACAATATAAAAGTAGACGACAATTGTAATCAAGAACCGTCAAGGCATTTCCCTGTAAAATAATTAAATAAACTGCCGTGTAAAAACTACCAAGAGCTTACACATTCTACATCATGTCCTTTTGATGTAATAATACATTCAAATTATAAAATCTCCCTCCAGATTGTATAAATATTGCATTGAGTAGAATTGTAATGAAGCTACAAAAAGTTGCTTATTTTGATTTACTTATACATGAGGAAGCTTGTATACTGTCATGGAAAGCGATATTGTAACTTTATATCCAGCAGATACATTCCATTTAAACTTGAACTTTTATTAAATGCCATGGTTCATATTGTTCCCATAAAATACAAATCCTTACAATGCAGTCAGTCTGTGGACAATTTATACCTTAATCCCACATTGCCGCGTAAGAATATTTATTTTAAAATAGCAAAGCAAACTTGTTTGCAGTGTTCATTAGCTTGTCTTTGAACGTACATCTGTTACACATGCATATTATTTGTATACCTGTTATAACCTATAGCATGCTATTGTCTGATGCACACCCACGCTTTCTAAAGGTCACAGCTTGTAATTTTTACGTCTGATTAGATGTATGCATTTACAGACCTGTTATTTTCAAATGCCTTTGCCATCACTGAGGTTGATCTCCCACTCCCCATGCACGTATTCTCAGAACAAAATATACCTCATCATCAACAGCGTCAACCTATCCACTACTGGATGGAGGGCTTCCTAAGCTGTCGCCATCTCTCATGCTTTCACAATACAACACTAATAATGCAAGTCCTCAATCTCCACAGTGAACATCCTCTTGGGCAGGTTCCCACTTTTGGCTGCCACTGCATGATTAGTCTTGACCACCAGCCATTATCCCGTAGAGCAACATGTCCTGCCCAAGCCCAATTACTTTTATTAGCGTTCTATGTCTCTAATTTGTGTTTGGTTTCTGTGTAATCCCAGGCATGCACATTGCCATGCCTCTTAGCACTATTCTCAGCTTTTGTTCCATTTTCTTTGTGAATGTCATACTACCCTGCTATGTCATTGCAGGGTAGTATGCATTCGTTAATTTTGTTAAATAATAGTTATGAGATTAAATGTATTGGAGAATACATGCATATGTGGACAATATACTGCTGGATAAACTTAGCGTACTCCTCTTCGCTCCCTTTGGAGCATAAGGCCGCAACAAGCCCACGCCATGCCGGACGGTCTTTAGCAGCTTTCTCTGTTTCATCCCAAGACAGGTCCCCCATGGTCTTCAGTTGGTGTTGAATGGTGCGTCGCCAGGTGGTCTTTGGCCTGCCTCGTGGTATTTCCCCTTGTGGTGTCCACCATAGGGCAGTTTTCGCTATGGACTTGGGTTCCATTCTCAGCACATGTCCCTCCCTTCCCCCCCCCCCCCCCCCCCCCCGCGTTATGCATCTGAAATGGTCTTGATGTACAGATTCCGGTTTGAAATCTTGTTTGTCCAGAATATACGACAGATTTTTCTCAGGGAGTTGTTGTTCTCACAACTTTCACTATTGTAGAGTAACACTGATTTTACTTTGCTGTTGTATATTCATACCTTTGTCTTTAAACTGTATTGGCCAGACTTCCAGATGTTTCTCAGTTGGAAGGTGTCTTGCCTTGTTTAGCCTGGACTTGATATCTCTTGAGGTGGAGTTTTCTTTGCTTATTACAGCGTCAAGGTACGTAAAACTATCAACCCGTTACAGTTGTTTTTTCTTGATTGTTGTATTTGTTGCTGTGTTGATTTTCATTTCTTGGGTCTTTTCTACATTTATCTAGTGGCCTAGTTGGTCAGCAAACTGGCTCAACCGAGTTGTTTTCTCCTGCATATGAGTTTGTTTAGAAGAGAGCAGAGCTATGTCATCTCCGAAGTCAAGATCTTCGAGCACTGAGAAGGGGGTCCACTGGCTTCCCCTTGGGAAGTCTCTTGTGGTGCATCTCATAACCCAGTCAATGGCAACTCGGAAGATAATTGGGGAAAGGATGCATCTTTGCTGTACCCCTGACGTGACGGGGACAAGGAACCGGTCAGAGTTAAAAAAACTTGGTTTGGCGCTTTTGTGACTGCAGGAATTACTCTTTTGTTCTTTCGGTAAAGTCACGTAGAAAGAGAAAATAATAAATTAAATAATAGCATACGACGTTTCGATTGCAACAAAGCAATCATCATCAGGTACAAATGAAAGAGAAAAAAAACCTAGTAAACTTAGAAATATAATGCAATACAACACAGATAGTCGGCTAACATAACAGTCAACACCCTACCTGGTTGATTACGTTCTTCCAAAGATTGCTAAATTTAAGAGAGAGATCAAACACAGAACCGGAGACACATAGACAGACACATAAGCAGAGAGAGATAACACAGAGACACACAGAGAAACAACGCCTCTGTGTCGAGGCCTTAAATAGAGACAGAGGGGGCAGAGAAATAAAGGGGGGGGGGGGGGTAGAGAAATTAGCATGTCAATGAGAGACTTGGAGCCTTCGTAGCTGCAGGAAATAAGAGCAACAAAACGAGGGGAGACACAGAGAGAGAAAACACACTAAATCAAACAAACTTAGTAAAATTTGGAAATGTAATGCAATGCAACACATTAGAGTCGGTCAACACACAATTAACGCATGGCCTGGTTGATTACGTTCTTCCAAAGATTGCTAAATTAGAAGTTAAGTGTGAAATTTGAGAGAGAGACAAGATACAGACACGGCAGAGAGACAACACAGAGACACAGAGAGAGAGAAAACAAACTTAAAACATTCCCGTAGAGGTGGTTCAAACTTGATTTGGCACTTTCGTGACTGCAGGAATTACTCTTTGGTTCTTTCGGTAAAGTCACGTAGAAAGAGAAAATAATAAATTAAATAATAGCATACGACGTTTCGATTGCAGTCTCAGGTAGTGTTGTTGACCAGGATGGCGCATTCAAATTCTTCAAAGAAGCTCTTGATCAGCTCAATGAGTTTTAGTGGAATGTCATATGTCAGTAAGATCTTCCAAAGACTGTCTCGGTGTATGCTATGAATAACTTTATTAAAGTCGATGAAATTTAGGTATAGTGGGGCTTTACATTCCAGGCACTGCTCTATGACATTGCGTAGAGTGAATGTTGTCCATATTAATCCTGTTGAACAGGATTTTGTAGAAGGCCTTGCTAGGAAGCGAAGGGAGTGTAATTCCTCGCCAGTTGTCGCAGTTTCCAAGCTCTCCTTTTTTGGGAAGTCTCACGATTAGGCCTTATGTCCAGTCCTTGGGAATGCTTTCACTCTCCCATGTGCGTTGGAACAGGTCTGTAGGTGAATATGCCGTGGTCTGTGAATCAGCTTTGAGCATCTCAGCATGCATCCATGCCTGGAGCCTTTCCTAATTTCATTGTGGATATGGCCTTGTTGACCTCTTCGTTGGTTGGGGGGGGGGGGGTCTGAATTAATCTGTAGAGGTGGGCCATATATAACATAGAAAACATATGTAACATCTTGTAATGAAGAAGTCGGTTGAGGTCTATTTAAGACGGTGTTAAAATGCTCAACGCATCTTTCTGCCTGGGCTTTCTCAGTGGCGATGGTCTTGCCTTTGACTGGTGGAGTTTACTTCTTGTTTCGCAAAGTTATTTTGTGATTTTGTAGACTGTGCTCATTTCCCCTATAGCCGCTGCTTCCTCGGCAAGTTTAGCTTTGCTTTCAATGTAAGGTCTATTGTCAGCTCTTGCTTTCATTTTGACTACTTTGTCCAATGTTTTGTATGCAATTTTCCTTTTTTTCCTTTTACCGAGCAGATTGAGTGTTGAGCAGGTTTACTTTTTCCTTAGATCTTTCTTCGATTGCATTCCAGGTGGAGTAGGTCAACCATAGCTTTGAGTTCTTCTTTTTGTATCCTATAATTTCCTTGCTTGCCTCTTTGTAGGCTTTCTCGATGTCCCATTTATCCTCCACTAGGGTTTCCTCTGTTATGTTGAGATCTTGAAGTGCTTTGAACCGGTTCCTGAGTTCTAGCTTGAACTTCTGTTTTAGTTATGGGTTTTTGAGTCTTTTGCTGTCCAATCTCTTTCGTCCTGGTTTTTGGTCTCATGTTTTCTTCAGCTTAAGTCTGATCCTTGCGATGATGAGATGGTGGTCGCTATACACTTATGCCCCCCTATGTGCTCTTATATCCAAAAGTGACTTCCTCCACTTGCCATTTATGAGAAGGTGGTCAATTTGATTTTGATATCTTCCATTGGAGATGTCCATGTTGTTTTATGTTGAAAAATAGTCACTCCAATTACCAGACCGTTTAATGAGCAAAAGTTAGCAAGTCTTTCGCTGTTTTCATTCGTTTATCCATATCCGTGTTTGCCCAAGTTCTGTTTGCGGTTTGAGTTGTCTTTCCCCACTTTGGCATGTTGGTCTCCAGTAATAAGTAGCATGTCATGATGTGGTGTCCGGGAGGGCAGTGTTTTCAAGGCTTTATAGTATGCATCCTGTTTGTTCTTCTGCATCATTTGTTGGTGCATAGGACTGAATGATTGTTAGTTGGCAGAATTTAAAGTTGAAGCGTGCTCTGATGAGTCTCTTGCTAACTGGTTCCCATTCTATGAGTGATTTTGCATGGTTCTTGGATATGATATTGGCCACTCCCTCTGTGTGTTTGTCGTCCTTTCTGCCAGAGTGAATGTATCCACTCTGATGAAATTATCCTACCTGATCCAGTCCAGCGACACTCGCTCACTCCGAAGATGTCAATTTGATAGTGTATCATCTCGTGGACAATTTGGGCCATCTTGCACGTCTGGTACATGGAAAGCACGTTCCAGGCTCCAACCTTGATGTTCTGCTTTGGATCTAGGGAGGCCCCCTTTCACCTTTCCAACGTCCCTCTGAGGGTTTTGATTGGAGAGGGTCATCTTGCCAGTGCCGTGGCTAGGTGCTTCCTAGCGGTCCGGTATTGAATATGTTCTTGTTGCAGTTTCCATAGCAATTCTGTGTTTTCCGGGGTGGGGTTGTTAGCCCCAAGCCCAACCTGGAGGACCAGGGGTTGTCCATATCCTCTGCCCTCTACCCTTTGACCAGTCCAGCATGGTTGGACCTGATGGGAGCCTAAAGCTCCCACCAGCTTTGCTCTCTGGGTCATGGAGGCATACAAGCTTCTCTACACGACAAGGTGACAACCCATGAGAGAAGACTGCTGGATGAAGGTTTTCACAAACTGTCGCGATCCTTCAAAGTCCCACAAAATGCCACACAGCCCATCTAGATCCTGCAAATAATATGATCTCATCACTCAATCTCTGCGGTGAACACATTCCGTGCATGTTAAAAAAGTGTATTCATAAGTATATTACAAATACTTATCTAAGGCATTTCAAAATATGATTATACAAATGTAATAATAGTCAGGGTTCTCAATTTTTAAACTTATATTTCCCATCATTTCGAAAGTACATGTTTATTATGATCCATTGCTAATTATTCACAATACTGTAATTGTACACTTGCAAATATCTGCTGATTGTTGAATGTTGAAATCTGGGCCAAAGGATATATATTCTTGGTTCTTTCGGTAAAGTCACATAGAAGGGAAACAATAAAATAATACAAATATAAAACAATATTATTTTATTGTTTCCCTTCTACGTGACTTTACCGAAAGAACCAAGAATATTAATCCCTGCAGTCACGAAAGCTTTAAATCAAAATTTGGGCCAAAGGATGTTTAAAGGCTGGCGTTTAAGAACCGCCGATTTTTACTAATGGTTCTACACAAATGGCAAGCACAGCATGTCATACCAGTGAGATAAATTGGGATAACAACGGTTGGTGAAAAGGACGTTTCTCTGCTAAACGGAGCAGGTGTCATGTTTTGGCATATAGTGATGGTTTAAAATATGAGGTCGGTGCTTTTTCTGTAACATTTTATTATTAGGAGTATTTTTAGCTCTCAGCTTGACATCCATCCGATCTAGGAAGGTTGCCATATGACTACACATAAATTACCAATCTCCTAAGACATCACTTAGCCTTTTTAAACATGTGTGCAACGGAGCTCATCTGTATTAAGAAAAAATATGTTGCCCTGATTTACTATAGCATGCGTCATTTGTAATAAATTTGCCATAAAATATGTATAAGTATTATTGTTCTGCTTGTCCCATATTCATTTGAGACAGCAGAGCGTAACACCTATTTACAGGAAGGTGCCACCTTGAAAACAAATATTGAGCACAGACACTGCTTTCCTTAAAAGCCAGAGATACAATTTTTTTAAATATTTAGCTCATGTATCACCTATTGGTATGGGAATGGTGCAGTGCTCAGTACAGTGGTGCAATTAATTTATTTACCAACCTGCAGTGACCAGCGAGGCAACTATTTCTATCTGGCCATTCCAATTTTTTTGCCAGTACAATACACAATACATATTTGCAAGCGAGGCGAACTAGTTAACCTAGCAGAGTTGTTACACTATATGACAGTGTATTGAAGACCTGCTCTCTAGTTGTATCAGCGTGAAGTGTTCTGAGAAAGTGTAAGAAAAGATCACCATGATGCTTTCTAGATTTTAAGTTTTCGTGACTCTAAGGATCCATACTCTTTGGTTCTTTCGGTAAAATCACGTAGGTGATGCTATTTCAGACAAGCGACAGAGGAACGTGCTGCCTGTTTGTGTATTGAGTATAGTGAAATATAATGCAGGATACAATAAGTATACCACTATTTATTATCCACCCTTTCCCGGTCAAGTGAAGCTTTTTTAGTTTAAATATATACTACCGAATGCAGTGATCGTAAACGTTAAACATTTTTTGACACATTCAATGTGTGAACACTGCCATCTTGTGGTTGCAAGACGAATATTTAAAGATGGTTGTGGTTTAAGCAGGAATTAAAGTGAATGTGCTTATGAGTATTGAGAGATTTTTGATTGACAAAGCTTGTGAGATGCCAATAGTAATAATAACATTGCACCACTTTGTGATTGGGAGCATGTTTCCGTTTTCACGAATAGCATTTATCGTGACGTGTGCATCCAGAAATGGATTTGCAAAGGGCTGCAAATTGATAAATATGTAGTGTATACACGAGTTGAGTTGGCAGGCATCAGAATTGACAAGTGATGCAAATAAAAGATTGGGCCATATTTATGCACAGCTTTCAATGCAAGGTTATAGGGGGATATTAAGGAAATGTGTAACGTCATGTGCACACTTTTGTTGATATTGAGGTTACCGCAATTGGAAATATATTTTCAAATTATTGTTGTTTACTAGTCATATTACCTGTTTTACTACCATATTAGGTGGTCAATATATACTTGAAGACTAACCCGATTTTCACTTTACAGCATTTTAAAATTCTATAACAGTGTAAGCAAATCTCAGACGAATCACTGTATACCATTTTTTATTTCTATACTTTATTTCTTATTGCAATTGTATTTGTTTAGCTGTATTAAAGTATAATGCATTCACATTTTAATAACCGTGCATATTAATTCTCAATATGACTATTGTTGGTATGGCCTCGTAAATCTTTAGGCATGTAGTGCATAACTATTCACGACTACAGTTGGGACGGTGAGTCGCCAAGCATTTGTAACAGACTAATTGTGTGTGCTTAACTAAGGTCACTTCATAGCAGCGCCGTGCGGTGAGGTCAATGGCTGGTCTCACAGAGGGGAGCGTGGCCTCACGGAGGGGGGCGTGTTAGACACGCCCCCCTCCGTGAGGCAGATGTGATAGCCGCCTCCCCTGGTGTTTTTTCATTGCAGTTTCATGACGAGACCGGCGAGCCTAAATATCTTTATACACATACGTGAAATAAGTTACCTGATTGACATACTGTGAGATAGCAACAGGCACGCACTTATTGCCCGCGCTCCATCCAGTTACTGAGGGGTTGCGCAATCAGAGGGGAGGCTGAGCTCGTCACTGCCTCACCTCTCGTCTCTTCCTCTATTTGCAGCGGAGCTCCGCAAATCTGGCGATTTTGACGATAAAAATGATTGGAATCGTACAGAAATTACATTTATAACACAGTTTAGTGGAAACATCTAAATATGTATTTTATTTGATTCGTTTTTTTTCGTAACAGCTATTTTCATTGGAGTCTGACAGGTGAGGCTTTGCCTCCCCTGCCTCCCCTCACCGCACGTCCCTGGTGGGTGCCCATTCATGCTGCTGGGTGGGCAGAGGAGGATATTCAAGAAACTCGAAACATGATATCAACGTGCCACATCAGGAGACCAAGTCGGCGACCTGTTAGCTGCAAGTCCGGTGTGCTAACCTCACACTGAGACAGCATGGCAGATCTGTGTCGTAGTGCACAGGGGGCGTCGCGGTGTGGCGGGATGTTAACTACCTCGCCTGGTGCACAAAGAGGTCGTGGGTTCGATCCAGACCCTGACGCCTGCTGCATATTATATCTCTCCTCGTGGTAATATGGATATTTCTCCGGGTCCTCCAGTTTTTCCCTCCACATTTATCACTATAAATGTATTATAATCAGCGTGCGTTTAAGAGTATTTTGCTGCTTTAAATGTCCACGTGATAAGCCACTTCGTTGAGCTATCATTTGTGGGCCAGGTCGTTTCTAAAAAAAGACTTATACATCTCAGTAGGCCTCACCTGGTAAAACAATATATATTTTACGTACATGGAAGAATCGATATACCATAAGAATCTTTAAAATTGATATTAAAATTGAAATCTTTAAAATTGTAATCCATTTAATTAAGGACCGCCCCCACTCCTTTCCTGAGTGCACCAGGTCCATCACCACGGAAACCGCAGTCCGCACTGTTGATTGGCCAAACTGCCAACCAATCATAGCGCGGCATAATTTCCGCATTATTACTTTTTTCCTTTTCACTTAAAATATTAATCTTTGAAGTAATAAATGTAAAAAACTTACAAGAAATATACCGTAAGGGCACACATAGTAATTAATAAAAATGCGTTTAAAACTAATTCTATTTTAAGATCGTGTTTGGTTATGACGTCACCCGCGCTGACGATCTCCGCGCGCGCGCGCTCATTCCGCGTACAGTGCGCACACTGTCCGTACGTCCCCCACCGGAGGCGAAGCGCGCCCTGTCTCAGGAGGGCCGCTTGCAAATTAACGCAAAATCCTCCACAAACGGAATAGAATACCACATGCAGCAGCCGTCGGAGCACGACATGGGGGAGCAGAGCGGGCGAACGGACCTGCCAAATGGGCTGCACCGCTGCCGCAGTCACCGCCTGCCGAGCGTCAGCTTGGAGGACACGGCGGTGATAGCGTCGACCGCAGGGAGCACCGAGGATGCGGGCGCGGCGCGGGAGGCTCCGGGATCCCCTCTCGCCTCGCCGCACTCCCCTCTCTCGCCCTGCTCGCCCAGCAAGATCCCACGCTGCTGCGCCGCCACGCGCAAGCGCCTCGACTCTCTGCGCCGTGGGAGGCCGCGTAAGTGGTGGAGCGAGAGTGAGGTGGTGGAGAGAGAGTTGTGATGAGGTGCTCATGGTGGAGAGAGAAAAAGTTGTGATGAGGTGGAGAGAGTGGTGATGAGGTGCTCATCGTGGAGAGAGAGTGGTGGTGAGGTGCTCAGTGGAGAGAGTGGTGATGAGGTGCTCAGTGGAGAGAGTTGTGATGAGGTGCTCATGGTGGAGAGAGTGGTGGTGAGGTGCTCAGTGGAGAGAGAGTGGTGATGAGGTGCTCATGGTGGAGCAAGAGTGGTGATTAGTTGATTGTGTTGCGGGAGAGAGTGGGGATGAGGTGAATGGGGTGCTGAAGAGAAATGGAGTCGTGATGGAGTGGGCATCGGGTGTCTTGGGGTGGCAATGGAGTATTCAATGGCAATTTAGGGGTGCTGGAGGGGATGATTTGAGTGGAGGCAACGGTGTTGGGTGGTCAATTGCGTTTTGGGGATAGTGGAAGGATTTGTTGGGCTGGTGGGGAAGGGAGTGGGTGTGTTTTTGCTTTAGTATCTTCATCACAAATGCTGACATATAACTGAAAACAACGTATAAATAACAGTGTCTCCATGCTCAAAATGAGCAAAGGAGTTGGCACTAATCTTCATTAGGTTATGGAAATTATTTATTCCCATATCGCTCCGATTGTATGTGGGGGGGGGGGGGGGAGGATGTGTCTTGACGTCCCATTCAGTATGAATATCGACCCATGAAAGGTGATGCGCCAAGGTGACCCTTGGCAGATATTTGAAAACATGACCTTTCGATTGAGGACTAACCGCAGGGCCCCGCTGCCGAATATAAACAATGCATTGGTAAGTACGTTAAGGGGTAAGAGTCACTATTTGTAAAATCAATGTATAAGCCCAGATTCATATTATTGGGTCTTTCGGTAAAGTCACGTAGATAGGCTCAAAGAAAATAGCAAAAAACTACGACGTTTCGATCGCAACACAAGCGGTCGTCTTCAGGAAGAATCTGGGCTTATACATTGATTTTGCAAATACTGTAGTGACTCTTATCCCTTAACAAGCGGTCATCTTCCTGAAGACGTTGCGATTGAAACGTCGTAGTTTTTTTGTTTTTTGTTCTTTTCTTTGAACCTATCTACATGACTTTATCAAAAGACCCAATAATATGAATTCCTGCAGTCACTAAAACTTTAAGTCAAGATTTAAGCCCAGATTGTATATCAATGTATATTTAATGGTTAAGTCATCACGGGACCTTCTTTACCAATACCAAAATATGAGAATAGGTTTTCCCATTTTTTCTGGAAACAAAACAGGTGTTAAGATGTGAAAACACCAAATTGAATCACGCCTGCATTAACCACAATACTTCTGGACAGAATGCAAACAAAAAACATACTCTGCCGAGACTAGGCTCGAAAAAAAGCTGTGTGGTGTGGACCAATCAGTTTCAAAGACAATGCATATATCATCAGAGTGTTTTTGTTTGCATTCTGACCACAAGTATCGTGGTTAATGCAGACATGATTCCTTGTAAAAGGTTTCAGTTTGGTGTTTTAACATCTTAACACCTAAATTTTGATTTAAAGCTTTCGTGACTGCAGTAATTCATATTCTTGGTTCTTTCGGTAAAGTCACGTTGAAGGGAAACAATAAAATAATAATAAATATATAAAACAATAAAATTCTCACGACGTTTCAACTGTAACACAAACAGTGATCGTCAGGTGTGATGAATATATCTTAACACCTGAGAATTTTATTGTTTTATATATATTTTATTATTTTATTGTTTCCCTTCAACGTGACTTTACCGAAAGAACCAAGAATATGAATATATCTTAACACCTGTTTTGTTGCCAGAAAAAAGGGGAAAACTTATTCTTGTAATGGTTAAATGTTTAGATATTTTGTCTGCGTATACTGCATATGCACTCTGTAAAGCTTTTCCATATAATAGTGCAGCCCCAAATGCTTGTTTATGGATTACGTAATGCATTATCAATTGGTAATACATCGTCATTTAGTGTTCTTTCTTCATCAGTGTTGTAATATGCCGATGGACGGACTTTGTAGCCTAGTGATGAAGTGACTCAATATTGAGCCATACATTACAAACACAGACCAGGCTCTTTATCCTCAAAAGTATACAATTACATTTCGTTCATCGGCCTCTTGGTCCTCTTAGTCAATATTTTCCAGCATCATTTGTGTCTCAACTTTCCAATGTTTATTATTTACCACAGATAGCCCAAGTAAGCACTTAATATTCATAATTGAGCCAGTTTCACGGTTCGATAGCTATAGACAGCTGCAGGTGGATTCAATTCAAGCGTGCAGACTGTTATGCACTTAAAATAATCAAAAGGTCCATAAGTTGATTATTTAGTATGTTTCATGGGTTAACCTTAACCCCCCCCCCACCTTGGTTTTCAATGCAACTGTCATTGCTTTTTTGATTTAAAGCTTTCGTGACTGCAGGGATTCATATTCTTGGTTATTTCGGTAAAGTCACGTAGAAGGGAAAAAGAAAATAATAAAAATATAAAGCAATTTATATATTTTTGTTAATAAAATATAAAACAATTTATCATTTTATTATTTTATTGTTTCCCTTCTACGTGACTTTACCGAAAGATCCAAGAATATGTCATTGCTTTGGTTGCCTTTTTCTCCATCGTGTGTTTTAATATTGATACTACTAAAGCACAGCATTTATCTGATTTTGAAGAACTTTGCACAGGGTGGTGATGTGCACATTAAAGTGTATTGAACAATCCTTGACTTCATTCACAGTTGATCAAACTTGGCAATGCAATACATTTTTCCCCCGTGTATAAGGATGAATTTATATCTATCATTGTTTATGCTGAGTGTACTGTCTGGATGATTACTTTTGTGCTGACATCAATAATAACAACCTGGTTTTCTACTCTCGGGTTGTGCCGTGATGGCAGACATTGACCTCATATCAAATCGACATTCCTTTTAAAAATATTTTTAAGGTAGCATTTATGGAATTGCCATTATGTTCTGTTCTTTAAATAACCATCAGATCACCCTTTGTACATGTATGAATGTTGAACTTCTTTCGCACCGTACCTAGACACCCATGCTAATCAGAGGTACATGTGTGTATGGAGTCTACTGTACTCCATTCCAAATATTCACGAGAGTGTCTCTCAGAAAAGATATAGGCCATAGTAATAATTTTCAAAGAAAATACATGATAACATTGTTTTTTGTAAAAACCCACATTATTCGAAACACTGCTATATAATGAGGGGTGGAGAGGTGGCGCAGTCGGTAGGACACTGCGATATGAACTCTACTACCTGTTAGCTAAGACGAACGACAGGGAGGGGTGAGTAGAATATCTGAACTGGTGCTGGGTGCCTTCTCTACCAGCCCAAAGTGGCCTGCATGGTGAATTTTGGTCAAACAAGTCCCACAACAAACACTGTTCTAGTACCTTACTCTATGATCTTGTATTTTATTAGAAATATCATTGCTATCGGTTTCAAGTACTTTTGTATGCAATTATAATAGTTTTTACGGATTTCAACACGTTTTGAAAAGTAAATTGGGCAAATGTATTGATGTACGCAGAAGCCTTCTTGTGATGGATATTGGATTATTAAAAGTGTTTCAAAATTAAACAATCTATTGTTTTTTGCAGAAAACCTTAATACTTATGTAATGAGCGACTTCCGAGACACAACGTGTAGAAGGCTTCCTATTTATTTCTCACACTTGGGCACAAACACTGGGCGATATATAGAAACACATTTACATAGCTACACACAGCCGACCTTTCTACACGGCCCCATCGTCGGTGTCTTAACTACACAGCTGGCTGACTAATGCAGCGATGACGACGATGGGAGCCGTGCAGAGGATCGGCCATGCGGCCGGATGACGGCGAGCAGCGACGCAGCCAGGACCCGGGACCCCGTGACAGCCCCGAACCTTCAGTTAATTCCCCCCTATACACTTCCCGGCGTGGCCAGGCCCCGCCTCCGCTCACGCCCCCTTCTAGAACCTTTGAGCAGGTTCCCGGAGCTTCCCGACTGACCCCGCCTTTTTCCTTTAACCCAGATACGCCCCCCTTCTAGTTGGTTATTATATAACGCGCCCATACCCGTGATTACCCCTCCTGGCCGGCAGGTGGTTATCCTGTCATTACACTTACATACCTGCTGAAAACTGAAACATGCCACTTGAGCAGTTCTAAGTCTTTTGATGTTACTTCATACATAAAATCATAATGTTGTGCAGTACATGTGTATTTGTCAAAACCACTACCATTTACAAAGTAGTTTAATAAAAATATTTTCAAAGCCATTTGTGCTAATTTGAATATGGTAGTCTTGAGTTTGTGCATCAGTGATGCTCGTGTTTTGGCAGTGAGTGATCAAAGCTTATTGGTATTGCCGATGTCTAAATTAAAATACGTTTTCTTTAGAAATTTCACATTTTTGTGCATAAATATTTCAATACAAGTTACAAACGACCGTTTTTACAGTCCAAGATCTTTCACTTAAAAGATTTATTTATGTTTATTTGTAATACCTAAAATATATAATACTATAAACGTTTCATATGTATTGCACCCAGGTCAACCAAAAGAAAACAGAAACCACACAATGTTGTCATTTACCCACTACCACAAAGATGTAGTTAATGGTGCATTGCACACCAGCATAATGCTTGCATAATTTACATACATAACTTACGTGTGATTGAGCATGTTTTTTGAGTGATTACTCTGGTATAAAATTGTTTACGAAAGCTAAAATGAGCGCTGCCGGAGAATGTTGTTGTATACAGACTGTAATAAGGAGTTTGTGGTACATAGGACTATATTTAACTGCCCTGTCATGTCTAGAATGAAAATAATTCTCAATGCCATAATTTTACTACTGCAAAGCCAAGCTATGTCTGTAAGTGTGACCTTTGAACTATGGTTACTACAAGTGGCCCTTTTTCCAGCATGCAGGTGTAGGCCTACAAGTAAGTATAATGTCATAACAACAATACCCTGTTAAATGTTGTTTTACGCTGATGGAATTAATGTATCCGCAAAGACTCTTGAAGCCTTTATGTAGAGTTGATTATTATGAAAAATTTTACATTTTGACTCACAGGAGCAGTGGTGTCCTTGAAAACTCGCATAACCTTGACCGATAAATGTTGCCACATCATGTCACCCTTTAGTTGTATAAATACTTTTATAACTTACACACTCAAACCAAACAAGCACTTTTCCCCATATATAATACTATAACTTAATTCTAAACAAAATTGTACGTAAATTTTGATTTAAAGCTTTCGTGACTGCAGTGATTCATATTCTTGGTTCTTTCGGTAAAGTCACGTTGAAGGGAAACAATAAAATATATATAAAACAATAAAATTCTCACGACGTTTCGACTGCAACACAAGCAGTCATCATCAGGTGTGAAAACCAACGGCAAGAACATTTGAAAAAAGTGGCGGTTTGTATTTATTTATTTTTAAACGTTAGCACCACGGATAGCGATTTGACAGTCTGTTTAGATGGACGAGTCCATCTATGTTCGGAAAAGAGGAGGGGGGAGACGAAAAAAAATTAATGTATGCTGTCTGAAAGCCACCGTAAGCGTGAACAATCAATTAAGACCCGTAATGGTTTATCAAATCCTTCCAATGATTGCTAAGCCAGAATCCATCTTCTCGGTTGAAATTGTCTCTGTGTTTGTATATGTGGATAGCCTCATGAACGAATCTCTCATGGTAACCAGATGACTTGCAAAGAACCTGTCTTGGAGAAGTCAATGTCATGTGAGCCTACTGAATGATAACAGTGATCTGCCACGGCCGAGGTGTTGGTCCTACCGTGTTTAAGGTCTGCTTTGTGTTCACGAATGCGGTCCGAGACATGTTGTTTGGTTTCTCCAATGTAACTACTACCACAGAGGCAACTTAGTTTGTAGACACCAGGGTGCTGTATGTCCGGAATCACATCTTTTACAGATGGAACCAGATCACGGATTTTATGCAATGTGTTGAAACGGACCTGGATCTTGTGTTTATTCAAGATTTTGGAGGTCTTTTTTTGTGATCCCCACAATGTAGGGTAAAGTGATGGTTTTGAAAGGCTCCTCAAGAGGGTCCTTCATGGTTTGAGTGATAGCTTTGCGTATTGTAAAGTCGGAGTAACCATTAGCCTTAAGAGCTTGGTGTACGTGCCTGAGTTCACTGCCTATGTGTTCCTGGTCGGATATGCATTGGGAATCCGGTTTCAGATAAGCATCCGTATGGGTAGCTTTCCTGTAGACAGTGGCTCATTGAACGATCAGGTCTATTTTTTATTAGGACATCCAAAAAAGGTAGCTTGCTATCTTTTTCGACTTCCATGGTATATCTGATGGCTGGGTGTATGGAATTGATGTAGTTGAAGAATTGGTCTAGGGCAGGCCGGCCATGTGGCCAGATGACAAAAAATGTCATCCACGTACCTCTTCCATAAGGTTGGGCGCAGAGTGGCAGTCTGGATGGCGTCAGTCTCAAATTTCTCCATGAAAAGGTTGGCTATAACCAGAGATAAGGGGGAGCCCACTGGGGTGCCCTCAGTTTGTTTGTAGAAAGTTCCATTCCAATACATACTTCACTTGGAATGGAACTTTCTACAAACAAACTGAGGGCACCCCAATGGGCTCCCCCCTATCTCCGATTATAGCCATTTTCATGGAGAAATTTGAGACTGACGCCATCCAGACTGCCACTCTGCGCCCAACCTTATGAAAGAGGTATGTGGATGACACTTTTGTCATCTGGCCACATGGCCGGCCTGCTCTAGACCAATTCTTCAACCACATCAATTCCATACACCCAGCCATCAGATTTACCATGGAAGTCGAAAAAGATGTTTAGCTACCTTTTTTGGATGTCCTAATAAAAAAGAGACCTGATGGTTCAATGAGCCACTCTGTCTACAGGAAAGCTACCCATACGGATGCTTATCTGAAACCGGATTCCCACCACCATCCATCACAGAAGAATTCTCTCATCAAGACTCTGCACCATAGAGCCCAATGCATATCCGACCAGGAACACATAGGCAGTGAACTCAAGCACGTACACCAAGCTTTTAAGGCTAATGGTTACTCTGACTATACAATCCGCAAAGCTATCACTCAAACCATGAAGAAGGACCCTCTTGAGGAACCTTTCAAAGCCATCACTTTACCCTACATTGCGGGAATCACAAAAAAGATCTCCAAAATCTTGAATAAACACAAGATCCAGGTCCGTTTCAACACATTACATAAAATCCATGATCTGGTTCCGTCTGTAAAAGATGTGATTCCGGACATACAGTACCTTGGTATCTACAAACTAAGTTGCCTCTGTGGTAGTAGTTACATTGGAGAAACCAAACGACATGTCTCGGACCGCATTCGTGAACACAAAGCAGACCTTAAACACGGTAGGACCAACACCTCGGCCGTGGCAGATCACTGTTATAATTCAGTAGGCTCACATGACATTGACTTCTCCAAGACAGAGGTTCTTTGCAAGTCATCTTGCTACCATGAGAGATTCGTTCATGAGGCTATCCACATATACAAACACAGACAATTTCAACCGAGAAGATGGATTATGGCTTAGCAAACATTGGAAGGATTTGATAAACCATTTCGGGTCTTAATTGATTGTTCACGCTTACGGTGGCTTTCAGACAGCATACATTCATTTTTCGTCTCCCCCCTCCTCTTTTCCGAACATCGATGGACTCTGATTTAAAGCTTTCGTGACTGCAGTAATTCATATTCTTAGTTCTTGTTTCCCTTCAACGTGACTTTACCGAAAGAACTAAGAATATCGATGGACTCGTCCATCTAAACAAACTGTCAAATCGCTATCCGTGGTGCTAACGTTTAAAAATAAATAAATACAAACCGCCACTTTCAAATGTTCTTGCCGTTGGTTTTCACACCTGATGATGACTTCTTGTGTTGCAGTCGAAGCGTCGTGAGAATTGTATATTATATATTTTATTATTTTATTGTTTCCCTTCAACGTGACTTTACTGAAAGAACCAAGAAAATTGTACATATATTACAAAAAGTATTTTATCGTACTTTTCATCCCTTTGTCAATCCACTGCTGGATGAAGAAGTTACATCATGGGGGGGGTTTGACCATACTTCACCACATTGGTCATTGCAGGTTGGTGAAAGGGTGGGAACCCAGAACCAGTTTGATATAACTCACGGTTGATGTTGGTCATGGCTGGGAATTGAATTCAGGTCTTTAGGATAATTGTTCAGTGTGTAAAAACACTGCTCTTTCCCTCCACCTTTATGTATTGTATTGGTTTTTAAAGACATTGCATCAAGCCATCATAATGGTTATTTGTCTAAATTAGATCAATTTATAAATAGATGCATGCTGGCAACAAAGGGTAAACTTCCAGTTAAAACAATGCGAGTTAACCTTTGGTCCAGAAGACTTATGTTGGATGATGTATTGCATGGCAGCAGAGCTTGCCTATAAGTAGTGCCTGTATTTGAATTCAAGGTTAACTGGTCAGAAACCTAATACTGACTCTCATGGCCATTTGATGGGCACACCAGCATGGAGTACAAAGTGTCCTATGCTTGGGAAGAGAGGCCTCTGCAATGGCTGCTTCCCAATTATACATGCTAATGGTCCCAGAATATGCACAACTTTGAAATACTGTTGAAGTTTACCTGCATATTGGTTCAAACTGCGTTTTACTGAGTGACTGCTGATGCCAGTTTAACTATTGCTTGCCAGGTAGGTGAAGATAGAGTTGAGCTGACACGCAATTTTAATGGAAATGGTCCAACAATGTTATGCTGCATTCCCACAGCGAACAGATACTAGACCTAAGCCATGCTTTGCCTCTTCCTGGAATGGCGAGATGTTAAATATCTCAGCTGGTATACAGGAGGTGGTATGTTTGATTTCGACCTTGACGCCTGTATATTTGGAGTTTGAATGTTTTCCCGTAGGCTACGTGGATTTTCCATGTTGACCCATAAACTTCATTACTGTTTCTAAGGGTAGTCAGGCTGAAAATCAGGTAGCTCCTATAGCCAAATAAGACACTCGGCACAGGTAGTGCGAGGCCTATGATCCCTTGTACAGCTCAGGCTGCCATATGAATCCTGAAGCAGTGGAATGGATATCAAATCTCGTCATCATTTTGTAACCTGTTGCAATCCCCAAAAATGCCATATGAAAGAAGAATAGTTGATGAAAGGACATAGCAACAATGTAATGCTACATTGAAACAGTATATTTTCCCCATGTTTTACATTCGTAAGCATTTACATATTTTCTGTTCATTTAATATGTACCCAACTAACAAACTTGTTCTTCAAATTATTGTTGGTAAACATGCCCATTCTAAAATTAGTTTTATGCTTTTTTGAGATAATTTCACATTGAGTCAAGCACGCGTATAAATCGAGGGGGGTTTTTCTGCTCCAGTGAGTTGTTGGGCAACATCCTAATCACTTGCAGAGTAGATATGCTCGTAACTATCTTGTCTGTTTTCGTGTCATGTTTAGATTACTGTACTTTTTCTCACGAGATTAGCATTTTATTAGTGTCTCAAGTGATCTCGATGGTGGTGAATGGCCATCTATATCACCTGAAGTTAAGCTTGGCTTAAAACGTAGTATTTCCTTGTCAAGATGTGAATCAGCTTGTTGGAGGCATTGCTTTGTTTAACATTTTAATGTAAAACATCACTGGAAGGATTTATGTGCTTTCATGTTTAAAATTTGTAAAGTAGCATATATGACATTGTGGTAAATAAAATAAAGATGTTTTAATGGTAATAGGGTTTTTCCCCTTTTTTCTGGCAACAAAACTGAAACCTTTTTACAAGGATCCATGTCTGCATTAACCACAATACCTGCAGTCAAAATGCAAACAAAAAACATACTATGATAATATATGCATTGTCCTTGAAACTGATTGGTTCACACCAAGGGACGGCTTTCAGTTTTGTTGCCAGAAATAAGAGGAAACCCCCTATTATTATATTTTGTTACTGGCAAAAGAGGTCCAATGATGTAGATGCTCACCCCGAGCCCTCATTACTTTGATAGTGCATTGTCTTTGAGCTGTGTACGCCTTTTGGCGTCATCTGGTCGAGCACCAATTGGGTCGAGGCTCCAAAAGAAGCCTTCCCTTGGTGTGGACCAATCAGTTTCAAGGACAATGCATATATTATCATAGTATGTTTTTTGTTTGCATCTTGACTGCAGGTATTGTGGTTAATGCAGACATGAATCCTTGTAAAAAGGTTTCAGTTTTGTTGCCAGAAAAAAGGGGGAAAACACTATTATTATATTTTGGTACTGGCAAAAGAGGTCTAATGATGTTTTAATGGGTTAAATGAGTCATGAGCATATATTAAAAGGTTATATTAATAATGCACAGCAGCAGCTGGGTGGCAACTGATTTTGACAGGGACGCTGGATTGTTGGTAGGCAGTGGACTGCTGAAAACACCTGAGAGCACACTGCTTACCCTTTACAGTATTGCTTCCAGTCTATTTCACCTAATACTTGCCACGAGCATTTGTTGCCACTCAAATAAAAACTCTTGCTTTGTATAAAATAGAACATATGATCAGTGGTATTGCCAAATTTCACGCAGGCTTTGGGCAACTATGGCATCGCTCGCTTATTAAATCGCGCAGTGAAGTGACCACCCTGTTGTCGGCAGCGTTTCCCTGGTTTGGCCTGGACATTGGTGGCACGCTCGTCAAGCTGGTGTACTTTGAGCCGAAGGACATCACGGCCGAGGAGGAAGAGGAGGAGGTGGAGAGCCTGAAGAGTATCCGGCACTACCTGACATCGCACGTCGCCTACGGCCAGACGGGCGTACGCGACGTGCATCTGGAGTTGCACGGCCTTACCATGTGCGGCCGAACGGGCAGCCTGCACTTCATCCGCTTCCCAACGGTTGATATGCCGGCCTTCCTGGCCATGGGCCGGGACAAGCACTTCTCCAGCCTGCACACCGCTCTCTGCGCCACCGGGGGGGGCGCCTACAAGTTTGAGCTTGACTTCCGCACGGTATGAGCAATGCATGGGGGACTGGCTGTATGGGACAGTGTGTTTTTTACAGATACATTTTACAAGTCTTACCCAGACAAATATGGATGTCACGATGCATCGATTTATAATTGACATTCATTCTTTTAGCTCGTGATCCATACATCACTTTTGTAAAATCAACATTTATCAATTGTGTATGTTGAATGAAATGAGAGTATGTGATCCCTTCCAGCCACTGGAGGCTGCTATATTCACTACAATGCTGAAATAAATGTGATTCTTAAAATGAATCACGACTCTTAATTGTGGAAATTCAGCGAGGGACATGAATGGTTTCCACCATGATAACGAGCATTGGGTGATGCTCATGCCTCTACTTATTCCTGGGCAAGTAGTGATATTGTATAGTTCTATGGTGGGGAATTGCATTTCCATTGGACAACCACTGTCTTGAGAGCCTATAATGTATGAACAAGGCATATTTTTGGAATATGACCTCAGCAAACATCACTTCCATCGAACAGGCATAGTTTTCCCATTACCTAATTATAATTCACTAGCTCACACTATATTATATAGTAGTATTCAATATACATATATAGATGCCATATATATCCCAGTGGTAGTGGCACACACCTGTAATTCAGCTCTTTAGGCAAGAGTTGGTAGATTACAAATGTTCTGAATCTGTTCCTTTCGCTTTCGAGGTGTCATGCTCTGGCTAACCAAGGAGACTGTCTTTCAGCAATATGGACTAATACTCATCTGGTTCATCTGCATGGTATAGAGTGTTGTCCCCTCACACGTGTGGCTTTTCTCCAGGTGCTTCGGTTTCCTATCACATATAAACTCGTGAATTAGCAGAAAACATCTCACTATATAACGGACCTGAAATCTTGAGAAATTATTGGTGCCAGCTCACCACCTGGCTGCCTTCCCGCTTGTCTGATTCCTTGCTCCTTTGAGTCATTCTCTCTTCTAAGTATGCCATAAAAAAATCACTAACCACTGGCCTATTAGTAGCATTTATTAAAACCAACATTTTTTCAATTGGGTCATATAAATATTTACTACCTATATCCTTTGTTTTTTCTGTCATTGCTTCCAGTTGGGGGTTATTATACATGTACTGTGTGACCTAATTGACAGCGCTTGTTTTACAACATAGTACCGTATGTGTATTACACACAGCACTCAATATGCAGTACGGTATTGAGTTTCACGATGCATTCCATAAAACTGGTAGTTGAGCACCCAGTCACAAATTTAATCAAATCAACAGTATTGTTAATGTCATATGCAATTTGGCATGGCCATTTTTCAGTGCCAATTGCAGCCTAAACCAATTATAAAGTTTCAAGTTAATTCGTGTCCTGTGGAATTAGGAATCTGGAATTCTCAATTAGGTTTCCTGCCTACTAGCTCAGTTTTAATGTTTTGAGGCTATTTACACAGCATTCTAATAATGGGTTATCTCATGCATTAAACATAACCTGCTGCATTGAATTGCAAAACGTGACCTTGAAGCAGCCATTATACTCCACAACTTATAGCAAGGTGAGCCACCTAAAAATAATGTTGTTGAACTACAGTGAGGGAAAAAGTATTTGATCCCCTGCTGATTTTGTACGTTTGCCCACTGACAAGAAATGATCAGTCTATAATTGTAATGGTAGGTTTATTTGAACAGTGAGAGACAGAATAACAACAAGAAAATCCAGAAAAACGCATGTCAAAAATGTTATAAAATGATTTGCATTTTAATGAGGGAAATAAGTATTTGACCCCCTCTCAATCAGAAAGATTTATGGCTCCCAGGTGTCTTTTATAGAGGTAACGAGCTGAGATTAGGAGCACACTCTTAAAGGGAGTGCTCCTAATTTCAGCTTGTTACCTGTATAAAAGACACCTGTCCACAGAAGCCATCAGTCAATCAGATTCCAAACTCTCCACCATGGCCAAGACTAAAGAGCTCTCCAATGATGTCAGGGACAAGATTGTAGACCTACACAAGGCTGGAATGGGCTACAAGACCATTGCTAAGCAGCTTGGTGAGAAGGTGACAACAGTTGGTGCGATTATTCTCAAATGGAAGAAACACAAAAGAACTGTCAATCTCCCTCGGCCTGGGGCTCCATGCAAGATCTCACCTCGTGGAGTTCCAATGATCATGAGAACGGTGAGGAATCAGCCCAGAACTACACGGGAGGATATTGTCAATGATCTCAAGGCAGCTTGGACTATAATCACCAAGAAAACAATTGGTAACACTACCTTGTGAAGAACTGAAATCCTGCAGCGCCCGCAAGGTCCCCCTGCTCAAGAAAGCACATATACATGCCCGTCTGAAGTTTGCCAATGAACATCTGAATGATTCAGAGGACAACTGGGTGAAAGTGTTGTCAGATGAGACCAAAATGGAGCTCTTTGGCATCAACTGAACTCGGCGTGTTTGGAGGAGGAGGAAAGTTGCCTATGACCCCAAGAACACCATCCCCACCGTCAAACATGGAGGTGGAAACATTATGCTTTGGGGGTGTTTTTCTGCTTAGGGGATAGGACAATTTCGCCGCACCAAAGGGACGATGGACGGGGCCATGTACCGTCAAATCTTGGGTGAGAACCTCCTTCCCTCAGCCAGGGCATTGAAAATGGGTCGTGGATGGGTATTCCAGCATGACAATGACCCAAAACACACGGCCAAGGCAACAAAGAAGTGGCTCAAGAAGAAGCACATTAAGGTCCTGGAGTGGCCTAGCCAGTCTCCGGACCTTAATCCCATGGAAAATCTGTGGAGGGAGCTGAAGGTTCGAGTTGCCAAACGTCAGCCTCGAAACCTTAATGACTTGGAGAAAAATCTGCAAAGAGGAGTGGGACAAAATCCCTCCTGAGATGTGTGCAAACGTGGTGGCCAACTACAAGAAACGTCTGACCTCTGTGATTGCCAACAAGGGTTTTGCCACCAAGTACTAAGTCATGATTTGCAGAGGGGTCAAATACTTATTTCCCTCATTAAAATGCAAATCAATTCATAACATTTTTGACATGCGTTTTTCTGGATTTTTCTTGTTGTTATTCTGTCTCTCACTGTTCAAATAAACCTACCATTAAAATTATAGACTGATCATTTCTTTGTCAGTGGGCAAACGTACAAAATCAGCAGGGGATCAAATACTTTTTTCCCTCACTGTAAGCGAATCATTAAATGAAAATAATAATTTAAACAATTTCTCGGTTAATGTAGCTGCATTAAAATCAAAAATATATATTCATGCCGAGAAGTAAATCACTATTGCACCATGGGAAATCTTTTCCACAAAAAAACAATGTTCTCTTTTTCATGTAATCGCAAATCAATAAAAGTATTTTCTTTACAGTTTAAACTTCTGAGTGCATCAAGGTAGAATTATTGTCATGCTAGATTTAAATGCCATTGACCTCCATTAAATATTAATTGTATATAAACTGTTTGGGAAACTAGCTTGCCAGAAAATGGACGTGATATACAATAAAGACATATTCTTGGTTATTTCGGTAAAGTCACATAGAAGGGAAACAATAAAATAAGAAAAATATAAAACAATAAAAACCACACCTGATTATGATTGCTTGTGTTGCAGTCGAAACGTCGTTATAATTTTTTTGTTTTATATTTTTATTATTTTATTGTTTCCCTTCTACGTGACTTTACCGAAAGAACCAATAATATGAATCCCTGCAGTCATGAAAGCTTTAGATTAAAAAATAAAGACACTTTTCTTCATAACTGAAAATGAAAAGGGAATTTAACTGGTCAGTGTGTGTATATATTACTTTTACATGTACGATCTAATTATGATATAATAGATGACACTATACCCTTTGGTTTTTTCGGTAAAGTCACGTAGGTAGAAAAATAAAATATAAAATAATATGTCACGACGGTTCGATTTTTATTCATTGTTGCTACCTACGTGACTTTACTGATAGAACCAAAGAGTATGGATTCCTGCAGTCACGAAAGCTTCAAATCAAGGTAGATGACACTATTGTTTGACTACATTAAAGTAGAGTATGTATATTACACACAGCATTCAATACACAGGAAACCATATACAGGTGACCCCCACACCAACGACCTAATTGGTTCCTGGATGACAGGCACGTGTTGAGCCGTCGTAAGTCGAACCATCATTTCCCTTAGGCGCAGCATTATACATTGGGGTTACATTCCTGGAAACCCATTACATACCATAAAAATACCAAAATTGACCACAAAAATAAAATGACCATAACAAACATTTATTGCAACTTAACATAACGTTTACAAAAATATATTAAGTAAAAACAAAGTCTTATATTTGAAAATTCTGAAGTACTTTTCTGTATGTGCATCACATTTCCTTTTCTCAGACAGCGAAAGGCAAACATTTAAAAAACATTAAAGAATATTTACAAAAAAAGCGAAGAGCGTTGTGAAAGAGATGCGTTCACTCTAAGGCGCACCAGCAGACAGATGGGCTATACTGTACATTGTACATACGGCGGAAGAGCAAAGCAACGCCATCAGGCGACGAGTTGGCACCATGACACGTGCAGACTCGTCGCCAATCGACTCAACGTCGGTAGCAGTCATTATGCGGTCGTAGATACGAGTTCTGGTCGCTACTGTGGAGAGTTTTACTGACTATAAGAAAGGTCGTAAAAGCGGGGGGGTCACGAGTCGAACCGTCGTCAGTCGGGGTCACCTGTACAGTATTGAGTTTCACAATACATTTGCATAACACTTGTAGTCATGCACCCGCTCACAAATATATATAATAAACAGTTGTTGATGTCGTCTGTGATTTGGCATGGTAATTTCTCCGAATTTCAGTCTAAGCCAATTTAAAAGTTTCAAGTTAGTTCCTCTCCTGTGTAATTATTAATTTGGAATTCAATGTTTTCTTATTTTGGCTCAATTTTCTATTTTAGCATGTGATCTGGAATCAATTAAGGTATTTTTTTTATTAGCAGTTTACTCTTTTGAGTGCATCAAGGTAAAATTATTGTCATGCTAATTTAGTTATGTTTTTCCATACTGTCTTAGATTTATAAGGGGTATGATCTATTAAATATTAATTGTACAGACATGCGTGATTGTTCACGCTTACGGTGGCTTTCAGACCGCATCCCCATTATTTTCGTCTCCCCCTTCCTCTTTTCCGAACATAGATGGACTCGTCCATCTGAATAACTGCCAAATCGCTCTCCGTGGTGCTAACGTTAAAAAAACCCGCCACTTTTAAAAAAAAATTCTTGCTGTGGTTTTCACACCTGATGATTGCTTGTGTTGCAGTCGAAACGTCGTGAGAATTTTATTGTTTTATATTTTTATTATTTTGTTTTTCTTCTACGTGACTACAGAAAGAACCAAGAATATGAATCCCTGCAGTCACGAAAGCTTTAAATCAAAATTGTACAGACACCGTTTGGGAAACCTCGCTTGTAAATAAGTAGATGTGAAGTACAATAAAAACGCACTTTTTTTCATAAATGTTTAATGTAAGAAAATAGAATTTAGCTCAGTAGTGTGCGTGTGTATATATTACTTAGGATTTATTGTACATATTTAAAATGTGTTACATACCAGTGAGCGCTCGACAACAGGGGGATGTTACAAAATTGGTCAAACCTTAAGAAGTTTTTGCAGCAACCAATAAATTGCATGAAAAACACCTTTAAAAAAATAATCATAATTTGATGTGGAACATCATGCAACAAAAGCAGGACATAATATAACAAAACATGGAAAATGTTGCTAAAACTCCAAAAATTGTATTCATAAATGTGTAATCCCTAAAATAGAATGATTAGGAATATGAGTGCAAATACCATACAGGAAATAAATAGTGAAATAAATGTCCATAAACTGTCGAGCATTTCCGTAACCTTACCTATTGGTTCCTACTGCCATGTTGAGGACTCGGTCTGCCAGACTGACCAATTCTTCTCATTCATGTTGTGTGCCGCCACCAAACTGCACATTCCCTTACTACTTCATTCCTCTCACTGCTCGACTTTGGAATTCCCTCCCATCATTTTGTTCCCAAATCCTTATAACCGTACTAAATGCAAGGAATGTCTTAACTGTCATCTATTACACTTTGATATATATATTGTGTGTTGCTGCTGGCTGTATTTTGAGCCTTTGGGCTCGTCTCCAGAGAATGTGGTAACAAACGAAAATTTGATGCAACAATAGTGGGGCTCATATTCTTGGTTCTTTCGGTAAAGTCACGTAGAAGGGAAACAATAAAATAATAAAAATATAAAACAATACAATTCTCACGACGTTTCGACTGCAACACAAGCAATCAGCATCAGGTGTGAAAACCACAGCAAGAAAATTTAAATCAAAATAGTCGGGCTCTTACAATGCCACGGTGGCATGATTTTATTGTCCTCGTTTGGTATGCAAGAGGTTGTGGGTTCGATCCTGACCCGGATGCCTGTATATTTGGAGTATGCACGTCTCTCTCCTCATGGTCATATTTATTTTTCTTTGGGTCCTCCGGTTTTTTCCTCAATTTAGAATCAACATACATTTAGAGTATTTGGCTGCAACAAATGTCCACATAAGCGCCGTAGTTGAGATATAATTTGTGGCCAGATCTCTTATGAAAAAGAGCTATATAGCTGAGTGGGTCTTACCTGGTCAAATAAAAATAGTTTATCGTTCCAAACAGCACTGGCAGCAGTAAGCACTGGGCTCTCGCTTCCACTAGATGGCCGAGCTGCAGCTGCACAAGCTGGACGAGCTCGACTGCCTCATCCAGGGCGTGCACTACATCGACTCGGTGGGCTTCAATGGCGTAGCCGAGTGCTACTACTTCTCAAACCCCACGCAGCGCGAGCGCTGCCAAAAGACCCCCTTTGTGCTGGGGGACCTGTACCCCCTGCTGCTCGTGAACATCGGCTCAGGCGTCAGCATCCTGGCCGTACATTCGCCCAACAACTACAAGCGCGTCACCGGCACGAGGTGCATCCCCTTGTTCTGTGCTATCATGTCCAAGGTTTTGGTACGTGGTATGGCTGGTTTTGCCAATCCGCTGCTAGATGAGAGGCCTCCCCTTGCCTCATAAGTCGTGACGGATATTTAGCCATACTTCACCACGCTGGTCAGTGTGACTTAATGGTAGTATTGGGAGTGCAGTACAAGTGATTCTGCTGCACTGCCATTTACTGCATTTGGACATTGTGGTCACTCATCCAAGCAGTATTCAGATTCAACCTGACTTAGTGTCTGTATTCTGGGTGATTTGGTCATAGGTCCAGGTTTTCATAGGTGGTAGTTATTGAGTGAATACACATAGCGCAGTTGGAAATATGGATATTCACGAGAAGGATATCACTTGGATGAGTGGCCCTCATGCATAGAACAGGTATTATAGGCTGCTGCGGGTCTACATTTTCATCAGAAATAAGTGCAAAATCCATTGTACTTATTATGTTCCAATTGTCTATAGCGATCCTTTAATTACGACTGCTTTTGTTGTTGCTGCCCTATTCGTTCTTGCAGCCTGGGAGGCGGCACGTTCCTGGGGCTCAGCTGCCTGCTGACGGGGTGCAAAACGTTTGAGGAGGCACTGTCCCTTGCCGAGAGAGGGGACAGCACCAACGTGGACAAGCTCGTGCGAGACATCTATGGAGGAGACTACGGTCGCTTTGGCCTTCCCGGCTCTACCGTAGCTTCCAGGTGGGTTCATTGGCTGCCCTTTTTAAGTCTAATTATCATAGCAATGTCTTGTGCAAGCGGTGTGCAACTCGAGCCATTAAGGGATGCCATCCTGCAGATTTTATTGATAACTTGAAATCTCCAAATGCTTGACCACCTGTGTTGAGGGTTTTGATTAAGTTATTGAGAGCTCAGTCGGACCACAATACCGGAAGGCAACTGTGGCCCTCGAGAACCGGAATTGTACACTCCTGGTTTCGTGTGTCGAGTCTGTGATATAAATACGGTTTTGAAAAATCAGGACATTCGGGGATATTCCCCATGACTTTATAAACTGCATAGTCTCGGGTATTCTCTCTGAAATCTCATGGTTCAATTACCAAAAACCACTCTCGATATATATGAATTAGACTCCAGTGTACAAGTTTTACTTGATGACTTGGTTCAGGTCAAGGCTATTGATTAGCAGTGTGAAAGACCGAGAAGATTGTCAGTGTGGCCACATTGGGTCTCATTCTATTGGACAATGAAGCCTTGCTCATCTGCAGGTCTGTATGATACAAAACTAGATTAAATGTTGCATTTACCATAATCTATAAGTAACCATTGTTATGACTGCATACAACCAAGGTGAGTTTGTGGGTATGCCACTATCTTAAGTGATGGTTCTGACAATAGATCACAGTTACGCCTATAATGCTTACGGGGTCCCAAGATCTTTTTCAGGTTGTATATTTGACATATGGTGCTCACACATTTAGCATGTATAACAGTAAATAATAATGTATAGCCTATTACCAGTTGACTGGTAAATGTGTTTCAAGTTGAGGGATTTTATAATGTGATGCCCATAAAAAATAGACCAAGTATTTGTAACTTTCCAACCCGCCCCTACTGGAAATCCATGAAAAAGAGCTTCATAGCTCATCGAATTTCTCCTGGATAAAAAAAGTCTGATTCTGAATGCTGCTTAGCATTTGCAATGTTTATATCCATTAATGTCAAATCTTCACAAATGTTTTTTTTTTCATTACTGTCTTTTATCAATCCAGTAAAATGGCACATTAATTTGATCTTTGTACATTTATAGTAGAAGCACCTGTAGATGGCAGCATGTGCATGTGCAAGGAGTATAACATGATTTTTCAATGTCACAGCAAGACAAAACCTATCAATAAAAAGCTAATTAAATCTTATTTTACTTTTTCTTAGCTCTTTAGGTAAAGTCACGTTGAAGGGAAACAATAAAATAATAAAATATATCAAACAATAAAAATTCTCACGACGTTTCAACCATAACACAAACGGTCATCATCAGGTGTGAAAAACCAACGGCAAGAAACATTTGAAGGAAGTGGCGGTTTGTATTTATTTATTTTTAAACGGTGCTTTTATTTATAAAAAACGTTAGCGCCACGCGCAGCGATTTGGCAATTTGTTTAGAAGGACGAGTCCATCTATGTTCTGAAAAGAGGAGGGGGGAGACGAAAAATTAATGTATGCTGTCTGAAAGCCACCGTAAGCATGAACAAAATGGTTTATCAAATCCTTCCAATGATTGCTAAGCCAGAATCCATCTTCTCGGTTGAAATTGTCTCTGTGCTTGTATATGTGGATAGCCTCATGAACGAATCTCTCATGGTAGCCAGATGGCTTACTTTACCGAAAGAGCTAAGAATATGAATTACTGCAGTCACGAAAGCTTTAAATCAATTTTTTTTTTACTTTGTCGGAGCCATTAAGGTGTGAGAACTATTTTGCAATGCTTGCCTGACCAGGATAATATTAACAGCAGTTACCGAGTGAGTATAGAAGATTTATTGCTCGTCTTCCTGACACATTAATGCTGATGCCAGCTTTGCTGAAACATTGTGAATTATTTTAAACATTTATAAGTAAATGTGCCTTTCTAACAGAGTGAAGAAAAACCAGATGTTAGAACAATACGATTGTTTTTCGTTTTTATCCATATACTAGCTTGTTAGCCCTCGGACGGAAGCTGTAATATTAAATATGTAAATTAACGTTTTATTGTGTGATTGTTAATTTTATTAGGAAATGTAGCACATAAAGAATATTTTCTTAACTTATTAAATGAAATTTAGGACTGTGGAAGATTTCTCGATATACGATATTTGGAAGCGTAAAGTAGACTTACGTTTTGTTGGACGTGCCGAAGAAATAAATAAAGGCACAAAATGCACTGTGATACGGCGTAGAATATATTTATTGCCTTAACTGTCTATAAAGATACGTAAAATCGAAAGCGAATTTGCATAAAAAATTATCACAGCCGCTTGACCTGCATTAGTAAAAAAAATCCAGGCACACATGAATAATAACGAGGGGAGGGGGGGTGCATGTGGAGTGACGTCATCTGCAGGACACACACACACAGCCTTTTTTGGCTCGTTATATTAGTTGCTGCGTAGATTTATTTATTAGCTTTACTTTACATAAAGAAAGGTCAAAATTAAAGCTTATTTGCGTAAACAAATTTTCGTTTCCGCTCCACCTTCTTCATGTGGAGTGACGTCACCCGTTCATGATTAATGTGGAGGACTCCACCTGTTCATGATTATTAATGAGGGGGCTGGTCGACGTGTAGTGACGTCACGCGCATTTCATACAGACATTCTTGGCTCATTATTAATTGGATTACCTTTATAAGATTAATGCATTTTTTAAGAATCAGTGGCAGTACAGAGACTGAGAAGATCAGTCTTATGCATGTAATATAATTTAGATATATAATTAGGATTATAACAATGCCTTCATTATGATGAAATTAAAAAAAGATTTGATAAATTAATATTAAGTCTTAAGCTCGCAATGTAGCCTAAAATTCCATAGGTAAAATAAAACTTTGTATTTGTATATACTACACATAATCCCTGTAGCCATAAGTGGCCACTACATTCATCACATAAAAAAAGCTTCTTGAATCCAAGTGTGAACCTAAATAACTAGTGGGTATGAATATTAGATGTACAATGAACACTAAACATTTTAGACAATTAAGTATAACTAATTATCGGCTTACGTTAAGCCACGTATTTTTACTAAGCTTATAATATAATGAATTCTGTAATGCAAAGGGTGACTGCAGTTTAAAATAATGCTATGTGTAAGTCACTAAATATATCTAATTACATGTTCCCAAAAATATTTTGAATATCCCTGATATATTACATTGTATATCATGAATCAGTGTAGTATTTTAATTCACTGCCTGTACTGTTCAGCTTAAGCAAAGCTCTTAATCATCATGTTCTGTGTATATGCTTAAAGAACGCCCTTCTCACCTACACTCATACAGATTTGTAACAGGTACCCACTTTGGACACGATTAGTTGATTTTCATATAGTCCAAGGGTCGGCAACCTACGGCTCGGGAGCCGCATGCGGTGGCTCTTTAAGGACTGCTGCTTCGTGACGTTTATTAAGACCACCGTCTCATATTCACAACGTGCATTGCGGCTCTTGAATTTTTTTTTACAGAACTCAATCTAGTCTTGAGATTGAAAGTGGAGTGAGCTTTAAACGTTCGTGTAAGTAGTGCACAGTAAACAACTACGTAATGTCACTTCCATTATGGTAGTGGGGCAAAGTTGCGTGCCTGTGACCCAGGTCCTTAGGCAGAACATGGTGACACCCTTGAAAAATGACACTGCATCACAACGCTTATGATTTACCATGCCAGTGCTGTCACATGATGCGGCTTTCTGTCACGCCAGCGCTGCAATTCGTTCTATCGCTACTTTTTGACACATGGAGAACAACTTGAATAACTTTGTGGGCACTTGGCTTTCACAAGCCAATTAAATGACTATCAAGGTGCACGCTAAATACAGGCTCTGGCTTATCCCTAGGCCATTAAATAGGTAGCAGGGTGGTCGAATGGCCATCATCCTCCGTTAATTGACATTGAGGATCTGCAATTTCTTTTTTCATCTCTGCAATTATTTTTTTCATCTCTGCTTTCTCGATGATGTGTTGTGAATTACAAATTACTGTTTTGTCTGTCCACGAAGAAAAATTGAGCCTTCTGCTTTTTGTTCCTTTTCACAGATATATGTAATGATAATAATCTTTTTTAAAAATTCCAAACTTTGTAAGAGACCAGTGTGTGCCCGTGCTGTGGTCAAATTTGCGAATAAAGTATGTGTCCACCAGAGGGAGAATGTTGCCACTTTTAAACGGCACTTCATATGCAGTCAAACAACTACCCAGATGAGTATAAAGGTATCTAGTACATGAATGTGGTTGTGACATTTGTTATGAGCTTTCAGAAGGAGAGCAGATACGCAGTGGTTAGCACACTGCACTAAGAACTACCTTAGTTCGATTTCCAGCCACAGCTAATATCATTGATAATGCCTGAACCAGTTTTGGGTCCCACCCTTCACCAACCCACACTTCACCAACCCACACTAACTAGCATGGTGGAGTACATAAAACATCTTACATGACTAACTATGGCATCCATAATTTGCTAAGAGATATTTGAGTAAGGCTATAAAACCTGCAGTTTGGAAAAAAAATGTTTTACCAGTTTGGCCACTGCTTAGAGAAAACTGTTTTTCTTGCTTTACGAGTAGTATCTTTTATATGAACATACATAAAATATATCCTTGAAACAGGTGGCTCTCCGATGTCAGGGTGCCGAGCTGGCGCTGCTGAGAATCCACTGTTTGATCTGGGCAGCGGCTCATGAGTAAACCGGGGTCTCTACCGTCCACAATTAAACCGGGGTCTCTAGCCTCATGAGTTGTTGGTCTCTGCCCGGACACAATGACCGTACAAAAATACGTACAAATAAATATGGTTTTGCATTTAATTAGGCTAAAATCCAGGTCTATTATTTCTAATGTATTTTGGTGTTTCTGTCATGTGACAAATATAGCCGGACAGGTGGGGAAATGTTGCCCCTGAGTTGCACTTGAGATTTTAAAAGCAGTTATGTGATATCTCCTTCTGTGGACTGTTCTCTAGCATGGGATACCAATAGCACAAGTGGGATAAAATTTCGGAAAGACAACAAAACATGATTATGACTCTGTGGTTGCCAGGCCCCCAACGTTTGCATTATTCGTTTTTTTGATGTATTTTCTTTCCACTAAGTTACACCATTTGTATTTATACTTGAAATGGTAACATATGAATGACGCATATACATTATTGCCCATTATAATCGGACATTTATTGGTTTTATGACAAAGGTAAATAAGTATTTGTGTACCATTTTATTTAACACTTAAAAAAATTACCAGGTACTGTACTGTAATCATTAACGCTCAGCAATTCCTGCAGGAATCGTATTAGAATCCTACAATGTGTTGGTTGGAAACGCATACAGGAATCTCAATATCTCTGCTATGGGTGATTCCCATGCTATCTCCATTCTCTTGACTCATTTGTATTCAGTTAGAGCTCTATCTTGTGGTTATCCTTAGAATTGCCTCAATGATTGCATTCATTTGAATAGAGATTCAGGACTCTCCATTGCATTTAATCGCGATTATTTGACAACCTAGCAGTCATATATAGGACCCCCATTCATTTCAGTGGTAACTCCGATCGTCATTTGTATGTATGTTCAACTTCTTTCGCAGAGAAGTTCAACATACATAATGGACCATTCTTAGGCGGTTGAAGAATTCCATTCTTTTGGATCGAAATTCAGTTATCGCTTTTGAATGAGACCCTTGGACTGCCTTGGAATTTTTCACAGCGTTTCTGTTCGTTTGAATAGCAATTCCTTGGTATCCACTTAAATGATTCAATTCTTGATCATGAAATTCACCACTAGATGGCATACTTTGGCAATTTCTCATCGAAATCCTGGCGATTCCGCCTATCTCACGAACCTATTCAGAGTCGCATGATAATTTGTTGGGTTCGCTCAGAACTAATAATCATATTAGTTGTATGGTTTTATTCTGTTACCCCATTAGATTCCTAAGTTATGTTTGCAGTGCATTCTTTTGACTGCCAAAGTACGACATAATCTGTTTACGTGTATACTGCGTTGGGAATGCCTCTTTCTCTCGCCTTAGCGAAATTCCAACAGAAAATAATTTTCAAAGCTCGCAGCCCACGTACTTTTCTTTACTTGATTAATCCCCATTTAATTTGGATTTCTCCATAAATCCTTCACTCAGACATGTAAGAATGTACTCCAGTGTTCTGCAATTTGGTACGACATGCACAAAGTGGGTGAAGTTTAAGTAAGTTACGTTTTGTGCCAAGGTTACCATGGATGCAGAGTTACACTCAAATGTTTGCAAAGTATCGAATTAGCTATGAAGAAACTTCGGTTTTACTTTGAATTGTTATTTTTTCAGTAAATCGTGGTATGAGTTTGGTGTATCACAGTGTTGTAGGAAGTTTAATATAGGCTTAACAATACTTGATGGTTAAATGAATTAGTTTACGTTTTAAATTCCTAGACTGTTAATGCCATGTATGTATGTTGAACTTCTTTCACACCGTATGTAGCCAACCATGCTTATTGGAGGTGCGAATTACATGTATATTCATAAACATCTAACCAACAACTTAGAATACAATACTTTGAGAACCTTTTTTTCTGAACGTGCCGTCAATTATATGTTCAAATATATTCACTTTTTAATAAATGTGAATTGCCAGTCTGACTGAAAATGTTAGTTATAATGGTGTGGCATGCTGGTGAGCCCCTTTGAAGGCAAAATACATCCACAGATTTAGGCTCATGAATGTCCGGTGCTTTTTTTTGTATACTTGTCACCAGAACATCTACGCCACATTTGTCAGCTCATAAAAAGATCTTTCTCTTTTAAAATGTTATGACTTCATAAGTAGTATAAACTTATAGTTGTATAGACTTATAGTAGTATAAACTTACACTACTTATACAAGTAGTATATACATGTTTTTTATAATTACATACAGTTCTAAACCAAGTAACAAGGTTTTCTTATGTAATGTACTTTCAACTTAAAAAATAATAGCAAATTCGGTAATGCAGAGCATTGAAAAACTTTGTCTTTTGAAATGCATTGCACAAGCTACATGATAAAATGCTGTCTAAAAAGAGAAAGTGGTTAGGGAAAATGATCGTGGAAAGTATCCTTTTGATCAACTTTCTCGATAACAATTTTCATTATTCTAAACACGCCAATGTGTCTTTTTTAAAGGACAGTGTGTATGGTTGACTCCCATCCCCGAGAAATCCACTACAAGTGCTCCACTGTTTAGATTGCTGACCTCCGTGCGAATGCTTGTCATGATTGCCGATGTACCTCTATGTTTGCGGACAGCTTTGGGAACATGATGTGCAAGGAGAGGAGGGAGGCAGTGAGCCGGGAGGACCTGGCCAGGGCCACTCTCGTCACCATCACCAACAACATCGGCTCCATCGCACGCATGTGCGCCCTCAACGAGGTAAACCCTGACCTTAAAACGTGGCTTTTCGTGGTCAGTACAATGAACTATTACTTTTTAAATAAAATATATATTTTACCAGGTAAGGCTTACTGAGCTGTATTGCTCATTTTCAGAAGTCACCTGGCCACAAATGATAACCCGACCGAGTGGCTTATGTGGAAATATATATCAGCCAAATACTCTAAACGCATGTTTCTAAATGTGGAGGGAAACACCGGATGACCCGGAGAATAAATTACACAATCACGGGCAGAACATTTAAACTGCAAATATACAGGCATCAGGGTCGAGATTGAACCCATGACCTGTATACCAGACGAGGTAGTTCACATCTCACCATCACAGATTAGGCGTCGTGGTAGTTTTATGCCTAAAATCTTGTCATATTAACCCTCCACCATCCAAAAAGATTGTCATGTGCGAATGTACGATATCATTTTGACCAATAAAGCTCCTCATCGGTGGCTTAAGACCCTTTTTGACTGAAAAACCCTTCACAGAGTTTAGATTTTTACATGAAACTTGAGTAATCCCTGTTTCAATTACGACCATCCTTGAGCAGTAAATGAGGCCTTTTTGTCATTTTTCTGTCAACCTCTTCTCAATGGAAGGTGACTCTTTCTCTACTGCTATTCTAGCTGTTGCTCGGTGATCCCCGCAATCAGACTGCTCAATTTTGGTCTTCAACGGAAACAGTGGGCAGCACTCGACCGGATCCATTCAAACCACAGAACGTGTAGGATACCTAATGCACAAGTGAAAAGTCAAAGACTTTCTTGTGTGCAACTGCAGCTACGAACTCCAACCCATGGACCGTGTAGCTTTTGCGCAGCCTGAATGTAAATTTTAAGGCAGTGTATCTGCACTCCTCCAGCTCCCAAAAAAAGCAATGAAATGGCTAAATCATTTACAAATGATATCTATTAAATTTCGATTTAAAGCTTTCGTGACTGCAAGGATTCATCTTCTTTGTTTCTTTGTTTTATTTTATTATTTTATTCTCATTCTACGGGACTTTACCGAAAGAACCAAAGAAGAGTATCTATTAGTTGCCCTTCATAGGCCATATGAAAAAAAGAAGACCCCCATTGTCTGCAACTCACTCCCTCTGGTCATACACAATGCTGACTTGACCACCCCCTGTTGAATTCCAAACTTAGTACTTTATAACTCTACCTATGACTGACCATTTTCTTCTATTTTCTTAATTTCCACCTTTTCGGCACTAAAATCTTCTTTACATGCAGCCTACTCTTTCTAACCTCCCCTTTTCAAAAAAGTTGAACCATAGACTTTCTTACTTAATGATTAGCTGCTGTGGATAATTAACATTGTATTGTTTGTTTTCACATAAACAGATGCCACAGATGCCAAACACAGTGTGCAAAGGATGTATTGTACTCGTTTATAGGAGGCAAGAGCACTTACTGGTAACTACAATAAAAAAAATAACAAGTTTATTTTTACAATTATAACATTAAGACCTTTGTTTCTCATCCAGCCTGCTCTAGCTAGCCACTTCAATGAAGTTGGCTTTTAACATATGTTTATATAACCTCTTGACATAACTGCCAATAATTAACATTGGTCATAAAAAGTCAGACCATAAGCATATTCCAGATCCATTGTGGAACGTAATACACATTATTGGTTCTTTCGGTAAAGTCACGTAGAAGGAAAACAATAAAATAACAAAAATATAAAACAATAAAATTCTCAAGACGTTTCAGGTGATGATTGCTTGTGTTGCAGTCGAAACGTCGTGATAATTTTATTGTTTTGTATTTTTATTATTTTATTGTTTCCCTTCTACGTGACTTTACCGAAAGAACCAAGAATATGAATATCTGCAGTCACGAAAGCTTTAAATCAAAACATAATACACAGTTAAAGACTGTGTATGCACCGTTTCTTAAGGATATTCGCAATGACAGCATGATGTCATGTTACAACACACTGGGGTGACATTCCATGTGCTTTGTAATGCTATCCTACAGGTTAATACACTCAGTATAAGCTGAGGCTGAAAATGCAATCTGTGTTTCTACATCACTGTCAATACAGTCTCATGGTGTAAATGTAGCAGGCCATTGCATCATACTTTTGTTAAGCAGTGTCGAACAGGAATAATTCATTTCCAGTTGGAAATAAATTATCTATCTATTTTCGACCCAAAAATACAAGTATCGAATAGCTTACCCAAAAGTATGTTTTTAATACGGTATAGATGCTGCATTTGATATCCACTTTTTCATTAACTGAAGGCCATAATTCCAGGGTGTGGGGGGATGTGTTGGAAGGGGGGTGGGGTCTGGGTTTAAAGGGGGCATACGGGGGGGGGGTGAGGGGGGGGCACTCCAGGGATGGGGAGGTGGGGATGTTGGGGGTGGGTGACCATCGTTCTACGATGAGTACTTCCACGAGCACAATACATAAAAAGAATACAAAATTAACTCGCATTTGCTACAATTGAAATAACACTGTTCAACAATGTATTAGCCACGCATTATATATACGATGCATTGAATTGCCAGAGGCTTGAATCATTTCAGACTATTTTTCAGGTCTCTACAGTTAACTGGGCAGTTTACCCTGTTCTCTCGGCCTCTTTACAGTGCTATCTTGTAGCCTCAATCAAGCAGCATTGTACAGGGCTATGAGAGAGCAAGGACAGCTCTTCAAATCATTAAAGGCTTCAGCTCGTAAAATGCATCTCCACATCCATATGTGCATCTTCGTAGACCTTGTAGCACCCTGCTTTAAAAAGCATTCTATTTTACAAATACTTTGTGTAAAAGAATGTTTCATTGCATGTGTTGCACTAACCCCCATGTAAAACACCACCATGTGCAATATAGCGAGGTTTACATGGTCAGTTCTGCACATGCACATTGATAACAAAATACATACTCCAGTTTTTCCCTTTTGTTAAGCATTACTCAGGGTGTGCATTTAAATCCGATTTTTTTCCTATTCCTACCGCGAAGGTTTTCACGGTTGTGCTGTGTTGTTCAGCAGTCCATGCAGCAAAACGTTGGACATTTTGCGGTACAACGTGAAAGCACATCGGAGAGAGCTGTTGCTGCGCTGTTGATTTCCCATTGTTACTGCCCAGTTAATTAGCTTGCTTCAATCAACACTTGAAAAAGGAGAAAAAACGATTCATCAGGCTGCATTGTGTTTTATACTTCACAAAACAACTTGATCATACGATCTGGCCATGGTATTAAACATTTTTCACACTGAACCTATTTCAATCGCAAATCAGCTTGGCCTTCCAACAAGCAAACAACTCGTGTTGATAAAGAGCGATACAAACATGTGATGTGTTTTGAAAACGTAAGATTGCTGCACATTTTTTTTATAAATGTGCCACAATTCTTTTGCTAAGTTTTTAAATAATTTGAGATTAGCCATCTGGATGTAATTTGGTCATACTGATGACCATACTCTGATATGTTAATCGAGATGCCAGCATTGTTGCCCTTGCTATTCATCAGAGAGTTTAATGGGATGAATCATAATGATGTCAAGATGGCATGCACAGCATGTGTCTTATTGGTTTCATCCCAAGGTAGCAGTGTCTCCAAAAACCTCAATGCAATGTTTTTAGAAGTCTGGCCAAAACATTAACTTAAGCTAAAGATCTAAAGTTTTAAAGGCATAAATTTTGATTTAAAGCTTTCGTGACTGCCGGGATTCATATTCTTGGTTCTTTCGGTAAAGTCACGTAGAAGGGAAACAATAAAAGAATAAAAATATCAAACAATACAATTTTAAAGGCATGTTTGTTGTATAAATTGTAAAAGGTAATGTCCCAAAAAGGTCCGTATTCTGAGCATCAAGCTGGCTGGGATCATTGTTTATGATAAAATTGCTATTGGACAAACAAAACGAATCAATGTGGTTGATTTGGAAAAAGTGCAAGGTGGGTTAGACGACACTTTGAAGCTAGCTGCTCAGAGGCTGGTGTGAAATACAGTATGCATTCAAATGAATGTTTCAAACTCTTTAACTCTATGCTCATATCTGAGGTATGCTGATGTGCAGTTCTTACTATAAGAAGTACATATATAGTCCTACTCGTGTTCATTGTCTGCACAATCTATGTCTGCAATCGGAATATCCTTCCACCTAATTAAATGTCCTGCTGAGTGCAGGAAGTGTACTTGTACTCGTTCCAAGAATGTAGGCATTGAATTACAAGCCCCTTTGGTTTGACCGGATGCTAACTTTGGTAATGGTATAACATTGGCTCACCAAACTGTTTTGACCAATTAAACTTGTGTAACACTGCCACATTAGTTTAAGGAAGTCGAATATTGCGACTTGCTTCCAGTTTTGATGGTTAACATTACAGACTAAATACATTTTTATTCCCATTCCAATGTACACAGTAAATAATTGCACCATTGTAGTTTAATTTCTTATTTTCTTATAAAGCAATTACATGATTTTGTTGATCTTTCCTTTGCTTATCGTCACAATAAACCAAGCTCCTTGGCATGCCATGTTTCTCCCCTTGACGTTGGGCATGTGGAATGCGAACAGAAAATCGATCGGGTGGTGTTTGTAGGAAACTTCCTGCGAGTGAACACGCTGTCCATGAAGCTCCTGGCCTATGCCATGGACTACTGGTCCAAGGGCCAGCTCAAAGCACTGTTCCTGGAGCATGAGGTGAGTGCCTTCATCCTACAAACAGGGCAATGGCTTTCTTTAAATATGTTTAAGTCATTCCCGTTAAAAGTAGACAGGCCCAAAGTACGAAAAATGCCAATGGCACCCACATCCTTTGGTAGTTAGTGATGTCATGGCAGGTAGTTAAAGCACAGAGTCAGATGAAGCAGCCTCACTCAGTTGTTGAGCTCTCACTACCTGATAAAGCTCGAAGCAGAGCGAACCATGAAATCTTGATGTTAAATTCAGTCATGAAAAGTCTCAAGCCACCGGTTCGCTTTATTGGTCAGAATTTGATCAACACATTGACATGTCTAAATATTGCATTTGTAAACATGGCAACCTTGTAAGGTGGTGGAGGGTTAGTGACAATAATTTTGGCATAAAACTACCATGTGGCCAAACCCACAAAAAATATGGATCAAGACAAGTCAAGCAGGGAACTTCCCATGGGTGATAGCTAAAAGCACACCACAGTGAAATTAAATCTCCTGTCATCTTTCCCTAATGGGATACATACGTTTGATATACCAATAAATATAACTCAATATTTCGTATTCTTTGTGCCATAACATTTTAACATGTTAATCATTCTAAACACATCCAAATTGTCCTTTGGGAATTGCCATTTTGTTGGAAAATTTGGCCAATGTTTTGAGAATACTTTGCAATAATTTTAATTGCCATTCAGTTTCGATCAATATAATAACCAGGGGAGATCTACACATGAAGTATCAGCAACAGCCCTAAATGGATCCCTGGCATACTTTCAGATCACCACTAACCATGGTCATATGCTTGACTCCACCTACCATGTCTCTTAGCCAAGAGCTTATGTCACTTATGCCATGTTTAAAATGGGTTCCCTGATTTTAAATTTTAATATCAATGCATACCTTTGGCATAGATGAATAGACGTCAAATGCTACTTCTCACGCCCCATGTACAGTGTTCTAGGTTAACACACAAACAAGCCATTTCTGTTGATATTTTTATTTATTATTGTACATTCTGGGTAGAAATGTTTGCCTGAAGTGGGACGATGAAGCCGGTTTGGAAGATAACATTTGTCTCAAACGTTTTATGTCACAAATATGGGTGTAGTAATAATGTGAATACACTGCATACGTGCTTTTACTCAGCACATGAAATATGGATGCTGTTATGGTATAATGGTGAGCACACTGGACATGGAATCCAGATGTCGCCATTTCTCCTGGCGCGACAGTTAGAACAACGGTGCATGTTTATTATTTCCCTCCCCCACTTCTCTCTACCCAGCAGTGTAAATGGACACACTACAATTTGTCTATCTGAAAGTTGTCTGTGGTGGGGTAAAGTGTGGGTACTCCCACTTACTCCAAGATGTCGGGATAAAGTGTTTAGCATCTAGTCGAGGCAATTCTGCCAGCAGTGGCATTGACGCAAGCAAACTTCACATGAAATATTAAATTGTCACGATTCTTACATTCACCCATCATACAGGCAACAATGCAGCAATACATTAAACCACGTTATTATTTCCTCTGTTTTCTCAATAAAGCAAATTGATATTTGCAGATAATTGGCTTAAATGAGCATTGTACAATAAGACTACATAGTGGATAGGTTTGTAAGTAGTAATTACCAACCTACCTTGTTAATCTGAATAAAGCATTTCTTTTTCAGAGTTAATGTCTAAATATAAATGCATTTTAATCATGTTATGTTAAAACCAGGGAAAATGTGTTATTTTATAATTATTTTCAGAATATTTTATTTTGTTTATTAATCAAGCATTACATAAAATGGTTACCTATTCGGTGTTGTTGCAGCTGCTGTAAAGGGCAGTCCTGTCATTAAAACAACAGCATGTAATGTCGGAATTCAGTCAATCCCACATGTGCCATGTTTATTTAGTTAAACATATTCTCAAGTTACTTTAAATAAAGGTCAGCATTCATAAAAAAAATTCTGGTTATTGTGTTTTTTTGATCATGGTGAATTCAAAGGGAATTTAGGGCAGCATTATTCATACATGCAGTGATATTTTTGCTATAGCAAATTTAAACTTTAATTGAAACTATGGTACAGTATAGCGATAATTAATTATGCTAAAGTGTTAATTGACATTTTTAACTTGGACATACCTAAGACTATCTTGTTTTTCTCAGTGACCCTATTAAATTTTTTGGCTCCCCGAAAAATAAATATTATTTAAGTAAAATTATTTACTTTTCAGCTTTGATTTGTCATTTTTAATATTAAAATGCATGATTAATGGGCAACAATACAGTGAATATCAAAAAGCGAATGGAACTGTGTGATACGATATTGCATTTTTTGTAACTATGCAAGGTATGCATAGAGGGGTAACCCATTATAAAACATAAATTAGACGGTAGTTTGAATTTGGTCAATAAAACGTTACGCATGCAACTCGAACTTGGTGCTGTGGTATGAATAGTTATCCTATGAGTTTAATCTCTCTCTAAACAGCTCCATGTTTGCCGTGGCCTTGGCATCGCATCACGGTTTCAGAGTCTGAGGTGTTCCCCAACATCTCAGGTGTGATTGCTCTAAATGCTTATGTTATGTGCTGTTGAAGATCACTCAAGCTTTAAATAAATAAATAAACTCTCAAGGGTATCAAACATTTTTTCTCAAGCAGTTCAAACTGCTTTCCATAATTCATGAATAATGGATGATGACCTCTTTGGATAACTTGTACATTACATAATGCCAGTAGAGCAGTCTTCTTATAACCATGATGTTAGCAGTGCTTCTCATGATGTTCCTTGCTGTTCTGTGTTGGCAGGGATATTTTGGTGCTGTGGGAGCTCTTCTAGAACTACTGAAATCCAACTAAGGTGCAAGTCCCTTCACAGACTGCACCCACTCTGACCTGTACTGAGACCTCACTGTTCATAATCTGAGCAAACACCGGTGCTCAATGTGCTACCACACTTATCGGGAAAATATGCGAAAACAAAGCCGACACAAGGTTGCACTAAACGATGGCTCACCTTACAGCCATGAGTATTGAGCAGTGGTCAGAGAACAGACATTGCTGTGTTCTTTCTCGAGTTCCAGACTGTCTGGGCCAGGTTGTGGCCACCCTTTGCATGTTGTTCTCAAGCGTATAATTTGAATGCAGTGGTCATTGTTTAAGTTGTGTATATTATCGTTAATGTGTAATGGCTGCTGTTACTCAGACAATTCACTAAGGGCCATGCATTCACATGCATGAAAGTGAAGCACCACCTTAAATCTCTGCCGTAAAATCTGAGAGAATTATTTCCCCCTTAATTGGTTGATGGTATATAAGGCCTGTATGAGCTGTAACCTCGAGTACATTTCATAGCCTTTTAGGCCCTCGCATTTGTTGTTGTATATTTTTGTGTGAAAATTTGTTTCAGTGCACACTTTGCCAATCTATTTACTTAAATCGTCACTTGTTAGGTTACATGTGCCTTCAATTTAAAGATAACCTTTCCATTGAAAATACCAAACTTAACTGCTAAAGTTATATTACAAAAATAATACATTGCAAAGCGCCCATATATTACAGTTACCAATACTGAAAAACACAATTGGCATCTCATACAAATTACAGAACTCGACCACTTGGAATACAGATGGATGATAGTCACCCAATGATCATCTATTGTGTCATTTGATTCATACTTAAGGCAATTAACGTATGTTTGAGGATCAGAACACCAGGGTAGGCTGATAAAAATTCCCAGCCACAGTCACGAGCCTTCACTTATGAGGTTTGAATTACCAAATAAATGCATGTCTGAAACATAGTTATAAATACTTCATTTCCTTCATGCCCTTCCTTTTATGTTTAGTGATACGTAAATAAATTTGGCCTGATTTTTATATTTTAGCTTGGATTTTTTTGTTTAAAATATATTTGTTGTCTTTTTTCCCCAATTGCAAATGTGATACGAGCATCATGTGATGAGTAGCAACGGCTGTGGGTCATAGAACGGCCCACAAGCAATCTTTCACGGGACTTCTGAAAAATCCTTACCAGTGGCCTTTCATTTACAAAGTAGGGGGAATACTTTCCCAAAAGCTCTGCTATGAGATTGATGCATGACAGTGATAAATATATTAAATATATTAATTTTCAGAGCCCGACTTTAGCAAAGCAAGAGCTTTATTGATCACCAGGCTGATGAGGGTTTAAATAGTTATTTAGTGGCTTTCCATGTAAGAGTACTGCATACGTATTTCTATGGATATTCAGGAGTTGGATTATATTAAGTTACTCTAGTTCACTTAAAACATCGCTGTCATGTTATATAATATTAACGTTTTGGTTATACAAAGCAAAGGAGTAGGCAATGAAGTTAACAAAAAGACACTCCCACAACCCTTCTGCAACATACTGTTGTTTTCCTTGAGCAATCTAAAGTTTTTCATCTCCACCAAAAGCATTCCTGAACATTGACTTCCATTTATTTTGGTTAAGGAAAAGAATTGGGAGTGTGATGTTACAATGGAAACAAAGGCATGCTTTGGTGTTAGCACGAGTCAGTTTCTCCCAACATCCCCTTGTAAGTACTTTGACTCATCTGTTTAAATATTTTACTTTTTATACATGTTTTTTAATTTACTATAATGAACTAAGAATGTCTGTGTGTCTGACGCATGACATCACGTCGACCAGCCCCCCTCATTAATAATCATGAACAGGTTACATCCTCCACATGGACCCCTCCTCATTAATAATCATGAGCAGGTGACCTCACTCCACATGAGGGTGGGCGAGGCACGGCGCCTCCTCCCCCCTCAGCGTCAACTTACAACCCTCACTACAAAGGCAGAACCCTCATGTCACGCGATCTCCGTAACGCTATTGAGACATCGAAGTAAAAGGACGTCATGATGAACAAGGGATTATAACCTTGAAATGAAATAGGTCTGTGTCACCGCGCCCTTACAAATTGCACACGAATTGATGCAATGAATATTACGTCACGGTCTGCTTTTCGCTTGCAAGTTTCAAATTTACTGAAATACAGCCGTCCTTGGACAGGCAAAAGGCTAGTTATATTTATTAGTCAGCCTCACTTATATTCTTTGTGTCTTTTGGTAAGTCACGTAGATGGGTTCAAAGAAAATAACAAATAACTATGACGTTTAGATCGCAACACAATTGGTCGTCATCAGGAAAAAAAACTTTTTTTATTTTCTTTGAACCTATCTACGTGACTTTACCGAAAAACACAAATAATATGAATTCCTGCAGTCACAAAAGCTTTAAGTGAAGATTCAGCCTGACTTAGTTTAGTAACTGACATTCTACTGGTGGAAGTGTGGCTGTACCACCCATAGCATGCTGCAAGTCATTAACTATTAATAACAGTTGTGTCAGTTTATCAGAGGTACGTCTTCAAGGTATTTTTGTAATACCATGCAACAATTGACATGGAAATTGAGCACCTGTGCACCCCGATGTTAGTCTGAAAAAAATACAAGAGAAAAATTTACGAATGAGGACCAATAGCTTACATCGACTGATGTGTTCCTTGCACACCGAATTTGGCTTTTTATGCAGCATATCTGTGATGTGCGGTCTGTTGTGTTACAGTATTTCCACATTTCATTGCTATAATGACAGTTCAGAAAATGTATAAAGTTCTGCTTGTTCAGGATAAAGATGTCAAGGTCATTTACTTTTTAGCTCCTCTCTGTTTATAGCCCTGAGCCAGCCGTGAAGATTCCCCATTCGAAATTTGACATCAACATGGAGCAGTTAATGCACGTTTTTGAGCATGCCTCTTAATTGTGTAAATGGCATCAAACTACGAGTCATTACAGTGCGTTTAAACAATAATATTACTATTTAGCATGTGCATTTGAGTCCAGTATTCGTAGAGTTGGAGCTCGCAGAATTTGGTCATTGCTAGTTGTAGTATTTGTCTTCTTTGGTTCTTTCGGTAAAGTCACGTAGAATGAGAATAAAATAATAAATTGATAAAATAAAATAACAATAATATTCTCACGACGTTTCGGCCACAACACAAGCGGCCTTCATCATTCTACGTGACTTTACCGAAAGAACCAAAGAAGATGAATCCTTGCAGTCACGAAAGCTTTAAATCGAAATTGTAGTATTTGCTTCCCTGGGGGGGGGGGGGGGGTTACTGAGGGAGGGCGTGACGTGAACACTGTATCCATTGTCCCCAAAAGAAAATAATAAAGCAGTATAATTCTCTGCGTTGGTTCTAATAGTCCATATTTTGACATTTTTAATCATCTTCATATTCTTTAGCTTGTTTTTACACTGCCAATGTCTCAAAGCGTAGTTTCCAATCATAACACACCTGAAAGGGCATTTCAGTTATTTTAACTTGACTTTGAGATGTTTGCCCATGATTGGAGCCTCTGTGTAGAAATTGTCAACATCACCATGGTTTATTTAATATCGGTTTTGCTATTCGAATTTGGTTAATATTTTGTCAGTGATTGTGTATGATGCAGATCTTTGTAAAATTACTTGAACATGTATGCTTACAATTGTGTTTGTTAAATTTTGATTTAAAACTTTCATGACTGCAGGAGTTCATATTCTTTGGTTCTTTTGGTAAAGTCACATAGATAGAAAATAAAAAAAATAAAAAAACTCACGACGTTTCGATCGCAACACAAGCGGTCGTCACAAGCGGGGTCATCATTAGTTGACCGCTTGTCTTGCGATCGACACGTTGTGAGTTTTTTTTTTATTTTGTTGTTTTCTATCTACGTGACTTTACCGAAAGAACCAAAGAATATTGTGTTGTTTTGTTTTAAAGAAAGCATTTGGATGAAGGTAATATTTCGTCATCCAATGGTTGAAAGCAGAGCAGTCTTTTAAGGTTTAAGTTGCTTCAAAAAGGTACAATGTAATATTCCATCGATCATGTTCTTTTATTTCCCACAGACTGCATTATTATGTGGTAATAGTAATTGTGAAGGATTAGGGTTGGTCCAATATTAGTGTTAAATGTATGATTTTGTTTAACTTGAACAGCAATACAGTAATACATTCTTGTATTATAATAAATCTCTAATTTTGCATAGCATCAATTATGGTAACAAATACTGAAATATTAACATGTATGAAATAATGATATTGCTTCATACTTGGACATTTTGCATTATATTAAAACATGTAAGGTTTGCTAGAAAGTTTTGCAACAATACTATACAGTATTTGTAAACAGTCATGTATATTTTTAGTATTTATATTTTGAGCCTGTATGCAAAGTACAATATCCTGATATTAAGGTAACTCTTACTATGGCATACATATATCATATTAGAGCCAGCATATCAGATATGCCCATTCATTGTTTTACAAGATAATTTTTATTCCACACTTTTAAGAGTACATTACTCAACATCAACATTAATTACAGATATACAAACAATATTCTAGGCCAGTGGTTTTCATCTCATGGGTCGCTCCCCCAGGGAGGTCACAGAAGCCGTGTGGGGTGGGTGGGGGGTGTAGGCTGCAGTATGGATACCTAGAAGGAGAAATGTTTGTCAGCAGGGTATATCGGCGTGCGTTGTGGCTTCGGAACAAACTCATACACAACATGAAACAGATGGCTTACTGGTCCCCACTTTGACTCGAGGCTTGGACATCTTATCCTGCTTTATTGTTTACTTTCTTGTTTTTCCCCTCGCACCTCTGATGACTTAAGTACTGTACGAAAGAAGTTCAACATTCGTCCTGGGGGGATGCAGGGACCAGTGGACTTAATTATTGGCCCACCTTTCTAAAAAGGCTGGGAACCACTGCTCTAGTGGGTAGGTCAGTCATGAGCAATTATTAAAACACCGAAATATTTATTACACTCCTAATATTTACATTTTAACGCACTGTTTTTGAATTGTGTAGGGGGTATAGGAAAAAATGTCTGTACACTTTTGAAAAATTTTGGTAATATTGAGATATGTTCTATTAATTAGTTCAAAAAATGTTAGTTACCCATGACTGAGGCTCTTTGCTATGAGCCATGCCTGTACATGATACATTGTACAGCCCATTTTCTCAATCTACTGCTGGATGAATGCCTCCCCGTGCCTTACAGGGGATGTGGGATAATGCTGGTCGGTGCGGGTTGGTAAAGGCAGAAGGGGGGGAGGGCGGGGTTGTAGAAAAACAGTGGATTTTTCTGCACTGCCGTCTACCGCGAACAACGCTTATTACATTGCATTTCATGCATGGTGGTCACCCATTCAAGTACTATCCAGGCTCAATCCTACAAATATGATATAATGCCCACAAATTGCGTTACATCATTAGCATGCCAAAAGTCTGTAATATGCACATTAACAATGTTTTTTTACTTTCTTGCAATTAAATCGGCTTTTGTACCCACCTTAATCGACTTACCAAAATATTTTTCAGTGATTGATTTTCAAACACGCAGATTAATTTCCTGTAAGGCACACAATAGGTATGTTCTTACTTAAGTTGATCATAATGAGCTCACCAAAGCACTTGTGTTGCTCGTGTTATCAGCCTTGGAACTGGTATAATACAAAAAGATTGGATTTGTAATTCCTATTAAATGTGAGGATGAAGTGAACACTGGCTAATATCCATATGGTAACCTCTTCTTCGTATGATTAATTTTTGAAATAAATAAAAATTGCAAGAGTCCTGTGAAATGGATTTCACTGTGATGTTAAGTGTTCCCACCAGACGCTCATAATTTCACGCCTGTAAAAATTACGTTTCAGGTTCTTTCTGTCACGAGTGCAATGCCTTTTAACATTTTTCTGATTTTAATGAACAATCAACACAATGGTTATGTACAAAGTAGTCTAGCCCTCTGTCAATCGACTGTTGCATGAAAACCCATCCACATACTGTGTTGGTCATGAGCGTTTGACCATTTGTTATTTTAATCCGTGCTGGTTGGTGAAGTTGTGGCCCATAAATTATTCGGATATCAATCGCAACATATGATAGGTAGCCTTGGCTGGGAATTAAACTCAGACAGCCGGGTTCATAGTGCATTGTAATGCTTATTGAGTACAAGTGGTATATTTGTCTACATGAACTACATCCGTTCAGAGTTGGTAAACTGCAATTGGGGCTGAGCACGTTGCAATCCATGCAGTGAGTAAAAAAAAAGTGCTCCGTTTTTTCATTTCAAAATTAGTCATTCAAAGTGAAGGAAAATTGGTCAGGATTGAATATCTTGATACAGATTTCTGACTTGCTCGAACATCACTTGTATCAAATTCAAATAACATTGAATGATGACCTGTTTCATTCACCAATACAATTTATGTACACATTTCAGATTGATCAGATTGGGCCGTTGAAGGCACAGGTAAACCCATGCATGTGGATTAATCACAATTCAAGAAACTGCACTAATTATTATTTCTGCTCAAACAATTCAACATCAGTGAGCACCTGTGCCATACGTTTACATTTTCTAAGCCATGAAAATATTGTACCCATAGCAAATGAATAGCTGTCCTGAGTGTGCGAACCATAGGTGTAAATCATCAAGATTGGCTTCTGGTATGTGTATGTCACGTAAGTGCCACTCGTTTAAATATTTTCATAGCTCTCGGTCGCTAAGAACAACTGTTTGGTTGGGTGAAAATGCATTAAAGTTTGAATGGAGGTTATCCAGAAGTTGCTGGCATGACCATCTCCAAGCCTCTGTGGATTGTGCTCCACATAATGAATACCTCTTCTGTAAAGAAACACCATTCTACCAACACGTAATACCCATCTTCTGGGTTTTGCCCCTTCTATGAACCTCGATGCAGAAGTGTAGTGTAACATTTAAGCGTTGTACAGAAACGAATCCTTTTATGTACAGCATACTCTTACAGGCAATGAATTGCAATGCACACTTCATAAGTACCGTCATTCATGAAAAATGTAAATGTGTTTCTAAAAATGTAAAACATACGCATGATATATTTTCCTGTTTAGTGCAATGTTCTAACAATCTGTGTTTATATATGTATTTAAAGCTATGTAGAATATGTTGTTGTTGCAGTGTTGTCATTGTATATATATATTCATATTGTGATTTTACACTATTAAAATGGACCCCAAATTTGCCATTTTCCCGAAACGAATCAACCAATAATCAATATTTTTTGATAGCTGAATACATTGCATAATTTAGTAATACAAGTCTCTTTCCTGGAGACTTAGAGCACTGCATGTGCTTTATTTGGTTTACCTTAAGGGAAATATTCAGGAGTTCAGTGTTTCTACAGCGATATGAAATACCTATGCGTGCATATATACACTCCCTGTAAAACACGTGCACCAAATGGTGAATGCAACTTTAGATGGGATTGAATTTAGATGTTTTAGACATCCAAATTTGTTACAGCTGTAAATGTCTTTGAAATATATTAATGTCAGTTCTCAATAATTTGATCATTTCTGTGGGGACCATATTGGAGACTTTGAGAACAGTTTGCTATACTGATGTCTAATATGGTTAATTGCATGATTTGTTTTTAAACCTTCAAGGTAAAAAAATGTTATTTTATCAACCCACATGTTGCCTTTTTATTTAGTTTAGTCAGATTAACTGTAAACAAAACAACTCAATATATTTTAAAATAGCAAAGTAATGTAATAATGTTCATATGATTAATGTTACAAGGCAGTGTATGTGTCCTTTGTGATTCTGTATTTTAGATTTCAATTGTGTGCAGCGTTGTCAAATTTAATGGATGTGTAATTTAGGTATTATGTTAACTAAAATAAATTAATGCAACCGGTTTGGCCTCTGCTTCTTCTGTTTGCATGGTAACAAGTGGAATTTGTGATATGAAATGTACTTTTCTAGATTTAAAGCTTTCGTGACTGCTAGGATCCATACTCTTTGGTTCTATTGGGTAAAGTCACGTAGGTGAAAATAAAATAACAAAAAATCACAACGTTTCGGCCACAACACAAGCAGCCTTCATCAGGTGAAGGGACGAGACGGTCTGGAGGACAGCGCTGGAGTGGGAGAAGCCAGGCTTAGATCACGACCTTTAAGCTGTGTGAGAAGAAAAACACAAAGTGCCTTGACAAAGGAATTAGCATATAATTTAGCATTGAAATGGCTCGTTGAAATAGCTAAGTTAAAGTATACACATCTGCAGAGGTACCCCTTGACAAAGGAATTAGCATAGAATTTAGCATTGAAATAGCTGAGTGATTAGCTTGTAACTGGTCACAGAAATAGCTATGTTAAAGTCAGAGCATATACATTCACCGAGGCACCTAGTACTCATCAAACAGGAGACTTTAGCGAAACACAACCACGCTCAGACAGCGGACCTTTAAACTGTGTGCGAGCAAGCAAGGTGTTCTGACAAAGAAATTAGCATAAAAATTAGCATTTGATTGACGGATTTTAGGAAAGAGGTGGTGTACGTGCCGGTGGACTTGCCATTTGGCGCGGGGACTTGCCATTTGGCGCGGGGAGTTTACCTATTGATGGTGTGAAAAGGGAATTTATAAGAGCTGCGAAAGTTTGGGGTACCACTACTTGAAAAATATACTGTACCATTGAAATTAGTTTAATGTTTAGTTCGATTTAGAACATCTTTCCAATGGTTGCTTAATTTGAAACCATCTTCTCGGTTGAAATTGTGTCTGTGTTTGTAGATCTGAATTGCTTTTATCAGAGATTTGTTCATGAAGCAATTCAGATCTACAAACACAGACACAATTTCAACCGAGAGGATGGTTTCAAATTAAGCAACCACTGGAAAGATGTTCTAAATCGAACTAAACATTAAACGAATTTCAATGGTACAGTATATTTTTCAAGTAGTGGTACCCCAAACTTTCGCAGCTCTTATAAATTCCCTTTTCACACCATCAATAGGTAAACTCCCCCCCCCCCCCCCCGCGCTAAACGGCAAGTCCACCGGCACGTACACCACCTCTTTCCTAAAATCCGTCAATCAAATGCTAATTTTTATGCTAATTTCTTTGTCAGAACACCTTGTTTGCTCGCACACAGTTTAAAGGTCCGCTGTCTGAGCGCGGTTGTGTTTCGCTAAATTCTCCTGTTTGATGAGTACTAGGTGTCTCGGTGAATGTATATGCTCTGACTTTAACATAGCTATTTATGTGACCAGTTACAAGCTAATCACTCAGCTATTTCAATGCTAAATTCTATGCTAATTCCTTTGTCAAGTGGTACCTCTGCGGATGTGTATACTTTAACTTAGCTGTTTCAATGAGCCATTTCAATGATAAATTATATGCTAATTCCTTTGTCAAGGCGCTTTGTGTTTTTCTTCTCACAGCTTAAAGGTCGTGATCTAAGCGTGGCTTCTCCCACTCCAGCGCTGTCCTCCAGACAGTCTCGTCCCTTCACCTGATGAAGGCCGCTTGTGTTGTGGCCGAAACGTCGTGATTTTTTGTTATTTTATTTTCACCTACGTGACTTTACCCAATAGAACCAAAGAGTATGAAATGTACTTACATACACTCCAATACATCTTATGTAAAATAGGCCACTTGTCTTGTGCGTAATAGGCCACTGATATTCATTGCTATTGTTAAAAATAAAATTTTCTCCAAAAAATGTATTCATGGCCATGCCTAGTATGTCACTTGAAAAGTAAGAAAGCATATATTTGCGTAATAAAAAAAATAATTATATTGGTATTATGACATTTGGTCAAAGTTAGAAATATTTCCATACACTATTGAAGTTAATTAACTTTCAGTTAAGTTGTCCAACTTGTACAGTATTAGTTGTATCTGATGTCGCAGTAGATTGCAAAGTGTTTTTCAAAAAGAAATCACATTTAGAATCTAGCACATTAACAGATGTTGATTAGCGAATGTTAAAAGGTGCTGTCTTTGTGTTTTATGGTTCAAATTTAGACTGGTGTTTTTCATGACCACATGGAACACTGAGTTGATGTAATGTTATGCATTTATTAACAATTGCAATACTTTACAGGCAAGTAACAATTGGCATTATGCTAGAATTCAGTGTCAAGCATGGTAAGCTCGATCCAAATTTTGATTTAAAGCTTTCGTGACTGCAGTAATTCATATTCTTAGTTCTTTCGGTAAAGTCACGTTGAAGGGAAACAATAAAATAATAAAATATATATAAAACAATAAAAAATTATCACGACGTTTCGACCATAACACAAACGGTCGTCTTCCGGTGTGTCGGTTTGCATAAATTTATTTGTAAACGGTTTATTTATTTATAAAAAAACGTTAGCGCCACGCGCAGTGATTTGGCAGTTTATTTAGAAGGACTAGTCCATCTATGTTCTGAAAAGAGGAGGGGGGAGACGAAATTTTTTTAATGTATGCTGTCTGAAAGCCACTGTAAGCATGAACAATCAATTACGACCTGAAATCGTTTATCAAATCTTTCCAATGATTGCTAAGCCAGAATCCATCTTCTCGGTTGAAATTGTCTCTGTGCTTGTATATGTGGATAGCCTCATGAACGAATCTCTCATGGTAGCCAGATGGCTTACAAAGAACCTCTGTCTTGGAAAAGTCAATGTCATGTGAGCCTACTGAATTATAACAATGATCTGCCACGGCCGAGGTGTTGGTCCTACCGTGTTTAAGGTCTGCTTTGTGTTCACGAATGCGGTCCGAGACATGGCGTTTGGTTTCTCCAATGTAACTACTACCACAGAGGCAACTTAGTTTGTAGACACCAGGGTATTGTATGTCCGGAATCACATCTTTTACAGATGGAACCAGATCACGTATTTTATGTAATGTGTTGAAATGGACCTGGATCTTGTGTTTATTCAAGATTTTGGAGATCTTTTTTGTGATCCCCGCAATGTAGGGTAAAGTGATGGTTTGGAAAGGCTCCTCAAGAGGGTCCTTCTTCATGGTTTGAGTGATAGCTTTGCGGATTGTATAGTCGGAGTAACCATTAGCCTTAAGAGCTTGGTGTACGTGCTTGAGTTCACTGCCTATGTGTTCCTAGTCGGATATGCATTGGGCTCTATGATAGAGTCTTGATGAGAGAATTCTTCTGTGATGGATGGTGGTGGGAATCCATACACCCAGCTTCAGATTTACCATGGAAGTCGAAATAGATGGCAAGCTACCTTTTTTGGATGTCCTAATAAAAAAGAGACCTGATGGTTCAATGAGCCACTCTGTCTACAGGAAAGCTACCCATACGGATGCTTATCTGAAACCGGATTCCCACCACCATCCATCACAGAAGAATTCTCTCATCAAGACTCTGTATCATAGAGCCCAATGCATATCCGACCAGGAACACATAGGCAGTGAACTCAAGCACGTACACCAAGCTCTTAAGGCTAATGGTTACTCCGACTATACAATCCACAAAGCTATCACTCAAACCATGAAAAAGGACCCTCTTGAGGAGCCTTTCAAAACCATCACTTTACCCTACATTGTGGGGATCACAAAAAAGATCTCCAAAATCTTGAATAAACACAAGATCCAGGTCCGTTTCAACACATTACATAAAATCCGTGATCTGGTTCCGTCTGTAAAAGATGTGATTCCGGACATACAATACTCTGGTGTCTACAAACTAAGTTGCCTCTGTGGTAGTAGTTACATTGGAGAAACCAAACGCCATCTCTCGGACCGCATTCGTGAACACAAAGCAGACCTTAAATACGGTAGGACCAACACCTCGGCCGTGGCAGATCATTGTTATAATTCAGTAGGCTCACATGACATTGACTTTTCCAAGACAGAGGTTCTTTGTAAGCCATCTGGCTACCATGAGAGATTCGTTCATGAGGCTATCCACATATACAAGCACAGAGACAATTTCAACCGAGAAGATGGATTCTGGCTTAGCAATCATTGGAAAGATTTGATAAACCATTTCAGGTCTTAATTGATTGTTCACGCTTACAGTGGCTTTCAGACAGCATACATTAAAAAAAAATTTCGTCTCCCCCCTCCTCTTTTCAGAACATAGATGGACTAGTCCTTCTAAATAAACTGCCAAATCGCTGCGCGTGGCGCTAACGTTTTTTAAAATAAATAAATAAACCGTTTAAAAATAAATAAATTTATGCAAACCGACACACCTAAAGACGACCGTTTATGTTATGGTCGAAACGTCGTGAGAATTTTTATTGTTTTATATATATTTTATTATTTTATTGTTTCCCTTCAACGTGACTTTACCGAAAGAACTAAGATTAAGCTCGATCCAATTCACGTGTACGGTATTGTATTTGGTTTCATTTTCAGGATGCTGCTGTGAACAATTCTTCAAGCACATGTTTTGCACAATTATCCTCTGCTATACTCTACACGTTTAATTGATATATCATCTGATTATTTTTCGCTATTGCCTGTTTTTAAAAGGAATAGCATGACTTCTTTACTCCAATAGTTTTGCCATCTTTATAGCCACCAATCTACCACATCACCATGTGATTGGACAGTCGTGCTTATAAACAAGATTAAACCTATGTTCTTTTTACAATATAGAGATTACTGTACACTGGTATGGGATGCTGCATGGTACGATGGTTAACACACGGGACGCTGGTTCCATCTGCCAGGTTCTTGAATCCCCTCTGCCTCTGTCTCTGTCCACCCACCCGTGTAAATGAGTACACCGCAGTCGATTGGCAGGTTGTGTGCGATGGGGTAAAGTGTGGGTACTCCCATCTCTTCCAAGACGTCTGGTCATGGTGAAAGAGTAGGCCAAAATACCTTCGTTGGAGGGGTTCTCAAGAGCTGTCTTGTGGAGGCCATTCTGCCAGAAGTGGCGCGAGGAAGAAATTGCAGCGCTGCACCTTTACCCACCGTACAACTCTGATTAACAACAAGCGCTGGAGAGTAGAAGGAGTTGTTCTGAATGCGTAAACAAGAACGTGGGTGAGCTTATGCACCAATTTCTGTTAAGGTTTACTCAATAAGCAATGGATTGTTGTCATTTTCCCTGTTTGCAACAATTAAGCTGTTTTTATCGTTAATATCAAACATAACATGCTCCATGAGTTGTTCAGAGCCATGACGTATATTTGAACGTAATTGTGTGTGAGGAAGTGGATGTCCAATATGCAGATGTATCATTGAAGCGTTTCAAGAGTAACAATGTAGAAACATGTGTTGGAAACAATGAAGTCACAACTGTCAATAAATCAAATTGCATATTTGCTTGTGGAGGAGTGGACAGGTTACATGGGTATTAAGTCGTAGGTAATCGTACACCATTGTTATAGATAAGGCAGTTTCACAAAGAGCATCTTGGTTGTCCAAGCAGTGTCTTTCCGTTGCCAAACAATCGTTGCAGTATCTGAAGTTAAACCACTGGTAAAGCCTGGTCAGGTCGGAAGGCGTCTTGTTTCTCATTGGGCGCTGCTTTCATTAACAACACATCAGATTACGAACTGTGCTGTTTGTGTGGCTCATTCAGTTTCTATTGAACATGTGTGATACATCCTATGCGGCAATGTCGGATGCTGTAGTGGTGTTATGATTAGCCAACTGGGCTGGCAATGCAGAGGTCGCCAGTCCGGTTTGATCTCCCCGCCCGGCAGTTGAAACAATGGACACGTTTTTGAAAATTGGGGACTTAAATGTTGCAACTTCCTGGTGGTTTAAAGGGAATTTTCAACAGCCGTGTGCCACCATTTACCACCGTACTTTTACGAGCGAATGTGACATGGCTTTGCCATTAAATGTCAGCGTGGCCTGGAATTGCGTATGCTATCGCTTGACTAAGAATGTCGCGGTCATAATTGGCGTCCTCGTAAACTGCAACACGTTACAAATGTTACCTGGACACACTCCGTGCCTTAGTCCTCTTTTCAGGTTATGAGCCCTCGGCTCGCTTTGTTGACAACAACCAAGCCGCCATCAACCGGAACGACCTCGGTCGCCGTTTGAAGCAACCTCACACACATTATGGGATGCTGCCGTGGTCTAATGATTGATACGCTGGATTTTCAATGCAGATGTAGGTTCGATCTCCCGGTGCGGCATTTGAAAACAATGGTAAAGTGTTTTGTTTAACCCCCCGTGCATCTGTGACCCAAAGAGTACAAATCGGTACGGCACAGTCGACCAACGGGGCAAGTCGTATATGGCGGGGTAACGTGCGGGTACTCTCACGTCTTCTAGGACGTCGAACCGGCATGGAAAATGAGGCCAAATACCCTCGAGTGGGTCTTTTAGTTTTTCAGTTTATTTATTTGGTATAGCCCTGTGAGCCATTCGGCTCTTGAATCGGGTGTAACCACAAAAAACAAAAACACGAACAAGAAAACATCTTAAAGTGACTATGTGACTGTGCAAACAGAAAATCCATGAGAAAAACAGCAAAATATTCCTGAAAAAAGTACTGGCAGTTCACGCACAATGACGAATGTCAGGACCACATGGGGAATGTTTCTTTACGAACTCTTACACCGGCAAATGGATCCCCCCCCCCCCAAACCAGAGGGCAACAACATTTTCACTGCGACGAAGAAAAAGCCATCTGAAAAAATTGCACACCATGAAACGGGTGTTGAAATGTTGAGAACGAGCGCCTAAGAAATTATGTTTTTGGACGGTTACAACATTCAATGACACCACAGGATTTAACAGCAGCATTGAGATCGGATACTGGTCACAAGTGTCAGGGACAGGGCATCCCACGGACACACGCTGGATGTTGAGGCAGTCGAGACAGCAGACCGTTCAGCCATTTCTCCACGGGATCTCTAGGCGCGTAGCGAATCGACTTTCTAGAGCTCCTCGTGGAGGCCACCTTGCGAGGAGTAGCATAGGCTGTTGGTTCCCTGGTAAGTAACTTTTATCGCTAATAGCCTGCTCTAGACAAATTCTTCGACCACATCAATTCCATACACCCAGCCATCAGATTTACCATGGAAGTCGAAATAGATGGCAAGATACCTTTTTTGGATGTCCTAATTAAAAAGAGACCTGATGGTTCAATGAGCCACTCTGTCTACAGGAAAGCTACCCATACGGATGCTTATCTGAAACCGGATTCCCACCACCATCCATCACAGAAGAATTCTCTCATCAAGACTCTGTATCATAGAGCCCAATGCATATCCGACCAGGAACACATAAGCAGTGAACTCAAGCACGTACACCAAGCTCTTAGGGCTAATGGTTACTCCGACTATACAATCCGCAAAGCTATCACTCAAACCATGAAGAAGAACCCTCTTGAGGAGCCTTTCAAAACCATCACTTTACCCTACATTGCTGGGATCACAAAAAAGATCTCCAAAATCTTGAATAAACACAAGATCCAGGTCCGTTTCAACACATTACATAAAATCCGTGATCTGGTTCCGTCTGTAAAAGATGTGATTCCGGACATACAATACCCTGGTGTCTACAAACTAAGTTGCCTCTGTGGTAGTAGTTACATTGGAGAAACCAAACGCCATATCTCGGACCGCATTCGTGAACATAAAGCAGACCTTAAACACGGTAGGACCAACACCTCGGCCGTAGCAGATCATTGTTCTAATTCAGTAGGCTCACATGCCATTGACTTTTCCAAGACGGAGGTTCTTTGTAAGCCATCTGGCTTCCATGAGAGATTCGTTCATGAGGCTATCCACATATACAAACACAGAGACAATTTCAACCGAGAAGATGGATTCTATCTTAGCAATCATTGGAAAGATTTGATAAATCATTTCAGTTCTTGATTGATTGTTCACGCTTACAGTGCCTTTCAGACAGCATACATAAAAACAAATTTCGTCTCCCCCCTCCTCTTTTCAAAAAATAGATGGACTAGTCCTGGCAAACTGCCATCGTTGCGCGTGACGCAAACGTTATTTTTATATATATAAATAAATATGCCGTTTTCAAAATAAATTTATGCAAACCGACACACCTGATGATGACCGTTTGAGTTATGGTCGAAACGTCGTGAGAATTTTTTATTGTTTTATATATATTTTGTTATTTTGTTGTTTCTCTTCAACGTGACTTTACCGAAAAAACTAAGAATATGAATTACTGCAGTCACGAAAGCTTTAAATCAAAATTTAGGGTTGTACTCTTCACATTTGCCTCTGCATGGTATCCTTAATGAGGCATTAACGAGGTCTAGACAGAGGCACCCACATCCCCATGCCCGCAAAGCAGCACGTGGATTTCGCATTTAGCCTCCGTTCAAATATAAAGTGAAAGAGCAGAAAAAAATACAGTGTTGAAGTAAACAGTTATTTCTCTATGGCACCCTTATTACGAGATACGTATACAGGGTGCTTTAACATTTTTTAACACTTCTGAGAAATGTGCCTCCGGCCCTGGAGAGCACCTGGAGAAGATTCCAGGCATGTGTTGACAATGATGGCGAACAAGTGGAGACCCCTTTGACTTTTTGAAACGATTAGCATACATTTGTTATCATGTTACAGTGTCTTATCTGTTATTTTTCCATTGAAAACGATAGTCCCATTATACGTGTTAACATTTTTTGAAGCAACCTGTGTAATTCATATATAAGCGATAACGTTTCGGGTGCTGCTGTTTTGTGTAACGGTGAGCACTGTGGGCTTGCAATCCAGAGGTCGCTGGTTAAATCTCCTGGCGCGGCAGTCAAATCAATGGCACAAGTTTCTTACATTTCCCTCTACCCCTGTCCACCCATCATGTGGAGGGGTTAAACGTGAGTACTCTTCTGAGACGTCTGGCCAGCGTGGAAGAATAGGCCAAGCACCATAAAGAGACGCTCGCTAGCACGCCCTCCAGTTGGAGGCCCTTCGACCAGTAGTGGCGAAAGCAAGCAATTGGAGGGCTGCACATTTTCCAGCATCTTTTAGATTTAAAAAATGTTACAATTGATACAAATTAACTTTGTGATATTGACCATGCATCGGAATTCAGGTTACAAACTCAAAGTCCTTGACTTGATGTGGACAGCAACAAGAGCGAACCTGTGCAACAAGGTGACGTCACGGATAGGTTTCATTCTGCATGGAAGGTGCAAGTTTTTGTTTGACTTGCTCTTTCAATCTTATAATGCACAGTTATGCAACTTTCGAATGGGCATCATTAAACAATCTTTATTTTCTACAGGTAGGTATTTTACATCACATTGTAGCACTGTCATTGTTTAAATAAAGTGCATTGGTTGATATTTGCAATTTCTTCTGGGCAGCATTCCACATTGTGCCAGCATTAGCCTAAGAGTGCCCCTCAACCTTTTAGAAATGACAATAGATGACCAATTCGTGCGTACATGCTGTTCCGGTACACTTTTTGTCACCGATTCTAAGCAAAATTAGTCAAAAAAAGGTTCAGCCCTGCAATTTATTGGCTACTGAGGGAGTCTAGGAGGTGATTGGTCTACTCTTCCATGCTGGACAGACATCTTGGAAGAGGTGGGAGTACCCACACTTTACTCCACTGCACGCTATCTCCTGATGAACTGTGGTGTAGCCACGTATATACCTACTGGGGACGGATGGGGCGATCTAAGAAACCTACCCATTATTTAAACAGCCACGATGGGAGATAGAATCGAGCCAGTGACCATGTAAATTGTATTTTGATCTCCTCTGCGCAACAATTTCGGGAGCTCATGGTGATGTTGGGCACGGTAAAAGCTGCCGAGGGGGTGCTGCAAGCACCCCTGGGGGAAGCCGGATGGCCGCCTACGACCGAGAGCTCCGCGGCCGAGCCCGCGCGGTCATCGGCCGCCATTTTGCGGGAAGCGGCGCAGCCGACGGCCACTATTTTTGCGCAGGATGCGTGAGGCAGCACAGGTGACGGCGGCTCCGGTAGCAGAAACAAAGACGGAGGAGGCGGTGGCAACCTCGGCGGTGGGATGCAAGGCAGCTGATCGACCCCGCAGACTGCCCCCCGTGAGAGAATTAATGGTGCGGGGGGTGATTGTGCTGCTTTAACCCGCAGAGTTAAGGCCGCATACCTGTCCGTGGACTGGACAGAGGGGGAGGCTTTGAGAGCACTGCCGACTGCATTTAATGATGACGTTCTGGCAGCGTTCCTGGCTATTCCCGACGAGAGGCGAGCAACGCTCCGGGACACATACAAGGAGATGGCGGCAGTCTATGACCCATCATCAACCACGCGGAGAAAATTCCTGCAGCGGAGGCAGGGGGAGGCCGAAACGGCCCTCGCTTATCGCAGCGCATTGATGGCACTAGGGTAGGCGGCGTACCCGCTTTTGAATCAGGTGGCACTCGACTCCCTCATCATGGACAAGATATTTGGGATAGCAATGGAGGGGGTCATTCTGCCGCCCAGCCCCGACAGGCGAATCGCGACACATCAGAGACCCGGCCCCACGTACCACATCACGCACCTAGGCCATCACAAATTTCAGAGGTCATCTCCACCCCTCATCCCCCGGTCAGTGCGCAACCAACAGAGCGGGTCGGTAAAGGGGTGGCCAAGTTTGGGCATGCAATGGCAAAAACTGGCGCGCTAAGTAATAGCAGCCGCAGTAGGGTCTTCGGCCGTCGCCGGCTCCATTCAGCGGGTAGAAGTGCGAATCTTAGTGGACACAGGAGCCTAGGCCACATCATTTCCGACAATTTTAAGTTGTTACCACTGAGAGACCGCTATGTCAGGCCTGTGGTCAAGGCATGTGTGGCAGCTAACAGTGGGAGCTTGGGAATTGTGGAGCAAATAGAGGCTTCTATCAAAATTGTGGAGATTGAGATGTCGGGACTGGTGCTGGTCTCAAAAACACACTGGTGGTGCCTTGCCTTTTGGGTATTGATTTTTTGTATAGGATGACCCCACATGCCTACATAGGGTTTTCCCCGTTTTTTATGTATGGCCAGGAAAATGAACCTCCCATTGAGGCTCAATTGGGCATAGCATCAGTGAAAAAGAGGTCGACCATGCCTGTGCCCCTGCAGGTCACGCTCGAGCGGATATCGGAAGCACGTGAAGCAGCCAAGGAGAACACTGCAAGGGCCACAGGCCGCTAACGAAAAGAGCGCTGCCCACCTTGAGCACGTGCTCCCGTGGGCTGTAGGGGACAGAGCATGGTTTCACTGCCCGCAGGTGTCACTACATACATCTCCTAAGTTGCACCGTCCATGGCACGGTCCGGTGGAGGTGATAGAGATTAAGCGGACGCAGTGTGTGTGTGTGCAGGCAGGACGTCGCCGGTGGTGTATTAACCCGCCGCGCCTGAAGCCTTATGTACATCCCCAGCCAGATTCCTCCCCAATGTCTATGCGGCCGGTGTCTGGTGTGTCCGATGAGTTGGGGCGGTGAGCTGGAATAACCGAGAAAAATGCGTTGTGCCGGCCGCAGTTCACGAAGCCCTGAAGTCAGGGGAGCCCCCGGATTCCGCCATGGGCGAGGGACCACTGACAGGAGATCGGTCGATGTCTTCAGGGAAGACTGGGGACGAGCCTTCCCCTCCATGGCTTGTGGGAAAGCCCCCTGCCACCCAACGAGGTGCGACAACCCACCAAGAATGATGGTCCAATGTCCAGGACCTGGTCATAGAGTGGGATATTCCGTTGACGGATCACCGAAAAATGTTATGTTAATTTGCGATCGGTTGTTTGGAATGTCCGTTGGTTGTTGTGGGGATCGGGTTGGTTCACGCCGCGTGCATTGTACGAGTTTTTTTGGTTCCTCGGGTGAGTTCGATTTTACCGCTCATCTGTCCTAATACACGGTGTGTTCATCAGATGGTTGTTGTTACGCAGATGGTTCTGCCCAAAAAAGAGGTTATGTTAGGATTGTGTTCGCTGGGACAGCTATATTTTTAAGAGGGGGGTGATGTAAGGGCAGTATGTAGCCTAGTGGCCGCAAATAATGATTGCAGAAATGAGGACAGGCAGGGTTAAGTGAGGTAACTGGGTGAGGAGTCACTGCGGGCGGAGGGGTGGAATCCACGAGGTGTTAGTGAGGCTAAGGAAATCTCCGACAGGAGAGAGTTTGGGAAAAGGGGCATGGCGGAGCCAAGGTGAGATCAAAGGCAGCGCGGAGCTGGCGTGGGGGAGTCGGGGTCCGGACCATCGTCGCTGTCATCTCTGTGGATCACCCTCATCGTCTTGGAAGGCTAGCGAAGGGAGTTATATATTTACGCCGTAGCTACTACTCCGACAGCTCCTATATAGTCAGTCTGCTATGTAGTGAGCGTCATGTAGCAGTTACATAGAAGTCACCCAGTTGTAAATTAGTCAACCTGTGTCCATCTGATAACCTGTCATCAAGTCGGGTGGACTGTATTCTAATAACACCCAGCTCTGTGATTCTGTCATTCTGTGACTAACGCGGCACGGATTGGTTGAAGTGCGTCACGTGACCGGGACCAAGCAGCTAACCAACGCTTGGCGGGGCTGTAGAGGGGCGGATAAAAGTCCGCACCGAACCAAACCCCCAGCAAGGCCATCTACTTAACGACGAGAGGAAATTCACACGAAATGTCTTTTTCAATTAAGTATTCCAGATGTAAAATGATATAAGCTTTTAATGAAGAAATACAATTATCTAATTCAAAACATAATACAATTCAAAATATGTTTCATTTTAAAACTTCAAAACGGAGCATCGGGTGCTTGCGTGAATGTGTCAGTTCGTGTAATTTTTTCGTGACATTCCTGGCCGAAGGCCGTAAATGGTTGTGTGGGGGCGCCTAAGGCGCCCCTGAACAACCCCTAGTTGTATAATAAAAATATATATATCTTAAGCAAGACAGCGTCTCTGAGTGCTACACTACACATGCATCAGTGGAGAAGAAGTAAAGGCTTTGCGAGTCTCGAGACATTTTCACAAGAGTCCTGCAATTAGACATTTTGGCTAATTCATTATTGATTTCATACTTATAGGTCACCAACATCCTTGTTTTACTGCCTTTTACAGGTCACCTTGTAGCCTAGTAGGCGGGTGGTTCTTGATGTCTGCATGAACCGCCGCACCCATCTCTAAAACCCTGTTGACAGTGCCAGGAAAGATGACTTCTAATCATCCGTAACTTTTACCCTGCAGCAATGTGCATGTCTAATTAAAAAACTGTGGTGAATTGCAAACGCGTTGTTTTTAGAGAAGCACGGGCATGCTTCATGGCTTTACGAATTCTTTCATATAGTGGAGAGTTGACAAGGAACGTGTATATGGTCCTGAGGTTGGTGGGTGAGACAGTGAATGGCTTAATAAGCAGCCGCATGGTGAATATCTGAAACTGTGCAAGTGGTGGTGTTGCTATGGGGTTCAGAGTGATGACTGCCATTGCAGTAAGCATTCCGAATCGCAGGTTTTAACCAGAAACCCTACCCGAAGGCCAGCAGGTATGAGCTCGAAGATGTAACTTGACATCAGCGCTTGCCGTGGCGATGAATACTGCTTGGCATGAATCCAACACTGCTATCCAGGGCCTACCATTCTGAGAATGCAATGTGAGAAGTCACACGGCCCTACTCGTCCGTTTAAACACGTATGTGAGATTCTTTCCTCACTCCAAAAAAATTTACAGCGGCTTCCTCTATCAACGTGCTGCTGAATCTGAGCTACTGTCTCATCAGCTATTCAAGGTGAGTACAGTTTTGGATAAATATTTGTTTTATAGTTATAGCAATATTCCCTTTATCAGTTCACCACTTGGATGAAGGCCTCCCCCACACCCTGTTGGTCCAACGGTTTGTTTGAACATACTTCACCACGCTGGTCAGAAGCAGGTTGAATGGTTTGACTCAGGACCGGTTTATCAATCACTCGCCACTGTTAGCTGTGATTAGGAATCAAACTCAGGTAACCACGTTCACATTGCAGTGCGTTTACCACGTTGCCACAGCTCGAGGCCAGTTGTTTTATAGTAACTCATTGTACACAAGTCACTCTTCCAACCCAAGCTGGTTCGGTGCCAGTTGCAGACTAATTTCTCTGAACATTCTAACCAGCTTTAACTGGTTGTGGACTCCATAACGCGATGAGGCAGCTGGCCCACGTGGTGTGTGGCGTTTCTGTAGACTGGGCAAATGCTTGCGTTGTTTAAACTTGCAAAATGTTTGTGCAAGCTGTCTGCTGTTGCAGTACTGTCCGGCATGCGCTCGACATCAGTGTGTAATATTTTATACATACGTACATCAGAAGTCATCTTACCGAAACTATCTTTGAGCAGAATTCTTAGCATTATTGTGACGATTAGCTCACTCACTCTTTAGGCAAGTTTCAAAGTCTGAGTTATTTTTATTCCTTTAACACCCGTTATAATGATGCTACTATAATGCAATGGTTAGCATACTGCGCTTGCAATCCAGAGGTCGCCAGTTCAATCAACCAGCATGGCAGTTTAAACAATGGGCACGCTTATTAAATCCCGCAGCCTCTTGTTCACTCAGCAGTATAAATGGGTAGACGAGCGTTCGTTTATTGGCATGTCGCATGTGACATCTGACCAGCATGGAAGAGGACCAAATACCCTCTAGAGGGGCTCTAGAGATCCCTCTAGAGGAGGCCCTTGCACCAGCAATGGCGTGAGCGAACAGTTACAGGGCTGCGCCTTGACCTACTCGTGTTCTGTGTAATGATGACTTGACACACTTGTCTTGAGATGTTTGTTTATTGAGGAGACACCTTCACTCAAACAGGCGGAGACCCCACTACAACAGCCCCGTGTCTTCCGTGCATCTCCCTTATATACGGACCGAGGCCACGCCACCCCCCCTTCCCGAACCTTCTCGCTGGCTCTGGACGCTTGCTCCACCAGCAGACTCTACCGTCCTCTTCCGTCACCTGACCACACTCCCATTCTCGATCATTCCCGGAGCCACCAGTCCCTTCATACTGCAAGCTGACACCCCTGTCATTACCTCCCGTGGCCATTAGTCCACTCACACCTCAGGTTGATTCTACTGTCATTACATATGTGTAGTGGAATAAATAGGCACATGGGGGTAATTGGTGAGATTGCGCGGGAACAGGACAGTAGGGGTCATATTGGGACGATGAGGTAACGATTGGGCCAATTAAGCTGGGGGGGAGCCAAGAACGGCTGTGATTGGCTGGTGTGGTTGTAAGGGTTGGGGTGGCGTCTTGAAGTCTGGCGAGGTAACATGCGCACAGGCACGCGGAGCGTCGTTGGGACGCGGGTTAATTAATTGGAGAGTAATGAGAGCAGGGATAAATTGGGGGAGACGCGAGGAGAAACGGGAGTTGGAGTCGGGGGCTGGACGAGGCAGGACGTGGAGCAGCTGAAGAGAGAAGTAGCCAGCAGTGGAGAGAGCACAGTGATAGCGGAGAGCGGAGAGCAGAGACGAAGCAGTTAGCAGTGGAGAGAGCACAGTGATAGCGGAGAGCAGAGACGAAGCAGTTAGCAGTGGAGAGAGCACAGTGATAGCGGAGAGCGAAGAGCAGAGGCGAAGCAGCCAGCAGTGGGGGAAGCACAGAGACATCGGAGCTGACGGAGAAGTAGAGATTGGAGAGACAAAGGCGGCGAGCGAGTCGAGTGAAGCACGGCGAGCGAGCTGTGGCAACAAGGGAACTGTGGAGCATTGAGGACATGTGGAGAACTGTAAATAAAGTGGTGTTGGAAGAAAGACAAAAGTTGTCCGAGTGAAATCAACCACTACATATGTATCACGCAATCCCACCCACTGCCATTTGCATGTTCATCTTGTGCGAGTGACTGTGTGGGTTAGTTGATCAGCTGGTGGCATGTGGTAGGGTAAAGTGTGGGGACTTCCACCTCTTTCAAGACATCTACCCAGTAGTGGTAGAGTAGACCAAATCACCTCCATAGTGGTTTTCTCGCTTGAATCGAGGCGCTTCCGTCAGCAGTGGCGCGAGAGAGTGTTACAAGGCTGCACCTTTACCATACTTTTATTTTCTTATCGGCAACATAGACAATTCACAATTCACGAAAGCTATTTCAAACCTGCATGGACAAGATGAGTCACGTTTTCCATGCACCATAAAGCATATATTTTAGTAATTTATTACATACTGTGTGTATACAGTAGTTTGACTCGGATAAGGAGATGTTTTAACATCTCTCATACAGTACATCTCAAATAATGGAAATGCATTATGGCTACAAATGCTAGCTGTTAAATGTATTTACGTTCAAACTTGATTCGAAGCTTTCGTGACTGCAGGAATTACTCTTTGGTTCTTTTGGTAAAGTTACGTAGAAATAAAATAAAATAAATAATAGAATACGACGTTTCGATTGCAACACAAGCAACCGTCATCAGGTGTTAATGAATGAGAAAACAAACCTAGTAAACTTAGAAATGTAATGCAATGCAACACAGAGAGTTGGCTAACAACTGTTAACACTTTATCTGGTTGATTAGGTTCTTCCAAAGATTGCTAAATTTGAGAGACAAACACAGACACGGAGACACATAGCTAGAGACACACAGAGACAATGCCTCGACAAAGAGTCGTTGTTTCTCTGTGTGTCTCTGTGTCTCTCTCTCTCTGCTGGTGTGTCTCTCTGTGTCTCCGTGTCTGTGTTTGTCTCTCTCTCAAATTTAGCAATCTTTGGAAGAACGTAATCAACCAGGTAGTGTCAACTGTTGTGTTAGCCGACTCTCTGTGTTGCATTGCATTACATTTCTAAGTTTACTAGGTTCGTTTTCTCATTCATTCATACCTGATGACGGTTGCTTGTGTTGCAATCGAAACGTCGTATTCTATTATTTATTTTATTATTTCTATGTAACTTTACCAAAAGAACCAAAGAGTGTATTTACATTCTTAATGCTGTTATACCTTGCTGAAATGTATTTACTTGAAGACAATATATTTCGTATTTTGTCTGTGTAATGGCAGAGCCAATACCCATTTGAACATTGATATTTGTTAGAAAAGCCTCTGCAAACTTAAAATGAAGTTAAATTTCGATTTAAAGCTTTCGTGACTGCAATGATTCATCTTCTTTGGTTCTTTCGGTAAAGTCACGTAGAATGAGAATAAAATAATAAATTGATAAAATAAAATAACACAATAATATTCTCATGACGTTTCGGCCACAACACAAGCGGCCTTCATCAGGTGAAGGGACGAGACTGTCTGGTAGGACAGCGCTGGAGTATGAATTCCTGCAGTCACGAAAGCTTCAAATCAAGATTGAAAACTCATTTCTTTAGATCTACTTTTCGTGGTTAGTTTGTTGTCCTTCCTCCGCACCTCCAATTAGCACGGTTGGCGACGTACGCTTCGAAAGAAGTGCAACATACATAAGTAAAACCCAACAACAGAGATTTTGAGCTCTATTTTAATGAATAACTTTCTGCCGACACGTAAAAAAATTACTACAACTGGTAAACACTGCTGGTTCGTCAGCACAAAGGTCAGCTCGTAAATGTCAAGATGTTTATTATTTACTTTCATCGGAAGAAACAACCCTTCATCCAGTGTTACTTAAACGATGTCTGATCATGAAAACAGCAACACTTAAAATACCATTGAACTAATTCTAATGTGAAGTATGCATTCCAGACATAAATTGTGATGATAATTTACAGACATTTGCGAATCATACTGCTTGATGAAGGCTTCCCCACACCATGCGTGTCATGAGGATTGTTTGACCATACTTCACCATGCTCGACAGTGTGGACTGGTGTAGAGTGGGGACCCAGAACCAAAACAGATATCAATTGACACTGATGTTAGCTGTGGTAAAAAAAAATTGGTTACCAAATATATAACCCAGCGATGCTAAACACTGCGCCACCACTCCCCCAAGCATACATTTCACTATTACATCTCTATATCTTTTCAAAAGGTGATTAAGTCTTCTTATAATAATGAATACAACTTTTCAAAGTATGTGTTACTTTAAGTTAAAACATGAACATATGACAAAAACATTTCTATTTTCAGTGGGGTATGAGGTTTTTTGTTATCATGATACATTTTTGGCAAAGGTATTTCTGTCAAACATCGTTCTAAAAAACAGGAATATTGCACGCACCTGGGTTATTGGACTGCAGCGTCTCCGAATTATCTGGCCTTTTGTCAGTATAATATTGCATTCCCATCATCCGAAATCTGTTCCATGTATTTCTTGAAGTGTCATTGTTTCAATTTTAATGCTTGGCAGATCACGATATTTGGAATTCAATTATATCGACAAATACATAAGAGTTTTAGTAACCGAACGTTCACCCGTTTTCAGCGGTTTCAAGTGACATTACATATTGTACTTCACGTGAAACACACTTCACTTGTGCGGTTTTATGAAAATAAATTAGCATAAAAAAACTGCACGTGGTGCTCATTTTCACTGCGGGATGGCAGTAAACGCTCAATGCTGCGTCTGAATTTGAGTACCACTTTTGATTGCTTTCCAACTTTCCGACGGGATGTCGCTTCGAGTTGGCCTCCTTCATTGGGAGTTCCAGAAATAAACGCGTTTAAACATAGCACTTGTTTATAAGAATATCGCGAAGCTAATTGAAACATTGGCATTTGAAGACTTTTATATGAAAATTATCAGAAGTGCATCGTGAATGTTTATCAACACCAACATATACACACTACCGCTTGGGTTTATCGCCACGTGGAGAGAATTCAGCTCCTGAAGAAGCTCCCAGCCCACGGAGCGGAACTTCAGACAATGCAGAACAAAATTTTGGCACCGTAAACTCAGCTGTGGGGATATATGTTTTTTTTTAAAAGAGAAAGGCATACAAATGAGGAAAGGAGTGGTCCAGGCGATTCGTCAAGGGGATTCGTTATGTATGTGTAGTGGGTTGCACAGAGGCGCACACTCGAACACGTTTATTCTTAATACAACGGGGTAACCATATAACCACTTGACGGGATAACGATATAGGGTGGTAACCACCATGCGTAACTACGTAACCACTCGACGGGATAAGGACTTCGGGTGGTGACCACCACGGTTAGCTACGTAACCACTCAATGGGATAACTACATACTCGGACCAGGTCAGTTAACTCCCTGTCTGGTCCACGATGCCGTGCGTGAAGCCCGAAGACCAAAGACAACCTGGCAGATTCCATTCCCAAAACGAACAGCCAAGATCGCTCTCGGGACTCGGCCTTTATGGGCTACGGCGTGGCCAGGCTCCGCCCTTGGCCATGCCCCCTTCCAGATCCTTCTCGGAGACTCTGGGCCCACATCACGTGTCCCTCTCACCTCCTCTTTGGCCCTCGTTACTACCTCATCCGGTCACGTGCCTTCTCGGGTTCACCCAGCCTATCATGTCCTCACCCGACCTCTCTCGCTGTCACCAAAACTATGCCCCCTAGGGACTCTTCCGTTCCGTACTCATCCCGGTGCTAGAGAGAGACTCCACACCGACACTACCGCCCTTCTCTCGGTACTGGCGCTACACCACAGAGACACGATACACACCACTACACATGTATGCATGTGGAACATTTCACACCGTACATAGGAAACTGTGCTCATCGGAGGTTATGTAATTGTCAGGCCTCACTAAACAGATTTTGTTTTTACACACAAGCTAAGTGTTTGTGGGATGGAATCAAAGAGTTAATTGCCCATCTATGGGTGGAGTTATTTATAAGCAAATGAAAATGGGATTGTGGGTTCAGTCAGGGAGAAGGAGTGGAGGGGATCGCAGATCTTGAGGTAAGCTTATTTTTGTTCATGTCAAGTATATAGCTAATATATTCAGTCTTTTGAGGATAAGGATTATGCCTGTCTGTATCTTAAGTGAATTTGAGTTATACTATCCACGAAGTTGTTATTTAACAATGGGGTTGGTTGTGTTAACCATGTCCATTGCTGTCCCAGGATCCTCCTGTAAATTAGACATTAGTATCTAAAGATTACAGGTATAAACGCATTCAATAATCATGTAAAAATAAAAAGCAGCTCTCTCATATGGTTAAGTAAACAGGTAAAATGTTAATTTTGTAATAAGAGAAGTTCAGAATGATTTATGTCAGCAATATTTATGGAACATCTTGCTTAACGTTACCAGCCTTAGAGCATCAGGAAGAGACATTGTATGGTTTGAGTTTGTCTCTGGTCAAGTGTGTTGCATATGTAAATTGTAACCAAGTTATATTTAGGGGTGGATGGTGACTTGGTGAAGGGGAGAATACACACTGTCCTTGCAATCCAGAGGTTGCCGGTTTGATCTTCTGGGAATGTTTCTTAAATCTCTCAGCCTCTGTCGATCCAGCAGTACAAATGGCCTAACCAGTTAGTTGATGATGGGGTAAAGTGTGGGTACTCTGATCTCTCTGATACGTCTGGTCGGTGAAGGGAAGTCGGTAAATGCCCTCTAGAGAGGCTCTCTACCTGTCGACTACAGTTGTGACAGTTGTTTTTGTTCCACATTTCCGTCCACTCCCTCTATTAAAGTTTGTATACCTAAAGACATTGTACAAAGTATTTGAAGGCAATCTGACGTGTTGATGAACAATCAACTGCGACGATTTTTGTTACTAGTAAGTTCTTGATTACATGTTAAATAAAATCACAGGAGATGGTCTTCAAGAAGCAAGATACTAAAGCTGTGTTTATAGAGACAGTCTCGTGTCTTCATATACATGCACACAACAGATCCCATTCATAACTTCAATGGAAATTTGGGAAAGGAAATCATGGTGGAATAAACAGCACCACTGTGTATGAAATAAAAAGTCACATTTCAAAGGGTGGGTGTATCAACAGCGTTTGAAAACGGGCTCATTGTATGGCCTGCGTGACATCACACTTATTCTTGGTGTCGGCTGTAATGCGTATTTTCAGCTGCATAATTTTCTTCATGAAAGAAAAGCCAAGGCTTTGGCTGCCGGTTGACACATGTGAAAGATGAAACAACGATTGAGCAGAAATAAAGTAAATGCTTTAATGACTTTATCCTAGATTTAATGAATGCGGTCTATTGGGACATTTAAAACGACGTTGAAGGGATTACAGTGCTTGGAAACTGCTGTAGTCAGAGCTCCGTGTAAGTTTGACATTTCTCAACAAAGGCGATGTGCACCTGGCAGGTAATCCACTTACAGGAAATGTTATGTAATTAGAAAATCACAGGGATGTGTAAGAACGGCTTTGCAAGATAAGCTCAAGCATTATTGCTGGTGAAATACTACCGGTGAGCTAAAAAGAGCATTGTTGAGTTTTTACTCTGTTATTGGTGCATGGTGGTCCGTGAAAGCTTGTTGAGGGTTGACGTTGGTCCATAAAAGTTTTGGCCCACTTTTCCATGCTCGTCATACGTATTGGAAAAGTTTAGAGTCTCGTCCTGACACTTTTTTACCCCACTGCACATGATGTGCTGGTTGACTGAGGCGTGCCCATTTATCCTGCTGGGTGAACAGAGGTGGTGGGATTTAAGAAACTTTCCCAATGTTCTAAATGTTTTTTTTCGGGAGATCGAACCCGGGGCCTCAGTAAGTCCAGTTTACTAGCCCTTACCCTACACCAGTATCCTATTATTGCAAGTTTCAGTCTTTATTTATCCACGCAAGCATTCCTGAGGCTCTGCGTGAAAAACAAATTGGGATCACTATTACAAAGCAAAACAAAGCAGAACAAATGTGTCAGTAACACTTCCGAAAAAAACAATGTAATCGGTGACGTTTTGGGCAATGGCCTTCTTGTTAGCACGTACAGAGAGATGCCGTTGAGACGGACTTAATGGAGGTTGAGAACTGCACTGACCACCATGGGGCCTGATGAAAATTACAATTTTAAAGTGTTTTCCGATGACCAGTTTTTAAATAGGCATCTGAATTGTTACCTAATAGTAACTATTGAGTCAGACAATCCCTTCCATTAAAAAAGTATTACTAAATAAACACCTTTATATTAAAAGTAAAATTCTACTTGTGAGCATCGCCAAATTATTTGCATAACAAAGCAGTTCTTTAGATTTTGGTTTCCTTTGATCGGCGATTATGTAGCACGTTATGTAGTACCTTATGCAGCACGTTATGTAGTATTTCACATTTTTAGTCGACTCAAATTTAATTTACAACAAGCCCTTCGCCAGTATTGGTACGAATAAGCAATTGAAAGTATCCCGCTTTAGCTTGTTACCCTGTCAGTGATCTGAGTTTTAACACATTTATTGTGAGCAGTCTCTCCTACACGTAAAGATCCACAACAATTACGGTAATGTGCACATTTGCGAAAATGCGCAAGAGTGTAAATTGACTGTATGTGTATGTCTATGTCCAGTTAAATTCAGTGTTGACCAGAGAAAATACATTGAATGTGTTTTTGTCTTATGACTGTAGGACCCTATTTAGCTAAACCATGAAATATCACGACCGCCCGCACCCTTCTCATCATAAGAAGTTTCTAGATCCGCCTCGGGGCTTTACAACTCGGCTTGAAATGAGATTTCCACTGATGCCCAATAGTTCTGTTCTGAAGAATGCCACCGTTTGTGCCATGGGGTTATCGTCAGCACACCGGACTTGCAATCCAGTGGTCGTTGTAACAATGGGCTATGGATGTTTATTCAACTTCTTTATGAACGTACGCAGGCCAACTGTGCTCATCGGAGGTGCAGCAATCGGCGGTGTTCATACTTCTCCACGCCTCTGTCCACTCTGCAGTACAGTACATGTATACGGAAAATGAGTACACAGTCTATGATCGGCAAGTCGTCTGTGTTGGGGGAAAGTGCGGGAACTCCTGAAGAGGGAAGAGTAGGTCGATGTACCGTCTCCAGGAGCTTTCTATAACGCCCTCTAGTGGAGGCCCTGTTGCCAGCAGTGCCGTGAACAAGCGCTTGCAAGGGCTGCTGCACCTTTCCCTACCAAATGTTCCTCGGGTTTAAAGCCGCTAATCTGGTTTTTCAACTCCCTCGACGCTTGCATGAGTCACGATGAAAGATGAAACGTTATTGTTCTCTCTTTAATAATTTTAATCACATTGACATGTGGTTGTTTGGGTTGTTTTCCATTGAATCGTACTCTTTTCATTAGAGTACTTGCAAAAATTGCTGTGATTATTTGAGAATGTAACTGGACATTCCAGCCTATCCTGTGAACCTGCAGACTTACAGTTATACCGGCACTCAGATACAGTGGTGATGCGGACATTCAGTGTCGTTTTATAGTTGAATACGCATGATGTAATCGAGGTCTATATGCAATGCAAATGTACATATAATGGATGTTTATACAAATTTGTAAATGCATCATGATGCAATGACGCATGACTATGTGGTAATAAAAAGTGGTGCTTTGCTCAGTGAGGTAGAAGACAGTAAACGTTTAATTGATTGGGAATCTGTCATTTGTCTCAGTCTGATGAAAAACTAAATAAAGTGTAACGTCTCCCATCTGCAATTCAAACAAATTATATATACGCAGTACAATAACAAAACAGCGGTGCTAGCACGGTTGTTAGGGCTTATATTGCTTGATAGATATTTTCCGAAGCACTGCTATGACATTACCACGAGAGTACAATGTATACCTATCTGTATATTTGAAAAAAATATTTTTGTACCCGATAATCTTATAATCCTATGAACAGGTTTATGACAAGTAATGTGAGATGGACGTAGCTTTCCAATGTAATTCTTGGAGCAGCATTCCAGACTCAAGTTAAGCTTGGCATGCTGATTGAAAGATAAATGCTTGAAAAGGCAGTGGGTGATGTCTGTGATAGATCGCTTTATGACTAGAGTTATGGTGGTATTATTTCCACAATAGAATACAATATAAATGTTGACGATATTATATTTATTGTGATATCAGTTGTCTGTAATTTTGTAATCGTACTTTTCATTATTCCTGTATTGCTCTTGTGCTTTGCTGTACTTTCAGCACAAATGAAGATATACACAACTTAAGGTTACCATACGTCTTCTGATCATTCTACCCTACAAAATGTAATGCTTATACACCACATCCTTTCAGTTAAATGATACATAATTAACTACATATTACAAACGATGAAAAATATATATCACCGCTCAGATGACAATTATTTTGGAACATTTTGTAAAGCACTCATTTGATGGTTAATATCCGCAGCATTTATCAATGGCATTACTGATAACGATAATTACGATGCAGAAATAATTTACGATCGTGGATCCTATAATATAACATCGTATAGAAAATGTATACTACTTTATTACCAATAAAATACTAGAAGTCATCTCTTTATGATCATGCACTCCTATAGAGATGAATGGGGGAGCTTGTCTTTGTGCCTATTGTAATGTAAATAATAATGCACCGCACTTCTCAGTCCACTGCTGGATAAAGTTCTCCCCGCATTGCGTCTGTCATGGGAGTTGTCTGGCGCTCCCACGCTGGTCAGTAGGTGTTGGTAAAGAGCATGGGGCAGTCAAGGCCGGTCGGTGGTGTTAGCCGTGGCTGGGAATCAAACTCAAGTCGCCGGGTTCAAAGCGTTGTGTGCTCACCACTGCGCAATGAAGCATGTGTGGGATCTCAGATACATTGAGTGCTGCACTTTGATCCCTCATCCAGGCCCCACTTGAGGACTCAAGAGGGCATACAAAATATTGTCTTCAAGGTCCTGGGGCTCCTGAGCCTCTGATGGCTGTGGCTTACAAATATTAGCCTTAAGAAACGGGACTGTACATGTTAGCGCCTTTGCGTAACGGTATGGACAATTACAGAGCGGGATACAAAAACCTGATGATCGCGCAATGTCACGCAAGGACCATGTGACCCTTTGTTATTTTTTAACTTGACAAATGTTGTTACATAACACAATTGGTACGATACACAAACATCTACTCTTACTGCCATTTATATGATGCCTAATGGAAGAAAATGGTAGAAGCATTTACCCAGGTGTGGGAAGTCACAGGCCGACAACAACAATAACATGAGGAAGCCTGCATTCTTCTTGCATAGTCATTCTGTTATCGTGGCATCACCCAAACGCACTGCTCACTGCATCTTGGCGTGCATTGTAGGGTTGCCACCTCTCGTGGCTTCCCCAGAATTGTCCTCTTGTTGAGATGGCTGCTGTTCTGGCAAATCTGTAAGTCTGCCCGGGACGTTAAAACTCTTCTTTGATGCCAGTTGCATAACAATATTACTATTAAAACGTACACCATTCCAGATAGTACGTTCACTTGCAGCGAGATATTATTCATCGTTGTGTGATATTTCCCATTTTTCTGCACCTAAGAGGTGGCAACCCTCGTGTGTTAACGCCTTGCATTCTGTCCGCACGGGCGCCGTTTGAGCGCAACGCGTGGCGGGGCGGCGATGTCCCCAGGCACCCGAGATGCTGCTGCGAGCTCAACCCCCAGAACGCGACTTGGGTACAGTGTCTCCCAGGAAACTAAACGGTGGCGAGATGTTAACTCGCTCGCCCGGTATACAGAAGGTCGTGGGCTCGATCCCTGATGTCTGCATATTTGCATGATCTCCCCGTGATCGCGTGGATTTTTTTTCCGGGTCCTCCGGTTTTTCCCTCCACATTTAGAAACATACGTTTAGAGTATTTGGCTGCTATACATTTCCACGCGATAAGCCGCTTCTTTGAGCTATCATTTGTGGCCAGGTCGCTTCTGAAAAAGGGATATACAGCTCAGTTTGCGGTTGTTGGCGGGGGCGCCTGTCTTTTAGGGGTTTGAGTGGCACTTTAATTTATTTTGCTAAGACTTCGCTGAGCTGTACTGCCTTGTTTTGGTATCGCTTGAAAAACATCTGAGGACACGGTCAGATAAAAGTTGCGGTTTGAACAAACTGCAGGGCTATTGAAGGGAGGGCCATAGCCCGAAGTGTACCCATGATATAGTTTTCATCTTAAGGCCACAGTGTTATTGATGAACGTGTTGAATCTTTTGGGCCCAGTTAAGTCCAGCAGACAGCATTGCGAGTTAATCATTTCAAACGAAAAATGTACATCCCTTTGTCAATCCATTGTTGTCAGCCATGGGGGTGGGGGCGGTGGGGTTGTCTGACCATATTTCACCAAATTAGTTCCCTTCAAGTTGCTGAATGGGAGCCCAGGACCGATCCAGATATTGCTCACCATTGATGTTATAGCTGTGGCCAGGAAACAAACTCAGGACGATGGGTTCAATATTGGCAGTGCACTGACCACAAGGCCACTGCTCCACCCAGTCTTAGTTGCACACTGACATAAAAAAATATATATGTACATAGAATGCAGGACACTGTTGTATATTCAAATTAAACTCAAAGCTCACTACCACGAGTTCTGTTAATTACGTGTATTAATTTACGTGTATTAATAAGTCAAAATGGTAACAATTTGGAAGCATCATCAGGTACTGTCTTCAATCTGAAAGTTGGCAATCACCTCCTAAACATCCCAATGTTTTGTGATTCTTGTAATATCTTTATTTGACGTCATCTACACATTTGTCCGGGCCGACCTCTTGCATTGCTCCACATGTTCTGATGTCCATTGTACACGGTGATGCATTCATAGATAACCCCACTGATTTTATAATGACCCTCTCACTGTCTCTCCACAGCTGATTGAATATTGTGCAAGCGATGGCTGTATATCTTACAGAGGAGACTTAATAGATTTAATAAGTGTATTGAGAATGTTGGGAGATGTGCAGAGGTATTTGGATTAAATGTTTCTCTATATTTTCTCCATATTCGTTTAGTGGTCTATATGTAAATGGAGCACTCTGTATAAAGGATAATTTCCCCATCTGAGTCTCTCAGCACCTATCCTGCAGACGCCATTCTTCTCTGTGCTTTAGTTATTGAATGCCGATTATTTAATTAGCCATTACTTTTAAAAACCTTTCGATATTAACGTTGTCTTTCCAGGTAATACATTTCAGTACTCTCTTATAAAACCACAAATCAAGATTTATTTTTTGATTCAATTATCCATTTATATTTGTAATGCTTCTAAATGCGACTGCATTTCTAGACACTCTACAAATAGGGGCGGAGACATGCACAGCTTTAGGATTTTTAAAAAATGTTTTTTGTGTTGTGGAGAGGCAGAATGCGGGAATCAAGAGATGATGTTTGAGTCGAAAAGCAAATTAAGCCGGGAGTCATGTGCAGTAAAGTCAAAACTTGTAAATGTTTACATGCTCACGCTTGGGCAGTTCTCATGTTCGTTGGTAGCCCTAAAACATTGAAAAATAAATAAATTCCACATTCTTATGATGGGGGCAAGACTGCCCACAGTATAACAGCTGCTATAATGAGCAGGGTCAGGTAAGTTGATGAGTGTGATCTACTGGTGTGACTCAAGCACAGAATTATTCTGTCTGTGGGGCCACTTAAGGACCTGTTATTTTTAAAACCTTTCCCATGTGACGCATGTGCAAAAGTAATCCGGGTTATTCTGTGAGGGCAGAAACGCCAACTTCGTACTCGACCTCTTCTAGTTATGAATACCCATACGCGATGTTTTCCAGAAGCGAATCAACGTCCGCCTAGTTTACGAATGTTTGGTTAAGTAAGCATTGCACTTGGGGTATGCGATTTTCAGCCCAAAATGTCACATGTGCTCCCCATTAAATCCAGTGGGCACCACTGGAAGTGGCCTGCAGCTTTCAGAACAAAGACCACAGAAACAAACTGTGAAACAAAGAAAAGCATTGCGTTACACTACGCCACAGCTAACATCAGTGGCGAGTAACATCCGAGCCAGTGCTAGGTCCCACTTTTCAACAAACCGCACTGATCAGCATGGTGAAGTATAATAAAATAACCCCCATGATGAGCGCGGTGTGGCGAGGCCTTCATCCAGCAGTGGAATACGCGTTTTAATATAATATTTTCATTTTCCATAGCATCATTCATGAAAATAGCATCCCATATAACGCTGTGCATTAATGATATATTAGGACGAAATCCCATACACAGCCACTACCAAGCAGATGAAAACCTTACGACCAAGCAAAACCAAAAGTGGATAAACAAAGAAATGGCACCGCCCTGCAACAATGTGTTTTTACAACGTATTCCTGGACACTCCTATATATAAAATAACACAGCACATCCCGTATACAAATGTAAATTACTGATGCATTTTGACGTTACACATACCATTACACAGATGAACGAAACAATACAATGACTGCTGAAGTAAGGTTTTAAATTGTCAAAACACATGTGAACATAACCAGGTGAAATCCCACTGAAGCCTAAATTGGCCACAGAACAAAAATGTCAGCTTAACAAACTATAGAACGAATGCAACAGAGGCCAGGTTTAAGTTTTAAATAGCTATACTGCTGCGTAGGTTCGCACAAATGTGCTGTATAGCTCTCAGCATGTGGGAAGAAATGTTGGACATCATACTAAACAACATGTGGCACAACCCAAACACACATGAGAGAGCTAGAAAGAGTTATGTTTGTATGCACAACAGCAGTACGCATGTGACATATACTGGGTTTAAAGTTACATGTTTTAAAAATGTACATGAGTGCCGTTTAGTTTAATCAAAGTCTGTAAAATCGATAGTACAATTCCAAATGTATTGGTCGTTCCATAACAAAAATAAACGAATGCCTTTATATGTTGATGAAAACGTATGTAAATGTATTTTGTAAGCAGTGAATGGGTTTTAATTCCATATCAGCCACACGTGACAGATTCTATCAAATGACAGCCCTTAATAATCAAGCGCAAACTGTAAAACAATGCATAAATCACAGGGTCAGCAGTGGACTTTAAAGACGAACAATTCGGTTTCGGAACATGGTCAGTTACTCAACTTAAATACGACAACATTTGGGTTAAACATTATTTGAGTTATTTCTCCTACTCCTTGGAAACCCAGTGATATTGAGGCACGTGGATGAACATCTACACACGTGGGCACTTCCAGAGACAAAAGGTTTTCGCGTCGTGGGTACAACAAAAAACAACAACACGTATCATGGGAGAAGAGGAATATCTCACAATACTGGAATAAGGGATAACTGCACATGAATATGTGAGGCTGGGTGGTGTATTATCATGAAATTGACAAAAAAACAAGACTTAATGCCATGAGAGGACTTACAGTTTTCCCAGGACAGGATGATCCTGGGAACTGGGACAAATAGCAACCATGGAGACAAGCGATCATGTTAAAGCAATGTACCGTACACCTGTAAGCGGTAGCTTCATTAAAGCTGGAACAGTCCAGAACGCTGTACCGGGAATTAATTAATCTCACTTGTTTTTCTAGATTTGAAGCTTTCGTGACTGCAAGGATTCATACTCTTTGGTTTTTTTCGGTAAAGTCACGTAGGTAAAATAAAATAAAAGAAAACAATTAAATCACGACGTTTCGGAGGCAACACAAGCTTCCGTCTTCAGGTGGAACAGTCACAGCAAGATCGCTGCAGTGATCTTGCTGTGACTTGTTTTTGTTCATCCATATATCTCATTATTAGCAACCCTCTTCATAGGAATATAGCTTGTATAATGCAGGATGTACTATGGATAGGTGCACTTTATTGGTTGTACCGTGCACTCGTAATCCTTTACTCTAAGCCGAGGTGAGCAGTGTTCGGAATATCGAGTGAGAAATAAAGCCGTGCCTGTAAGCAATGGGATTTAAACAGAGCACACCTGTTCATTATCACGACACATCACCTTAAATAGCAAGCATGCGAGTGTAGCCTTGCCAACCTGGACTCCACAAAGCAAGACCTTGCTTCCCACTGTCTGACAGGCAGCACGACCAATAACAGATGTGGCATTACGATATATAATTATGTCTGCGTTGCATTTTCAAATGGACGGCAGTGTTACATAATGCGATGGTCATATAGAGGGGGCTGACTTCGATGCTGTTGGATGCAGGGATAGTCTGCTCTTGTCAGACTTGGTGTTTGAGAGGAGGGCGGTGGTGCTCGCTAACAGCACTTGCCCTAACAGTCTGTTAAAGGCTATATGGGGGATCTTTGTATTTGGTAAGTCTTAAACGCATGTGTACACAAACGCATATTACATGTGGGAAAGCCTGGGAATTGTGGTAAAAGTATGTGTATGGGTGACTTAGGGATAACGACTGAAATGCTTGCCTGTGTACAGGGGTACGGATTAAGCTTATATTGTTACAATAACTCTTAGTGTTCTTTCGAAGGCTTGCGTAGGGCATGCATGTATATGTAGGTACTGGTGAGATTAATGGGTGTTCACTTACAACACGAGCATGCACAGTCTTAGCATAGATTTTGTGGGTAGAGCCGCTGAAGTGAGGTTCAAGGAGTGAACTGGGTGAGACCAGGCAGGGTCGGCAACCTGCAGAAGCCGCATGCAGCGGCTCTTTGGCTGCCCCTCGTGGGCAGCCGGTTTAAAGACAAATCTTTAATGTAATATAACGTAAAGAAAGGGCAAAGACAAAAAATAAAATAAAAACTCTTCTTCTTTGAAAGGTTTTCGACCCCTGGGTTAGACGTATGTTTGCACAGTGGTTTATGATGACCGTTGCAATGCATGGGTTGTGTTACATTTGGTGGGGAGTTTATGCAGGGCTTGTGTTCTCGCTCGATATTTTCCGGAACGATGTGAGGCAGACACTTGGAGTACGGATTATCGGTGTAAGGCACTACTACTAGAGTACAAAGTACGCTTATACATAACGACTCTACTATATTGTATCCTATATGCCTGTAATTCTGTCTTGACAAAATAAGTATCATGAGGACCAAATGAGGCTCGATGGATGTGGCATGCCAACATAATTCCCGGGACAGCTTTCCAAACTGTTCACACACAGTGCTTTGCTGATACAAAGCACTGTATGTGTGTAAACTGCAAGTATGTTGTCATGTGAGAGTGCGTTTGGATGCATGGTAGGGAGTGGAGGAAGACTGGGGTTAGAATAATGGTGAATGCGGTGAGAGTGTATGTGTTGGGGTGCCGCGGTGGCGAGATGTTAACTCCCTCGCCTTGCATGGAGGAGGTCGTGAGTTCGATCCAGACCCCGATGCCTGCTGTATATTTAGAGTTTGCAGCCTCTGCCCGTGGTCGCTTGGATTTTTCTCCAGGTCCTCTGGTTTTTCCCTCGACATATAGAAACATGCGTCATTAGTATTGGGCTGCTATACATTTGCACGCGATAAGCCACTTCGTTGAGCTATTATTTGTGGCCAGGTCGTTTCTGAAAAAGAGATATATAGCTCAATGGGCCGTACCTGGTAAAATAAAAAAAGTTAAATATTTGTGGTTAGATGAGGTGGTGGTAAGTCAGGTGCCACTATTATATTTGTGGGTTGGTGTCGGTGATTTGGGCGATGGTAAATTTGGTGGCGTGTGAATGAGAGTTTGGATGACATGGGTTAGATGTGTATGTTGTGATCATGTGGGGAGCGGTATTGTAGCGGTTTGCGCGCTATGCTATGACCCCGACCAGATGAGTTGGGTTCCCGCTCATGGCCACCAACATGAGTACCGATTCTTTGAACCGGTCCTGTGCCTCGCCTAGGTCGACCAGTCTCAAATGAGTACCTGGTGCGGCGTGTATACATCGCCACTAGGGAGACAAAAGCGGCCAGGCGTAGTGTTGGCCACCCACCCCCTGCTGTGCCGTGTTGGCCTTCATAGGCGCTCACTAACCGCACTTGCCCCAACGTTCTGTTCAGGCTATACGGGGTACCTTTGTCTTTTTTAGGGTGATGATGTATTGGGCGTCTATGTGTGGGGGTGAACTGGGTCTCAGTATGCGTGTGGGGGTTAGGGTGATGGTGTGTTGGAGGGGGTGTTATGGTGAACTGGCTGGGTGTGTGTATGTGTGGGGTTAGAGTGATGGTGTTTTAGCTGTGTGTGTTGGATGAACTGGCTGGGTGTGAGTGTGTGGGGGTTAGAGTGATGGTGTATTGGGGGGTGGGTGAACTGGCTGGGAGTGTGTTTGTGTATGGGTGGGGGTGAGGATGAATTGGGTGGGGCGTGTGTGTGTGTGTTCCTTGTTGTGCTCTCTGTGCGAAAGCGATTGGGGAATGAGAGATAAATGGTTTCGCAGGCTTTACAGCGCGTGGCATTGCAACTTCGGCTGTTACGAAAGCGGCTTGCGTTTAATGTTGCTAAATATAATTCACTACGTATTGCGAGTCAAACATACTGTATACATGTCTGTGTCTTGCGCTGGAACCCTGCACGTGCTTCGACGTATCAAACAATTACTAAATAACCGCGAAGATCTCTAACTGCCGGACATCTGTGAAATAATCAACGCGGGCGAGATAAAATATCCAAAGAACCCCCTGGACTGATTCTACAAGTGGAGGAGTTCCGAGTCTCGTCTTGGCACCATCTGTTCTTCCGCGACTTCCCTGCCAAACGGTATTTGATGGATGTATTTCTAACACAGAGCAGGCTTCCATGAATCAAGTTGACAATCCTTTACATTGCAAACCCCAACTGCTGCTACCGAATATCTCCTTGCAGCGGTGGAGCGTTGGCGCAATGGAAGCAGTGATCTTGGCACATTGCTCCGTAAACTCGACTGAACAGAGTTCGATTCTTTGCCACGGCTAACATATCAACGATTGCGCTGTTTAGTGAGACGAACTCTTTAGCGTCTATACGACATGGGGAGATATCAGCCAGCAGTGGATTGACAAAGGGGACGTACATTAATGTATATGGATTATAAGACACTTCCAATAAAAGTTGGTGGTACTGTATGCATACATACTCGGTAGGTGTTCTATATATGTGTGCTTGACCAGATTTGTATAACTATTGACACCGGGCACGAGTCAACATCGCGGAGCGTCTTATAATCCGGAGGATGCGGTGGTGCATGGTTCGTGCACGCCAACGTTGCGATTGGTGGCACCACAGCCGCATGCGCCCGATTGCTTCTTGTGAAGCGGATGATGGGACGGCCCAGCTGGCTTCTGTTGGTCGTTCTGAGACGCGAGTTGATACCCCGGGGCTGCTGAGTTGCTGTGTGGGGGGGCCGGGGTCGATTTTCGATTCTTGTTGCGAGAGCCCCCCCCCCCACTGCCCCCCTAACCCGCGACTGCGGACGCTAGGGGCAGCAGAGAGCTGGCGCTGGGATATCGCGCAATCGCATCAGAGACATACGATGCCAATTAAACGTTGCCGCTGTTAACAATGCAGTCCTTGCAGCGTAGTCACATCACTTTATCAATCCACCACTGGGTGAAATATTTGCTCATCACGCTGTATCGGTCTTGGGGAGATGGCTGACCATACTTCACCACGCTGGTTAAATACGGATTGAGGGGGGGAGGGTGCAAATATCACTTGCCACTGATGTTCGCCCTGGCCCGGAATCGAACTCTTGGTAGCCGGCTCCAGTTACACGATTGGAATTGGGTTCGGATGAAAACACAACCCCAAATGAATGCAGAGACTGTACGTGTCGTGCATTGGCGTATACTGATGCATATACATTATTCAAAAGGCGAACATATGTAGATGCATACTGTGCCGTTCATGCTTGTACACAAAAAATTGTCGCCAGGCAATGAAGCACTTACAGTTATCTGGTACTGGAATTGTGAGATTCCTCAGAGAGTTCACGCTTGCAGATGCTCGTATACCGGGTGTATGTACAGCGAGTAGCATCTTCACATTTTATGGCTATCGAGCAACAACACATACTCAAGTTGATTCCTCTGCTGGGCGTGGGGAAAACATCACAAGCAACAAACCCCGTTCTGTCTGCCCATAGAGTACTGTATTTATATAATAGATGGTTATTCCATCGGTCTGTTGGCTTTCCAGACCAATGTTATCCAGCAACATTTGTGTAAGTACACAAACTCTGGACCGGTTTCGACCCTGCTTTCATCAGCATAGTCCGGCTTGTTTAAACATGCTGCTGGATTATGTTGATATCGGAAGGCAGTACAGTAAATCTAATGGACAAACGCATTATTGTATTCGTATGCTGGACACACTGAATGAAGTTTTGTTGCGCTACAACAACGAAAAATAAATACGGTTCAAACAAGCCTCAGAACCGATATGGCGTAGGGATGTTGATTTTTGAATCATTGTTGTTGGCAATATTTCTTGTGGCTCACAAACTGCATCCTGTACATAGGTTGAGGTCAGAGCTGTGGAAATATATGACTTTTCAGAAGTGTCATGAATTGGGAAGTTTGGCTAACTTCTAAACTACAATTAAGCAAAAACATTTGACCAGATAAGGCCTACTGTCCGATATAGCTCCTTTTCAGAAGTGACCTGGCCACAAATAATTGCTCAACAAAGTGGTGTATCGTGTGGAAATGTATATCAGCCAAATACTCTAAGCGCGTAATGTTGATTCTAAATGTGGAGGGAAAAACCGGAGGACCCGGAAAAAAATCCACGCCACCACGGGGAGAACATACAAACTGCAAATATATAGGCGTCAGGGTCGGGATCAAACCCCCACGACCTGCACACCAGGTTAACATCTATCCACCGCGGCACCCTACTTATGGAATGTTTCAGCGTGTCGGAGGAAACTTGATTAACCAGGGAACACTCGCGCATTCTAGGATATAACCGCCTGCCCCAATGGGCTCGTGTATTTGCCATCGGCTATCTGTCCCGTGGCCCGGTGGGTTTTTGACCCAAATCTGTGGTTCATGAACCCTTGCCTCAAAAGTGCTGAAATACAAGAATAATGTTTTTACACCTCCTTTGTCAGTCCACTGAAGACCGTCTCGCACCGTGCCAGTTTACATGTGTTTGTCCGATCAACTTCACCACACTGGTCAGCAGAGGTTGGTGAAGGAGCTGCTGATGACTGGTTCAGATATCACTTGCCACTGATGTTAGCCGCTTCCAATAATTAAATTCGGGTTAACGGGTTCATAGTGCAACCACTGTTACCACCACTCCCCCATATTCAAATGTGCAGGGACTCCTCTCCTTACAAACATTCGACTTACAAATTCTCCAATCTCCCCCTGGCTGTCCACTCGGCAGTGCAATTGGGTCCACCATAGTGAGTCGATCAGCAGGTCGTGTGGTGAGGAAGATAATGGGCACTCCAACCTCTTTCAAGACGTCTGGCCAGGATGGAAGAATCTGCCAAAATACACTCGAGAAGGGCTCTGTATAGCCATCTCTAACGGAGGCCATTTTTCCAGCAGTGGTGTGAACAAGCAATTTCAGGGCTGCACGTTTATCTTTTACTTTACAACAATACTGCATTGTTAATCTGGTCATAAAGCTGAGAAGTTATGAAAAGTGTCATGGAAATACAGCTTTGCGTGTTGTACCTTTGCAGCTAACTTAAAGATAATTAGAGCACTTAACTCTAATAGCATTAAATGAGTGCCATAGGTATGCTTTATTCCACTTGACAATTACTCTAGGTTCAAATAATTAATTGCCAATTATAATAGGCAGTGCTAATAGTTTTTACACGCATTGTCGAAAGCACTTTGGAGTATTTTGAATATGTTCTCAAGAATTCTACACTTTCTGAAAAGAAATATTCTACTGCTGCTTACATGCACATTGTGTGAATCAGAAGGTTTTGATTTATAAAATGTTGAGCTGAGATGATTATTTGATTAAGCCAATTAATCAACTACTTTTGTGTGGTCGATAACTCTGGCCCCTCTACAAATAGTGGCCGTTTCCACATGCTGTCTGCCGAAGGCTGGAAACCCCCTGCAAGCCCCTCCCAGTGTGATGCAGCTGATAATGCCGATGGCGTCACCAATCCCCGCCCATTACCACCTGCACAGCAGCACACGTGGGGATAGATGTGAGACTTTTTTCCCCCAACTACATTATATTTGTGTTATCTGATGAGTCGAGTAATGGAATTGATCATCGCTAGCATAATCCATTACATATCTCAGATAGCCCAGCTATAATTTAATGCCACCGTTGGAATATGTTGTGTTATTCATGATTGAACGTGGGTCTCCAAGCTGGTACAGTTGATATATAAATACAAAAAATAATTACTGGCCACTTGCATGGCACACTACATCCAACCATTTACCGTTAAGAGTGATGTTGATGCAAAATGAATACTGGAAAACGGAACAGTTTCAAGAAGGAATAAATCGATTTTCTGTGGTGTTGTCTGAAAACGTTCTTGAATGTAAAATGGCAAGCCCATATGTCAGAGACCTCGACGAAACGTCACAACGGATACCAGTAAAACTGTGCGTTCAAAAGGAACAAATGTGCGGCGTGATTGGCTTCATATCAAAAGCATGGGTGTGGAAGGACACTGTAATGTCTATTTGAAAAAGTAAGAACAAAGGGGAAAATAATAAGTAGGTTCGGAAACCGCTGTCGATTAATATATGGCCTTGTCTTTGAGTGTACTTCAAATAAAAAAATGCATATGCCCTGAACGTTGTAGCAGACGAATGGGTGGTAGTTCAGGTGGCCTGAAATTTGCAATTGTCCTTTGATGGCTATTATGAGCATGAGTTAATGGTATGATATTACAGTAACTTGTTTTTATCAGGTGTTTTTGTTTCAAATATATTTTAAGTGAAACAATCAAATATGACTCCGTCTGAGTCATATTTTTAAGGACAGAGTTAATTGTAGTGTTTATATATATTACCTACACTATATATACTGAACAAGCAAGTCACCATGTAAGAGTATTCTGACAACTCTGTTATCGTCAGTTCTGTAACGGAAGAATAAATACTAAGAGATGTTTGGTGCTTCGGGCAGATTGCATGAATCAGAAACGTATCCCTGGCATACCTGGCAGTGCTCTCATCCGACTTGTATGTAATTAATATGTACTAATATAATTATTCTTATCAATAATTATTATTGATAAGAATAATAATGTAAAATCGTCATCAGGAGGAGGAAAGATGACGATCGCTTGTGTTGTGATTGAAACGTCGTAGTTTTGTTTATTTTATATTTATTATTTGTATTAATTTGTACTTATCTACGTGACTTTACTGAAAGACCCAAAGAACAATAATAATGCACATTCTTTTGCCAATCCATTGTTGGATGAAGGCCTTCCTACACTGTGATAGACACAGGAGTTATATGAACAATACTTTTGTAATGGTCAGTGTGGAACAATACTTTATAATGGTCAGTGTGGAACAATACTTTATAATGGTCAGTGTGGAACAATACTTTATAATGGTCAGTGTGGAACAATACTTTATAATGGTCAGTGTGGGTTGAGTAAATGGCGGGGTGGGGGGTATTGGTTTAGATACCACCTACCACTGATATAAACTGTGGTAAAGAATTTAACTCAGATTGTTTCAAAGAGTTGTAATGACAACAACTGTGGCACTGCTCCACCCTTGTATAGACTGCATTTATCCAAGTTAATACCCTGTGCAAAGGACACCAATTCCAATGTTGGTGGAGTAGATTGCCAGAATTAAAATCCTCAATTGTGGTTTATACTGAAGACTTTGAAACCACTGCCCTTAGATATTGTATGATTATAAAGTGGGAAAATGTCATCTCAGTTTACCACCTATCAATGGCCGTAATTTTCCAGATGATGTAATGCCCTTTTTTCTGTAGACTGTAAAGAAAGTTAGTGATACGTGTTATGATGAGGTAGATTGTGTGCGTAACCAAATTCATATATTTTATTTTTCGATTTAAAGCTTTCGTGACTGCAAGGATTCATCTTCTTTGGTTCTTTCGGTAAAGTCACGTAGAATGAGAATAAAAAAATAAATTAAATAAATAAAATAACACAATAAAATTCTCACGACGTTTCGGCCACAACACAAGTGGCCTTCTTCAGGTGAAAGGAACAGACCTGTCGGGACGACAGAGCTTCAATGAACGTTGTTAAGATTCGTAGCGTCTTTTAAGCTGGTTTAGAGAAGTGAGGCACCTTGACAAAGGGGTTTACATATCAAACATTCATATAAATTCGTATGATCTGGAGACTACGATATATAGTAGTTTATAATCAACACGTTACAATATAATCTCAGTTTATAACCAACACATTAGAATATAATCTCATGTGTAATATGTAAATTGTGTCTAAAGTTAAATAATGTCCGATTTTAACGAGGCGTTGCCACTAGTTCAATTCACTAAACATTGTTCTATGGACTTTTTAAGCTTTTAGTGGTTCAAGTATTTTATTAAACACAATGGCAAACTTTGAAAATGTAACTTTATTATCTCAATTGCTGCACACTGGCCTTTGGGTTAAACTTTGTACAACTTGCACATGCAGGATGTCAGGAAAGGTTAAACAAACATAGAGTTGCAAATGCAGCACGAATAGAAATCTGTGGAAGCCCTAAGTGATTTCAATGGGAAGGCTTCTCCATGTTTGTGAATTAAAGTTCTATATGTTTAAGTATCGTGTACTTCATACTGTATTATTATGGATTTACCAAACCTGCAGTAAGGTATTTATCCTGCACTTCGTAAAATAATGATTCGTAATTTTTGTTGTTTGGAAAAAATAAGAATAGGTTTTACCCTTTCAGGCAATTAAACAGGTGTTTAGATATTCTTGGTTCTTTCGGTAAAGTCACGTAGAAGGGAAACAATAAAATATTATATATATTTTTTATTTTATTGTTTCCCTTCTACGTGACTTTACCGAAAGAACTAAGAATATGAATCCCTGCAGTCACGAAAGCTTTCAGCAAAAGGTGTTTAGATGTTCAAACACCAAATACAAACCTTTTTCAAGGAATTGTTTTGTTATATTTGATTAATCCTGACTTTCCTTAGCTTCTATAACACTTTTGAATCACCTAACCTTTTATGATGTTTGCTTAAATAAACATATATGTACGTCTTAATATGTTACGGTGCCAAGGTAATGTAAATCACACAATAGTTGCGGCAAAGTGTATTTCTACTACACGACTGCCAATGTAATCTATGCCGTTTATAACATTTGGCTTTGGCTGCCCATATGACACGAAGGTTTATAAACATCTAAATCTCATTTCAACTTTAAATCATACACCTTAGATACTGTAAGTGCCCCACAATGCCTATATAGTGCCTCACACCAATGCAAGCAACCAACTCGTGTTATTGGTATTGTCACTGCTACCAGCCTATGACTTACCACAGCTGGGCAAAGGACTCCTCAATGTCTGTCTCCCGGTCCCTCCTGTCCTTCACTGCTCCCATCCAGTGGTACCCTCCGCAACACCGCGATGTTACCCCACTGCCGTCGTCTCTTCCTGTGCCTTCCTCTGCTTCTCTTCCCCTCTCTAGGTCGCCAACTCAACAGTGAAGTTTCGTTTCTCATCTCCCATCAGTTGTTCTCAAGACACGTCCTGCCCATTTCCGCTGTATTTCTTTGGATGTAACAACAGCTGCATTGATCCCTTTGCTTTTCCATCATTTTCCATTGCAACCAGCTCGTGCCAACCATTAATGCTCCGGAAATGTTGCTGAGAGTACAGCCAACAGAGTGAAATGCTGTTTGGATAAATTCGGCATTGCCAAGGTTTTCTGGAAAAAACAACAACTCTATTCTATTGGGACTGAGATAGCCAAAGTTGAGGCTGCAATGTGAGCCTGTTATTAATATTCCCCTGAAAGTGTCCTGGTGAATACAATTAAACTACAAGTGTATTTGACATGTGACAAATGAATGGTGGGGGGCTGTTTCACATAATCTTGCAGGGCATGGTATAAAGAAAAAGCAGGGGAGGATGACCTAAGATCAATTGGATGGCAAAGTGTGATAACGTGGACTGATAAGCGGCCAAAGCAGCTGACAAAGACTGCAAAGGGCAGGTAAACATGGAGAGAGTTTAAATCCGAGGCATTCATTCTATAGTTAATTCTATCACGACCACTGCTGTTCAAGGGATCGGAGATTATCATAATTAAAGTGTCTAAATGAAGCTTGTCGTTACAACTTTTTTCTGCAGGTGGTGTGCTTTCTAAATGTTGGCGAAACTCAACGGCTGGAGCAACCATATGTTGCAAGAATAGACTAGTTTTTAAAATAGAAATAAGCTTATAGGTGTACCCAGTGACTTTAAATCTGTCCTGTAGTTTGTGGTGGTTCTGTGATAAATTAGGGCTCTCTTGCCAGTCCTCTGCTGGATGAGGGCCTCTACGTCATGTGGGTTATGGGGATTATTGTACCATACTTCATAATGGTGTGCAGGGAGCATAGTACAGTACAATACAACGGATTTTACTCTACTGCCGCCTGCTGACAACGTTGCCCCACAGCAGGCTCACAGCTCCTGGTTTACACACTGTGGTCGCTCTTTGCACGCGCGAGCCAGGCTCAAAACTGCTTAATTTATATGGTCTGATGAGATTATGTGCATTCCAGGTGATTTGGCCATAGACGCCTACGGTGTTGTACAAACTTAGAACATCTCGAGTCACAAGATGCATAATTGCCCACTAGACACTGTGCTTTATTCTAGCCACCATTCACCCAGCAGGACACGTGGCATTTCATGAAGACTTGCAATTCTTTTCTGCAGACGCTGCTTTTTTATCTCTTTATGTGCATGCGAGACTGGTGATATTTGGCAGTTTTCTCAACTGTCAGTGTGAAGTGGTGTGATTCATTGGCAGGAGTGGCTCAGGCTAGGGTATGCTTTAGATACTGATTTGCAGAGTTGAAATCGGCGTGCCAAATCCAACTTTTAAGAACTCCAGTGACATGGCCGAGTGGGTAGCGTGTTTGCCGCTCGTTGCAGATGTTCATAGTTCAAACCCACAGCTGCCTAAGGCTGAATCTAAGGCAACTTCTGATGGAGAGGCTGCAGCTCACTAAAGGGCAACAGCGACATTAAAAGACTGTGTTGTGACGACCGGTGTGTTATGCTGCTACGTGTATCGCCAATATGTCCATTTACTAATGTACATTTGCCTTTTATAATCGGTGACATGAAGTAAGCACAGGATATGTGTTGCCATCTCTTTCCTGCATTGCCTGAACATTTACTGCACTTTGAATGCAATCCTTTAAATAGTTTACATATAAAGTAGAATACTGCGTACTCAAATCCCTACCTAAATTGCCTCATTAAGTCTATTTTTTTTAAATGTTATATATGTATGTTATACTTCTTTCGCACCATACGTAGCCAACCGTACTAATCGGAGGTGCGGGGAAAGTGATTTTACGAGGTTCTCAAGTGCAGTGAATTGATATTGGCAGTGTAGTCATGAATGACTGGATATAATATATTTTAAAATGTTTTTTCAATTAATTTGATAAATTCCGGCTCTGAGAATGTTTAACATTTTGGTTTCACTGCCATCTCAATAGCAGAAGACATGGAAAACCAGAATCCCAAAGTGTGCATAATAGGCCGCTTGAAGGGATCTCAGAAGTGCTTCTGTGTCACTATGTTGTGCGGGCTGTTCTCTCACAAGCTGTGATTCACTGCTCTGCGCACTTCGTCTCTTGGCATTCTGCCAACAACACAATTGTAATAAAATGGAGAAAATAGACAAAACACAAATACATATAAAATGGAAAGTTTACTACTGTACTCGTTAAAACATAAACTTAAGTTTGGTGTAAGGAGCTCAGTCAACTGTGGATTACAACTTGCAGTACTGTGCTCTGTATAGGACATTTAAAAAACACTTTTTTACTTACATAAGTCATTTATAATAAGTTGTGTTCTTGAACTGAAAGCATTATGGTTAAATATAGGTGGTTACATTTGCAGTGATCTTCTTATGGGAGAGATAGGCCGGACTGACAGCAAAGTGGAATTTATTTCCACTGTATTAAGGCTGCCAACAGACTTGAACACCAAGCCCAGTCCTGCTCATTTGAGTGCAAACACCATCATCATCAACCATGATCAATCCACTCCTAGATGAAGGCCTTCCCAAGTCACCATCTCTTACAGTTCTGCGATGTGACAATCCGCCTAGCATCTCCACAGTGGACGTGCCTCTTTGATTTGTATCTACTCTAGCCTGCCTTAGCTTAGAATTAATATCAAGACTCAAGTGTTTTTTTTTACCAAGTTTGACGTGGGTATCGTGATCCGAGTACAAGCACTTTTATCATCATCATCGTCAGCCATGATGTTGGTCTTCTCAAGCCATCACAATTCTGAAATATAACATTCCATCTAGCACTTGTACGTAAGTTGATTTAATTGACGTCATATATTTGGTGGTCGTCATGTAATCTGGGGTTGGAGGTAGCTTTTTTGCAAAATTAATTTGAATTAAAAAGAATGCCACATGATTTTCCAGGTTATCTATTACCCATGTCTCTGGTTCTTCCTTAGTCACGAGTGACAACTATGTCACCCATTACAATATTTGTGGATATTTGTGACTGTTCAATTACCAATTAATTCCAACCTAACATCTATGTGCACATTGCTCTTGTGTGCGATTACACTACGACACTCGCTTGTTGTGAGTGTTTGACTCGCTTGTGGTGAGTGTTTGACTCACTTGTGGTGAGTGTTTGACTCACTTGTGGTGAATGGTTTGACTCACTTGTGGTGAGTGTTTGACTCACTTGTGGTGAGTGTTTGACTCACTTGTGATGAGTGTTTGACTCACTTGTAATGAGTGTTTGACTCACTTGTGGTGAATGGTTTGACTCACTTGTGGTGAGTGTTTGACTCACTTGTGATGAGTGTTTGACTCGCTTGTGGTGAATGGTTTTACTCACTTGTGGTGAATGGTTTGACTCACTTGTGGTGAGTGTTTTACTCACTTGTGGTGAATGTTTTATTCACTTGTGGTGAATGGTTTTACTCACTTGTGGTGAGTGTTTGACTCACTTGTAATGAGTGTTTGACTCACTTGTGGTGAATGGTTTTACTCACTTATGGTGAGTGTATGACTCACTTGTGGTGAGTGTTTTGACTCGCCTGTGGTGAATGGTTTGACTCACTTGTGGTGAGTGTTTTGACTCATTTGTGGTGAATGGTTTTACTCACTTGTGGTGAATGGTTTGACTCACTTGTGGTGAATGTTTTGACTCACTCGTGGTGAATGGTTTCACTCACTTGTGGTGAATGGTTTGACTCATTTGTGGTGTGTTTTACTCGCACGCTCGCTTACTTACAGTGAGGGAAAAAAGTATTTGATCCCCTGCTGATTTTGTACGTTTGCCCACTGACAAATAAATGATCAGTCTATAATTTTAATGATAGGTTTATTTGAACAGTTAGAGACAGAATAACAACAAGAAAATCCAGAAAAACGCATGTCAAAAATGTTATAAATTGATTTGCATTTTAATGAGGGAAATAAGTTTTTGACCCCTCTGCAAAACATGACTTAGTACTTGGTGGCAAAACCATTGTTGGCAATCACAGAGGTCAGACGTTTCTTGTAGTTGGCCACCAGGTTTGCACACATCTCAGGAGGGATTTTGTCCCACTCCTCTTTGCAGATCTTCTCCAAGTCATTTAGATTTCGAGGCTGACGTTTGGCAACTCGAACCTTCAGCTCCCTCCACAGTTTTTTCTATGGGATTAAGGTCTGGAGACTGGCTAGGCCACTCCAGAACCTTAATGTGCTTCTTCTTGAGCGACTCCTTTGTTGCCTTGGCCGTGTGTTTTGGGTCATTGTCATGCTGGAATACCCATCCACGACCCATTTTCAATGCCCTGGCTGAGGGAAGGAGGCTCTCACCCAAGATTTTATGGTACATGGCCCTGTCCATCGTCCCTTTGATGCGGTGAAGTTGTCCTGTCCCCTTAGCAGAAAAACACCCCCAAAGCATAATGTTTCCACCTCAATGTTTGACGGTGGGGGTGGTGTTCTTGGGGTCATAGGCAGCATTCCTCCTCCTCCAAACACGGCGAGTTGAGTTGATGCCAAAGAGCTCCGTTTTTGTCTCATCTGTCCACAACACTTTCACCCAGTTGTCCTCTGAATCATTCAGATGTTCATTGGCAAACTTTAGACGGGCATGTATATGTGCTTTCTTGAGCAGGGGGACGTTGCGGGCGCTGCATAATTTCAGTCTTTCACGGCGTAGTGTGTTACCAATTCTAGATTTGAAGCTTTCGTGACGGCAAGGATCCATACTCTTTGGTTCTATTCGGTAAAGTCACGTAGGTAAAAAATAAAACAACAAAAATCACGACGTTTCGGCCACAACACAAGCGGCCTTCATCAGGTAAAGGGACCAGACTGTCTCGAGGACAGCGCTGGAGAGACAGTTTGGTCCCTTCACCTGATGAAGGCCACTTGTTTTGTGGCCGAAACGTCGTGATTTTTGTTGTTTTATTTTTTACCTACGTGACTTTACCGAATAGAACCAAAGAGTGTGTTACCAATTTTTTCTTGGTGACTATGGTCCCAGCTGCCTTGGGCTGATTCCTCACCGTTCTCATGATCATTGCAACTCCACAAGGTGAGATCTTGCATGGAGCCCCAGGCCGAGGGAGATTAACAGTTATTTTGTGTTTCTTCCATTTGCGAATAATCGCACCAACTATTGTCACCTTCTCACCAAGCTGCTTGGCAATGGTCTTGTAGCCCATTCCAGCCTTGTGTAGGTCTACAATCTTGTCCCTGACATCCTTGGAGAGCTTTTTGGTCTTGGCCATGGTGGAGAGTTTGGAATCTGATTGATTGATTGCTTCTGTGGACAGGTGTCTTTTATACAGGTAACAAGCTGAGATTAGGAGCATTCCCTTTAAGAGTGTGCTCCTAATTTCAGCTCGTTACCTGTATAAAAGACACCTGGGAGCCAGAAATCTTTCTGATTGAGAGGGGGTCAAATACTTATTTCCCTCATTAAAATGCAAATCAATTTATAACATTTTTGACATGCGTTTTTCTCGATTTTGTTGTTGTTATTCTGTCTCTCACTGTTTAAATAAACCTACCATTAAAATTATAGACTGATCATTTCTTTGTCAGTTGGCAAACGTACAAACTCAGCAGGGGATCAAAGACGTTTTTTCCCTCACTGTAGCTGCCACGAAAAATGGAAAGCCACCTGCTAGCAGTGGCGTTGTCACTTTCCAGGGCTGATGTTTAAGAAAATAAGTTTAAAACGTGTAATTACAGTATTATCCAGAATATAACACTTACTTTCCCCCCTGCCCTCTCCTCTGTATTAAAGCAGAAGTGGGGGGGTACTTACTTATTTGTTTTGGTGCGATGTACGAATGTATGTTGAACTTCTTTCGCACCGTACTGATGAGATTTCTTAAACAGACCCTGTTGACACTTCCCACACATTTGGGTTGTGCATTACTTTTTGGAGTGCCTTATAATCTGAACAATATGGTGACAACCTTTTAAAAAATAATACATTGCTGCAATGCCATGTGTAGTGGCACACTGTGCCTGGCAGAAGCACTTTGAAGAAAGGGTTGGTATTGGTGGATACCACTGTACATTTCTCCAACATGTTTTTAGTTTGTACCGCGTGTTGTTCCACATGATGTCCAATGTTTCACCTCACGTGCTAGAAGCTTCTTGAGGAACTAAATTAACTGAATCGAGTCACTGAACAAGTTCCCAGCACGTGCGGCGAAATGTCAGACATGCCGAACAGTACACAGTACAACCCACATTGGAGGGTTTATGGATCATGCAGATTGGCGAGACTTCCACACTCACTGGGCTGCAAGTGGGGCAGGGGGTGGCAGCATAGCAATTGTAGTCCGTTTTTAATGTATGTGTGTACATATGTATGTACGTTGAACTTCTTTCGCACCATACGTAGGCAACCGTGCTAATTGGAGGTGCAGGGGAAGGACAACAAACTAAATGCACAAAGCAATTCTAAAGAAATTAGTTTTCAGTCTAGATTTAAAAGTGCATAGCTTCAGTGGCTTCTGAATATCGGAAGGACGAGCGTTCCAGATGGTCGCAGAAGTGCATCTGAAGTGGGCAGCACAGCAATTGTATTGAATTAATCGGTGTGGATGTTTTGAGTGTTATCTCTGCTATTGTATGGGTTTTCTTTGGGCAACTCCTGTTTAATTCCAAACACTCATTTATGGAATTGTCCAAGCATCCTAATGCAAGCCCATCCTGAAAATCGTTTGTAAATGAGTGTGACATTCCTGGATAAAGATTTCTCATAGGATTTGGCAACCAAGTATGCTAAAGGTAAAAACACCAAAAACCTCCTTAATGGAGCTTTAAATTTGTAATTCGTATTGCGTATTCCAGAATGAACAAGAATGTTGAAGCAGTAAAAGTTAGCCTGAAAATGAAATACTGGCACAGCTCTGAAAGTCCCCTTGTGCCAAAGGATGGAACTTAAAATAATCGGTATTGCTATTGCTGGATGGACATAGGAGGTAAGATTTAAGACACTTTCCCATTTGTTCAACTGCTGTGCCAGGAAAATTATCCGGTGACGTCTGGATTGCAAGTCCAGTGCGCTAACACTTATGTAGTGCCGGCCCTAGAGAGGCACGGCATGCGGTGTAACGACATCGCGGACACCACAAGGGTGTGGGTGTTGTACCAGCCCTAGAGGGGCCCGGTGAGCGCTGATTGATAGCTAGCGCTAGATGGCACCACGCTTGGCGTGCAGTGCCAGCCCTACAGGACAGGGTGGGAGTGCCGGCCATAGGAATGAGGTTACTAAAGGCCATGGCACTCTGGTTGACCCGAGAGGACACGTGACCAGTTAAGTCTACAAAAGGGCCCAAGTGGGGGCTAGGGGTGGTCACGTGGTTAGCATCCAGATCCTTTTCGACGATTCTGGAAGGTGGTCGTAGCCAAGGGCGGAGCCGGCCACGCCGCAGAGAATATAAGCCAAGTCCCCAGAGGGACCGGCATTGTTGTTCGTCCCTCGCAAACCTTCATCAACGTTCTACGTTCTCCGCTCAACGAGTCTCCAACAAGTGGACCTGGAACCGAGCTGTGGTCCCGGTCTGTAGCAGCAGTTACGTTGTAATTAGTGTAGTTCGCCTGGTGGTCACCACCATAGGTTGTTATTCTGTTAAGGGGAAGTTACCCCATTTGTTGAAGTTAAATAAATGTGTTGCCTCCAAGTATACGTCTGCGACTCAGTTGAACTCACTTCAACTGGTGTCGGAAGTGGCCAAACGTTATTTTGTTAGTAAGATAGCAGTTTTGTCACCGGGTTCGCAACTATCGTCAAACCTCTCCACGCCTTGATGGCAAAGGGTCAGGTGTTCCATTGAGGGGCGGAGGAGGAGGCTTCCATGTTGAGCCATCAGGTCAGCGAGTCCCAGCTTGACTGGGACTTGCATGTTCCCAGGGTCCTGGCTGCCTATAGAATGGCCTCTCACGCGTCCACCGGCTACTCACCATTTTTTTTAATGTACGGAAGAGAACACGACCCCCCAATTGATGTCCAATTACGAGCCGAGCCAAACAAGGCTAAGTCTAAAATTTCGGAGTCCATGCGTTTTACCCATCGTAGGCTTTCGGAAGCGTGTGAGGCTTCCAGAGAAAATTCCCATTCGCGCCAATTGGCAAATGATCGGCTGAGGGGTCTCCGTCTTTCTACACATGAGTGAGCTCCATGGGACAGAGCCTGGCTGCACTGTCCCCAGGTACCAGTGGGTACGTCACCCAAATTATTTAAACCCTGGAGGGGGCCGGTTGATGTGATTCGGGTCGAACGGCCCCAGTGCGTTCAAATTCGCTGGGGTCGGCGGAGTTGGTTTGTACATCCCTCTCGCCTCCAGCCTTTCATCGCACCACGTTAATTAATCCTATCTCCACTACGCAGGGGCCGAGTGTCAGATGTGTCCAGCGAGCTGAGGTGTCTACCCACTGAGGTTGGTCCTCAGGGGAGTCATGTGATCCCGTCCTCAGGTGCTGTGCGTTTAACGTCCCCCAAGCCGCCACCTGCGCCGTCTCCACAAGATTCGGAAGAGGAAGGCCCGTCTGCCCGGCCGATTGCTCTTCGTGAGGAGCCAGGTTCGATGGGACATTTTAAAATTCCCCCCGGCACCCCCATGGAGAGTAAGCCCACCTCTCCCGGCCACAAGGACTTGATCAAAGACTCTTTGGCTTTCGTGATCCCCATACACACATGCTCCCACACCGTCAGTTGGTTGTCGCACTCGGCAGGCCGTATTGGTTATTGGCTCAACCTGGCCTTTATTGTGCTTGCGGGTGTTGTTACACGGTGAGGGTGGGATATGCTGGTGCTGGAGGGGGTCCCAAGGTTTTGCGTGTTACTCCGTTTGTTTTTTTTTCTCTTTCTCTTCCTTTGTTTTTGCCTATTGTTGTTCTGTACTTCCGTCCCCTTTCCCCATTAGTTACTGTATACATTTTGACTGTCGTGACTGCAGGAATTCATATTCTTGGTTATTTTGGTAAAGTCACGTAGATAGAAAATAAATAAAAATGTAAATTAAAGACATGTTTTGCTTTTATTTGTATAATATTTGTATTTTCTATTTAATTATTTTACCAAAAGAACCAAGAATATAGAGTTACTGTATGTTCTGTATATATTGTACATATTGTATAGGTGGGTTGGGGTATTTATTTGTTGATGCACACTAAGGGGTTTCATTTTTTTTGTTGAGGGGGAGTTGACAGCCATGACGGCTGAGTGCTACGAAGCGGGGGGGGGGGTTGATGTAGTGACATCTAGGGATGTCACTCTGCAGTGCCGGCCCTAGAGAGGCACGGCATGCGGTGTAACGACATCGCGGACGCCACAAGAGAGTGGGTGTTGTACCAGCCCTAGAGGGGCCCGGTGAGCGCTGATTGATAAGTACCAGCCGTAGGAATGAGGTTACTAAAGGCCATGGCACTCTGGTTGACCCGAGAGGACACGTGACCAGTTAAGTCTACAAAAGGGCCCAAGTGGGGACACGGGGTGGCCACGTGGTTAGCATCCAGATCCTTCCCAAGGATTCTGGAAGGTGGTCGTGGCCAAGGGCGGAGCCGGCCACGCCGCAGAGAATATAAGCCAGGTCCCCAGAGGGACCGGCATTGTTGTTAATTCCGAAGAAACCTTCGTCAACGTTCTACGCTCAACGAGTCTCCAACACGTAGACCTGGACCCGAGCTGTGGTCCCAGTCCATAGTAGCTAGTTACGTTTTAGTTAGTGTAGTTAGCCTGGTGGTCACCACCATGGGTTGTTATTCTGTTAAGGGGAAGTTACCCCATGTGTTGGAGTTAAATAAATGTGTTGCCTCCAAGTATACGTCTGCCATTCAGTTGAACTCACTACACTTACACCACAGCAGCATCCAGAATCACACGCACAATGTCAATTCCTTTCTTGGGAACACATTTATCTTGTGTTAATGTTTATTATATATTTTAAAATTGTAATCACACTCACCATGCCGACTAAAGGAAGCGTTTTTTTGCACGTGAGTCATTGTATGATGGCTTTGGCTTGCAAATTAAGATGCATTATCTTGAACGCGTATAACCTTGGAGCAGATTGTATGATTTAATATCACCTTGTAAAATTGCTGAGTGGAACGAGGGTTGAATTGTCAAGACCCTTGTAAACTGACACAGTAGAAGGCATGCAATGTGGCTTTTTTAAAATGAAATTGATGTTTTAAAGGGTGGATCAGTGAGGCATTGGTTAACACATGGCTGTCTAAACCCCAGGGACCTGAGTATCACTAACAGCAGTGGCGAGTGATATCTGAATAGATCCTGGGCCATTTATTCACCTAGCTGGATTAACCAGTGTAGTGAAGTATGTTCAAACAACCTCAAATGCCAAGATAATGTTAGAAAGCCTTCACCCAGCATTGTGTTAACGTCGGGCTGGAAATTATTATTTCTTGATTTGAAGCTTTCGTAACTGCAGGAATTACTCTTTGGTTCTTTCGGTAAAGTAACGTAGAAAGAAAATAAATTAAATAATAGAATACAACGTTTCGATTGCAACACAAGCAGCCATCATCGGGTAGAACTAAATTTGAGAGAGAGACAAAACACAGACATGGAGACACACAAACAGACACACAAGCAGAGAGAGACAACACAGAGGCACACAGAGACCCAATGCCTCTGTGTCCTGGCCTTAAATAGAGAGAGGGGGTGGGGCAGAGGGAGAGGTGGGTCTGCTGGAGCAGAGAAATTAGCATGTCAATGAGAGAGTTGTGTGGAAATCCACCCCGAAGCGGCCGGGGGAGAGAAAGAGCGAATGCACCTATTATTACTATTTGGAAGGTAATTTTATATTTAATTGTGTGTGTAGGCTGGGTAGCTCAGAGGTCAGAGGGCTGTGTTCGGAACCGCTGAGATCCTGGGTGCAAATCCAGGAAATTGCCTGTGATTTAACCAGGTCACCAGTGACTGCACAAAACAAACCTCATCACATTAATTTGGTTCTACATGTAATATAGAAATATAACATTGGTTTGACTCTCATTCGAAGCGGGTGGGAAAGTGCTGACTATGCAACAGAGTTCATTGGAAGGAATCTCAGAGGACAGTTCTGTGAGAGACCCGTATGAATATCTTGTCTCGTGCCATGATACCTAGAGCACAATCGTGATAAAATTGGGGCAAATGAAAAAATGTTTACGTGTAATTCTGAAAAAAAGGAAATGTTATTTCATAAGATGCAAACATTTTGTCTTCCCTTTATCCCCGCAGGGTTGGGGGCCGCGGCAATGTCGCGCGAGCCCAAGCGGCGCTGAACCCCAGTGGAGAAGTGCGAGGGGCGGCGGTGGTGCTGATCAGACGTGGACAGCGGCCGCGGCACTGAGCGAGCATGCGGGGCCGAGGGTCGGTGCTGCCACAGCCCCCTGATGGGGGGTGGGGCTGGATGGTGGTCCTCGCCTGCTTCATCGTCAACGTCTGCACGCGCGCCGTCACCAGGTGGGCGCGTCAAACCACGTCGCGACCGCAGTTGCCAACAAGCACCTGCGCGCTACCATCGTTGTTGTTGTTTCCATGTCATTATGTCCACGTCTTCATTACCAGCTATGATAAAACTGTACTATATATATATTTTTTATTTTACCAGGTAAGGCCCACTAAGCTGTAATGCTCTTTTTCAGAAGCGACCTGGCCACAAACGATAGCCCAACAAAGTGGCTTATCACATGGAAATTTATAGGACGTTGATTCTAAATTTGGAGGGAAAAACCGGAGGACCCGGAGAAAAAGCCACATGACCACAGGGAGAACATGGAAACTCTAAAAATACAGGTGAAGTGGGTTCAACTGAGTCGCAGACGTCGATTTTGGAGGCAGCGCATTTATTTAGTTCCAACACACGGGGTAACTTCGCCTTAACAGAATAACAACCTCGGTGGTGACCACCCGGCTAACTACACTAGTTACCACGTAACTGTTACTTCGGACCGGGGACCAACAGCATTTGCCCGGGTCCACGTGCTGGAAGACTCGTAGAACGGAGATCGTAGATGAAGGGTTCTTTTCCCAGGATGAACAACCCTGGTCCCTCTCGGGACCCGGCTTATATTCTCTGCGGCATGGCCGGCTCGTCCTTGGCCACGTCCACCTTCCAGAACCATCGGGAAGGACCTGGGTCCCTATCATGTGACCCCTCTAGCCAGAGTGCCATGGCCTCACACGACCTTTCCCTTTGGTCGGCACCCACACACCGTGTCCTGTAGGGCCGGAACTGCACTATTACTCAACGCACACCGTGCCCCTCTAGGGCCGGTACTACACCCACAACATGGTGACATCCAGTGATGTCACTACATGTTCGTCAGGGTCAGGATCAAACCCACAACCTCCTCCATACCAGGCGAGGGAGTTAACATCTCCACCGTGGTGCCCTATTATCAGCATGAGCTGTAGGGTTCGTGAAAACTCCTGTTATCCATGGCCATATTCTTCCTATTCCACAGTTATCTACGGATATTCCAGTCCTGCTTTGCAATTTTTTTGTGGGTATGAATGAGCTCATTGGAAAACTTGTTCAAATATTTGCGATCATCTGCATTTTTTCTTCCCACGGATATGTGGAGTCAGTTTTTGGTTTACCCATCAATTATATAGGATCCACGGTATTGGTCCCCCACATCACGATGGATAAGAGCTCTTCACGTGCTCTTCCAAGTCAAGCGTCAATGCCTGTTCTTTCTCTGACTATCATTGGAACAGCACTCATTTTCACTGCAGACCCTGCTCCATTTGTGGAATTTCCACATTCCAATGGTGGATGCCAGTTTCCCTATAACAAGTAATATACCGTTGACCTCACAATTGCATTATTCTTCTCATTGATTTGCAATTTAAATTTCCTACTTGTGATTACTACTAAGTCCCAACTACATTCACCACTACCATAATAATTATATGTAAAAAAAGGTTTATAATAATGCTTACTGATATCATCATCCTTATTGTTGTCATCTCAATCGTATCATGCAGTCAAAACAGGTTGAGAACATGGAGAATTTTAAAGTATGTTGTATTAAAGTAGTATATTTTTAGTGCATTATATAATATCATAGCATTACTGCACTGTAGAGGTTCTGTGTGCAGATAGAGGGGATTTCAAACGGACACTAGGATTCAATGCATAATATTTGTAGGCAACACGTTTATTCACTAACACAACCAACACTGCTCAACGTTACAAGGTTAACTATGTACATTCCGGGTAATTATGTACATTACGAATCCACTACGTAAGGTGGTGGCCACCGTTCCTAACCACCTAACCACTTGAACGGAATCACTATATGGTGGAACCAGAACAGCCGACACGCCGTCGGGTCGTCGTGTGCGAAGACCGAAGAGTGAGGATCGAAGAAGGCGGCTTCATTCCCGGGTCAAACTGCCCCGTTCCCTCTCGGGACTCGGCTGAGATCTCCCCTTCTCGATCCTTCGCGGAGGCTCTGGGTCCACGTCACGGGGCCCGCTCACCCCCTTCTGGGGGTCCCCGTGCCCCCTCGTCCAGTCACGTGCCCCCTCGTCCGGTCACGTGCTCTCGCGGGTTCACCCAGACTGTCATGTCCTGACCCGACCTCTGTGACATCTGGAATCTGCCCTCTAGTGAGCCCTTAGGTTTAGTACATCCACTGGCACCATAGGCACCATTTATGTCGTTACACTTGTATCCTGCCCTGCATTAATATTCACAAGGACATGTATTCTCCTGTGTATGCATTGTGGGCTTGTGTGTGGACTGTTATCCTTGTTTTCATCTCAGTTATGCGGTGCAAGAAACCACTTGATTCTTTCCAATCCTGAATCCCACTACAGCTGTAGTACAATTTGTCTCATGCAGCCATGTGCATAAAAACGTACAGCCATCAGGATCGGGATCGAACCCACGAACTTCTGTAAACCAGGCGAGGCAGTTAACATCTCACCACCGCGGCACTGCACATGATTCTGCGTGAGTTTCACAGCCCATTCACGTCACTGGGCAAGTCAATCAAGAATTTGAGTCTGCGGCTACAGTCTCCCCAATATAACTGCAACTCTTTTTATAGACACGGCTGTCCACGGCAGTCAGGAATTTGCTGAAGACTTGTCAATTTGTTAAACGGCACAGTTAAGTATTTCCAAATCGTCTATGCAATAAGCGGTAGACTTGACCTCAACGCGTGTAAAGGATCACTGCCACGTTAGCTCAGCAGCTTGTGTGAGTGTCACCGAATGTGCAAGACAGGAGGATCAATGGGTTGCTTGTCATTGAAATGCTGCTTAGAGCTGCTTGGTGTACACCTCAATTTCTGTATCATTCGGAATTTTGGAACCGTGTTGGCTTCAATTGCCTCGTTTATTAGATATCTCATGAGCAAACATTTCAGCAATCTAAATGACAACATAAATAACACAACTTAAATAATATGAACGCAGTCAGTTAAAGCAATCTGCAAAATGTATCCAAAAGCAGATATCTATCTCCCAAGTTTAAAATAAACCTGCAGAGCATTGGCATCGAATCTAAAACAAAGTGTAACTGCACAGCACAGCCGTTGTACTCATCCACTGCTGGACTAGGGCCCTCCCTCACACCACATGGGTCATGCGGGTTAAATATTTCATTGTAATTTTATTCTTCTTCATACGTTAACATTGCCAGATTAAGCAAAGTGAGAATATAGCATCTAAAATTTTTTTTTCCAGCAGTGTAAATCATATTTCTGGGCGGCCGAGCTTGTTGAGTATCGCTTACTGAAGAACCCCAATGTAGGTTTCACTTTCCAAATGTCCCCTTCACAAATTCTGCATTACAAAACTATGCATGGTATCCCGTGTCACACGAGCAGTGGGTCAATTGGCTACGACGAGTCACACTGTTGCTGGGCACTGCTTATGAATAGGGCCAGACATAAAACAGGTTGGGCAAACCTATCTATTTTAGACTAATTATTTATAATATTGAATTGGTCATGCATTTTATCTTTGGATGTACATTTTATTCAGCATATATTTTCAGTTGTTTTCAAACTATATCTCTTTAAAAGTAACTGAAATTTTCATATACATAGCATTTCCTGCTTTTAGCGCATTCATCCATCTGTGTTATAACTCTGCGATTTGCTGAAATATGGCCATGTGGGTTTTGACCTTTGTAAACATTGCATGCTGGGTGGATTATTACATCACATGATCATGAGAGGTGTAGGTGCCTTGGGGAGGGCTTCATCCAACAGTGGATTGACCATGGCTGATGATGAGGACGAACCATGATACTAGCAGCAAATGGCCACACACTGAAAATAATAGTGGCAAGCTCTAAACAAACAACTGTCATAGATTATTAAATATATGATGGTTAAATCGAAATTAAACGTCATAGATTTCATAGAAATGGACATGATAACCATGGAGAATGATAAAATGTAGGGGAGATAGTAGTTTGATATCTTTCAAATGTTACAGATAATGTTTAGTAATAATAAAAATATGATTAACTACTGATGACCAAAATCTGGTCAGATTTCGAAAGCTAAGAAAAGTCGAGTCTGCATCGTGCTTGGATGGGCAACTGCTATAAGTGGTTGGTAGCAGAAGGCAGTGTAGCAAAATCCATGGTTGTACTGTACTTTTAATTCTCTTCCACATCTATGTTCCCTATTTCAACCCACACTGACCAGCGCGGTGAAGTATGGTCAAATGACATTCATGACCCAACCGGTATGGGGAGGCCCTTGTCCATCCAGCAATGTACAGTATTGACAAAGGGCCATGCGTATATAATTAAGTACACATTTGTGTTGATATTAACTTTTTAATGCCACCCAGTCAGGATCCTTATATTTGAATATGTAATGTTCTAGAGCAATTAGCACTGCATCTAGAAATGTGGATGCCTTATTACCAGTGGCAGATATTTTAGTACTTTACTCCTAATTTTCATATGAATCCAAAAATATCTTATATCAGGTTGAGATGCAATGTTTTGGACGATGTGACGTAATTTCTGCTGTTTTCCTGCTAAAAATGTTTTCGAGTGGTTTCAAGTGACGTCACAGTTGTGAGCCCAAAGACAAGTAAATATATAACAGTGTCAATCATCCGAAATTCGAAAATGTGTTTTTATCTGAAAAGCATGCCTATTACGTGTGCTCACTTTTGAGTCTGAAATTAGTTTTTTCGGAATCTGTTTTGCCGACACTAATCGATCTGCGTTCATAAATTAAAGTGTTTTAACTTGGTGAGTTTTTGACATTTTTAAATGTCCATAAACAAGTTAAATCTAAGTTCAATAAGCTTCAGGATAATAATATATTTTTGATTTTACACTACTTTGTCAGTCTACTGCTAGATGAAGGTCTTCCCCATATATTTTAGTCATGAGGGGTTGTTTCACCATACTTCACTGTGCTTGTCAGTGTCTGTGAAGGGGAAGAGCCCAGAACTGGTTCCGATATAAATCACCACTGATATTATATGTGTATAGGAATCAAACGTGGGCAGCTAGGTTCATGCCAGAGTACACTACCTGCTGTACCACCACTCCTCTCTTCATTGTTGTTATAAATACGTAGGCAGGGGCTGGAGAGGTGGCTCAGTGGTCTATACCTTGCGATGCAAATCTGGCGACCTGACTTCGATTCCTGGCCACAGCAACATTAGTGGCGAGTGATGTCTGAACCGGTCCTGAGTCACCAACCTACACTGACCAATCTGGTGAAATATAATCAAACAACCGCATGACTGACACAGCATGGTGTGGCTGTCATCTAGCAGTGGATTAACAAAGGGCTGAAAACAGTAAAGTTATGTCAGCTAGAGGCAGACATCATGTTTTGGACTCCGTGACCCCAATGACTCCAAAGTGGGAAACTCCATGCCTCTGTCTCATTGGCACATGGATATTATTAGCGTCGGTCACTCCGTCATCCTCACTCGCTTTATGTGCTGATTTATTGACATACAATGTTCACATTTGTATGTACTGTACAGTTTCTGCAACAGAAACAAGCATAGAATCACCCTGAATATCTTCCAATCTCAGAAGATAAGCAGGTTTGAGTCTGGATGGTACTTGGGTGGGCGGCCGCCATGCATAACGGGTGTTATAGGCTGTGGGGCCCACATGGTGGGCAGCAAAAGTGTAGCAACATTCATTTGTTGTTCTGTACTTCTATGCACCCACAGCTATGCTCCGTTCCTACACCAACGCAAACTAACCAGCGTGGTGAAGTATGGTCAAATAGCCCTACAGTAGTGGATTGACAAAGTGCTTGAAATATACACATACATGATTTAAAAAAAATGCATATGCCAGTTGGTAAACTCGAAACACTGTCAATAGATTATATAATTATAGTGTTGTACGTGTTTTAAGTTTGCGCAGACCTCATTATTTGTGTTATATCGTAAAGGTTAAGACAGCGTGCCGAAATAACGTGGGTTTTTTTGTCGATGCTGGTTTGCAGATGCATCTCAATCTTCTTCATGGAGTTTCAGAGCCACTTTCAGAAGGACTATGCCACCACAGCGTGGATTAACTCGATGGTGGACTGCCTCACCATGCTGTGTGGTACGCCATTTTCATTGTTCAGAATTTACCTTCTCACATTCACGTTCTGTCGTGAGGTCAGGTTCCAAGGATCATCCTGGAATTAGCGACATGCATTTGGGAGCGCCCCAGGTTATTGAAACAAACAGGGGTGTGTCAAATATCTCAAATTCTTACCGATTGCGTCTGTTCGTTGCTGCCCGCTTGACATGTTGTGCCTCTGCACCTGTGCTCAGAAACTGTTTAACAAGGAAGTGAATAATCAAATACTACATTGTTTAAATCCATGCCTATACAAGTCAACACATGTGATTGTAGATTACCTGTGAACAGACAATAACGGGTACTGCTACTTTAGTGCACATAAGCGACAGGAGGTACAAGAACAATGGGCTTACATTAATATGCATGCATAATGTATGTTGATAAATAACCCACCGGGCAATGGATAACCCATTGTAATTTATATGCATTCATACTCTTTGGTTCTTTCGGTAAAGTCACGTAGGTAGAAATAAAATAAATCAAATCACGACGTTTCGATTGCAACACAAGCGAATTTCATCAGATGGGACAACCACAGCAAGAAATTGAACAATCATTGGAAGGATGTTATCAACCAGGTAATGCCTTAACTTGTTGTTGTTGTTGTTGTTTCCATCGTACCTGCCTGTTTACTGCTAGCCCTGCCCACATATCCCCCCAGCCTCATGTCCTCTTTTGTCTTCCACCACCTTCCCACTGCTAGCCCTGCCCACTTCCCCCCTCCAACCTCACGTCCTCTGCCCCTAGCGCTCCCGCGCCCCCCCCTACCCCACACCCCCCCCCTCTCTCTCTCCCCCCTTGCCTCCTCCCTTCTTTCTTACCTATATAACCACTTGCCACGGCAGCTCTCCCACCGACTTCAGCATTTTCTTGCTGTGGTTGTCCCACCTGATGAAGTTCGCTTGTGTTGCGATCGAAACGTCGTGATTTGATTTATTTGATTTTATTTCTACCTACGTGATTTTACCGAAAGAACCAAAGAGTATGGATTCCTGCAGTCACGAAAACTTCAAATCAAGATTATATGCATTCATTAACCCCCCCCCCCACTTCCCTCAAGAAGGGCTCACAAGTGGCGTCATCAACATCTACCCCTCTATTTAAGGAACGAAACAGGAGGATTTGTCCACAAATCTGGTTGCTGCCTGATGATGCCGGTTGTAATTACTGGCGAGAAGTCGGACTCAGATTGTCAATTTTGTGGCTTTGTTTTCCAACACACCGGTGTGCTGTACTAGTAACGAATTGGCATGTTCTGTTTACGTAACAAACCTTACAATTGGCTCTGTCGGGTGGTGGCGGGTTTAATGACACATTTATATATTCACGCGATCTAACCAAATAAAGCCTGTATTATGGAAGGAAATAGGGGCTGCACAACATCTACATTAATGCAGCAACCCATGCTCTAAATCCCTGTAGCTACAGAGGGCAGCCAAGTTGTTTTTGACTTGTGGTATAGAATGGTAACTGTCTCTAGTATCCCTTTTATTAGGTGAACTACTGCCCGTCTCCAGCAAATATGTGGGTTTAAGTCTAAGAACATTGGTGGCTGTTTGTTGATATGGAAAGGAGGCAATACGGCAGGGATGGGAAACCCACAGCTAAGTGGTGGCACTTGGCAGAAACAAACTCAGCAAAAGCACAGGGGACCCAAGTGGTGCAATTGACCCCGGATTCATGAAAAAATAGGGGTAAACCAAACATCAGCTCGAATTAAAACACTAATAAGGGAGACCAGCGAATTAACATAACAAAAAATATCTCTGTCATGCCTATCTCGTCTGCTTCTGTCTTCTCTCATCTCAGTCCATCGCCATCTCTTGTTTACATATCCATTTAACATAGTTGGCTACATACGGTGTGAAAGAAGTTCAACATACATACATTACACTTATTTTGCTACACTCCTATCTCATGTGACTACATTTCTTAAATTCTGACTACATTTCTTTAATTCACTATTGTCTGTCGACTATCACAATATACCCAATACGTGTATGCTGTATTTGTTTTTTTTTTCCAGCACCGATTGGGAGCCTCCTTAGCAGTCACTTTGGGTGCCGTGCCACAGTGATGGCTGGGGGTCTCTTCTCCTCCGCGGGGTTCATAATGGCCTCCTTTGCCACCAGCATTGAGATGCTCTACGTCTTCCTGGGCGTGTTCGCAGGTAATTTCAAGCCCAGCTGTAGTATGTCGTCATGCATGGATCTGAGCAATTACTGCATTCTCTGAATTATAAGATAGATTGTCTTTCCCTCTATTTTAAATACATAGTGCATCTTTTACTTTTCTAGGTGCGTGTGTGTGACCAAATTTGTATAATTTTATTTGTCAGCAGGTACCTTGTTTGGGTGTATTTAACTTTTTTGGAGCGTCTTATAATCCAGAGAATATGTTCCCTACACCTTCGCCACTTTTAATCAACTCGCGTGCGTATTGATGGAGAAGGCTTTGTCTTCATGGCTACAGTCATACACAGAAGTCGCTGATACTATTATCAGAGACGCCTTCAGTCATTAAAGAACAATGGCAACAAACGTTGTCCACGTCCCCTGCCTTCACCATCCCGCAGATTAGATTTTATTTGTTTTGCTTTTTTAGTTATTTCGGTGGTCCAGGTCACACTTGCAAATGAGACTATTCCAGTCTCCTGAGCGCTCACCTGGTTAAATTAAATAAACTTGACTCGACCAGCATGGGAAAAATGGGAAAGGCCTTCGTCCAGCAGCAGATCGACCAAAAGGGCCGTGTGCGAGCACGCTGCGCTCGTGAAGGTCATTCGACGACCCCGCCGTTGTTCGCACATCTCATGCCCCCGGCAGGCTTTGGCTTCTCGCTGTGCTATTCCCCGTCCATCGTCATGGTCACCAAGTACTTCCGGCGGCGGCGGGCGCTCGCCACGGGCCTCGCCATGTCCGGCAGTGGCGTGGGAACGTTCCTGCTAGCGCCGCTCGTCCAGTACCTGCTCGACGTGTTCTCCTGGCGCGGGGCTCTGCTGCTGCTTGGGGCGTTCGTCTCCAACCTGTGCGTCTGCGGCGCCCTCCTTCGCCCCATCCATCTGCAGGTTGGGGCAGTGGGGCGGCACAGAGTAGATGCAAATTCCGCTAAAGGCATCAAAACTTTTGTGATGCAGATTTCTGCACACGGTCAATGGAAGTGGACTTAAACGTTGGTTCGCGGAGGAGGCCGGTGGCCACAGATGTCAGAACTGAGCTGGCACTGCCTAAGATCTTAGTCTCGAGTCCGGGCAGTCATCTGTGATTAAAACTTGGTTTCTCAAGCATAGCCAGTTGATTAACTAATTTTCTTTAGAACTGCGTTTTGTGTTTAGTTTGTTGTCCTTCCCCTGCACCTCTGATTAGTATGGTTGGCTACATACGGTGCGAAAGAAGTTCCACATACATGCATACATGGTCTCAACCCATTTGTCATTTCCTCTGAAAACATAACAATAAACTTGATTGTGCTCTCAATATGTAGATATTCTGGCTCTTAGAATACATATACATCAGTATTCCTGTTATGCAATGAGAATTACACTTGTCGGCAAGACAGATGGGAAAGTGCTGCCCCCTAGTATGGATCAGAGGTTGCTTAATCCGTGGGCCATTCTACCTTGGGTGGTACCAAGAGTCAACATATGTATGTGTGTATATTGAACTTCTTTCACACTGTAGATAGTCAACCGTGCTAATCGGTGGTGCGACGTAGAATGCCCAGGGAGAAAAAAAACGCCCGATGGCGGTGACGTTAACGACGGCGCCCTTGACAATCGCGTCACTCTCCAGGCCGAGTTGGAACCGAGCGTGGGGAACGGCAACAACGGCACCGACGCGAGGGCCGTCCCTCCTGTCTTCCGCACGGACCCCGGCATGGAGGCGTGGACTGTGGCGATGGCGGGGCCGCCCGACCGTGGCTGCAGCGCCGGAGCCGGAGCGTGCGCGCGGGGGGCGTGGGGCCGGCTGGTCAATGCAGCCGGCAAGCTGCGGCGCAACTATGGCTTCGTGGTGCAGCGCGAGTTCGTCGTGTTCTGGGCGTCGGTGATGCTCATGGCATACGGGTGCAGCACGCCCTTCGTGTACCTCGTGCCATACGCGCAGTCGCACGGCGTCCCGCCGGGCATGGCCGCGCTGCTGCTGTCCGTGTTGGGAATTGTCGACATCGCCGGGAACATCTCCTACGGCTGGCTCACCGACAGGCCGTGAGGCCCCCCCCGTGTCCCCCCCCCCCCCAACCTCGAGTGCAGTTGGAATGCAACCGGGGACGTTTCACCGTTTGGTTTGGTGTGCGATTCGGTGGCGGGGGTTGTTGATCGCGCAGTTCCTTCGTGTCCTGGAGGAATGGTGCAGCAGTAATCGCCCAGTTTACCCGAGTTTGATTGCCATCCATGGCTAACATCAGTGATGAGTGATATCTAAAATGGGTCCCTCCCCCCTTTCTTTACCAACGAGCAATGACCAGTGTCAGATACCACATGGGGAGACCTTCATCCAGCAGTGAATTTCTGTACGTACGCATGTTGAACTTCTTTCGCACCGTTCCTAGCCAACTATGCTTTATGTTAGGTGCGAAAAAGAGCTGTCAATGTTTGCAGGCAGAGTAATTGTCTGCAGTTGGTACATTTAGCGTTCCAATTTTGGTATTGCTTGAGGATGAGTAAAATTGTACCATTATGAGGGGAGATTCTATGGACTGTCCCTCACCATGGGAATGTGGAATTTCCACCACTGGCACAGGACTAAGAGAAGCTACCTTGAAGTTAATTTTAGCAGGAGACACTTTCACTCTTTTGCTGGCCCTTCCAACCTACTCGATTGCAAGGCAGCTAGAAGTTGTTAGTGGCTTCAGAAGTAGTTCTGTGAAGTCAACTGTTGGAGCAATTCTCTGACACAGCCTGTTGTTATGTCAGCTGCAAAAATTATGCTCTCATGACACGATTTCCTTTCTACAATTGGAAAAGCACTTGGGATACTCTTTGGTTCTATTGGGTAAAGTCACGTAGGTGAAAATAAAATAACAAATAGAACCAAAGAGTATGGATCCTAGCAGTCACGAAAGCTTTAAATCTAGAATAGAAGCACTTGGGATAACAACAATGCTTCTTATTACATAAATAAAAACTTTGACGTCACGAACAGTGCCCTCGTGTGTGCCCCCTCACCTCCCAGGAGTGTGCGCAAGCACAGAGGCCTCTTCTACATGGTGGCCGTGGGGCTGGAGGGCGTGTGGTCACTCCTGCTGCCACTCATGGCCAGCTTCCCGCTGCTCATGGTGTACGCCGTGCTTTACGGCTACTTTGACGGGGCCTACGTGACACTCATCTCCGTGGTGACAGCCGACCTGGTGGGCCCCGTCCACGTCTCCAGCGCCGTGGGCCTCGTCTTCTTCATGCATGCCGTGCCGTACCTGATAGCGCCGCCGGTAGCAGGTGAGGTGTGAGTTGGGTGACTTGGGCGAACTTAAACTAAACTATTTTTTATTTTACCACGTAAGGCTCACTAAGCTATATAGCTCTTTTGCTGGTCACGAATGAATGCTTAATTAAGTGGTTTATCGCGTGGAAATTTTTCGCAGCCAAATAGCACAGATGTGAAAGCATGATACAGTACAATAACATTTTCATCAGCCTACAGTACCTGTATTATGCATGGTGGTCACCCTTCCAAGCACTGTCCAGGGTCAACCAATGGTGGAGCCAGGATTTTCAGGTAGGAGGGGCAACCCCTCCAGCAATTAAAAATGATAGGAGTTGTTAGTAAGCAAGGACTTGTCCCTTGATTTTTATTCGATGCGTGTGTGGCGATGGCGCAGCCATCGATCGAGGGTCGAATTCGAACCGCGTTGTGTGATCGGCATCGCGTTCGCCGAAGTTATACTTTCAGGGAAGTCGTGTAATGTATACGCAACTGCACACAATTCTGTGAGTCACTTATAACTGCTTTGCCGTTACTTATTGCCAATTTTGGACTCGGACTATTGTCCTATCATCTCATAGAGTCCCTAGCACATAATAACATGCTACACAGTGGCAGTGGAGGGCGCAAAATGCCGATTTATTACTAATAAACCCCAATGATCCGATCAAAATGAGGGATTTCGATTGGATCATTGGGGGGGCACGTGCCACCCCCCCCCCCCCCCATAGGCAAAAATATAGTAAAGAACATTACAAAGAAAGAGATTGGAATAAATCTTGGTCTGAATGTAAATGAATTCATGTGCCAAACATGTTGACTGGTGGTGATGTGTTGTTTGCGTTAAACCGTTAGGCTTGGTGGTCGTTAAAAACGAGACTCCTGTATTAGGACCACAAGTCCTTTGTAAGAGGAGACAAGGTTGAGGGCAGTAGAGGACTCTGTATACTTGGGAAGTAATGACCATAATGTAGGGCGCTTTGACAAGAAGGCCAAGAAGAACATTTCTTTCAAAGGTCAAGTGTTTGATGGGCTATGGAAATCACTTTTGGAAGAGGTGAAAGGTAAATCTGAATGTTAAGAAAATGATATATGAGACATACATGCTATCTGTAACTGTGTGAAGCAAGAGAGATGGACTGGAAACAGTTTAAAAAAATAAGTTGTTGACATTCGGGCACAATTATATGAGATGGGATTCTAGAAATGTGGTGGCAAGGCAGGAATATCAATGCAGAAGTCTGGAGGATAACTACACCAGGCAAGTGGTGTAGTTATTGTTAAGAAAACAGGTTGCGCTGGGTGGGACGTGTATGAGGATGGAGCGGGGCCATTTACTAAGACAGACACTGCAATGGTATCCACGAGTCTGATGACCAGGGGGGGGGACCTAAGACCAAATGGTGGGATACTGATAGGACAGATCTTGGAGGTAGCATGCCTACTGTGCAGCAGCGGCAGATCTGGCAGATGGCAGATGGTAGAAAGAGTTGGCGAAGTGTGTTGGTTAACAATGGTCTTGGCCATGACACCTTAATCTTGATTATTTTTGTTATTGCCATTGAAACTGCCGGGTGGCCGCGGTGTGTATGCTTCTGGTTATGCCGTTCTGCCAGGTTGGCTGGTGGACATCACAGGCACCTACACGGCAGCCTTTCTCGTCAGCGGCATGGCCATGATTCTGAGCGCTCTGCTTTTCGGGGTGGTGTCGTGCTTCAGAAGCTACTGCGCAAAGCGCGAGCCCAAGGAACCTATGGCAGAATCGACGGCCATGGTCAGGAATGACACGTTTTCGTCAGATAAGAGTGGAGTCACAGTGTCACCGCCCTTCCACGTGAGCTGCTGATCCAAATGTAATTCCAGAGCACTCGTCGACGTTTGTGTGGGTCGTGCTGCGTGCCGTTTGGCACAATGGACAACGTGCTGCTCAAAAAGGAAACACGTCTGAGAGCTGTGTGGCACAACCGTGAAAACCTGCACAGTCGTAATTGCAAAGTGTGTGCGCGTTTGTTGAAGACCGTTCTGTCATGTTGATGCTGCTCTCTTTTTTTCTATGCAAAACTATATTCAAAATATGGCATTTTGGTGCTTAAGGAAGTGACTTTGTAATCAAGCTTGAACCTTGTTTTTTTTAATTTGAAGTGTCACTATACAGTGTATAAAATTTATAAGTGAATGAATGATGAATAAATAATTAATGTTCCTATAAAACTTTTCATTTGCTTTTGTGTATTGTTAGAATAATGCTACATGTACATGCACAATTTGACTATACATATGTAACTTTTACACGAAAAAACACATACAAACATGTCCACTTTACCACTGTTAAGCCATTGCGACAGTATATTGTCTCATTTGATATGTAGCCTAAGAGAAAATGTAAAACTATAATGCTGCAAAGCAGAATTTGGATTAGATTTTTGCGCATGCATATACGCATATCTTACACAGGATTACATTTCAGTTTGTTCTTGTCATAAGATGTGAGTAGCCGGAGTGATTTGAATGGATAGCACTATGAGCTTTCCCTTTTCAATTTAGCTCACAGGATTTTGCTCACAAAGGATTGTTGAAGCTCAGCATTCAGGATATCAGATATTATAACGTTAATACTCTACAGGAATAACTGTGTATAAAGCATATTACACACATTTTAATTAATGTGATCAAATATCTCCCCCGATCAGCCCATCATCCAATGACCAAAGCACTCTTTAAATGCATCGATCTCATCGGATATTGGAAGCTAAGCACAGTTGAATCTCGTTGCTATTTGAATGGGTGACCGGCCAGAGATTTCCAGATGTCAGGACTAAAGTAGCCATGAAAACCAGTTGTTCATCCTGTTTGGAAACAGATGTTACACAAAGTGGCCAGGAGATGGTCGTGGTGAATGTTAACCCTCGCTATGTGTGCATTTTCTCCACGTAGTGGAGTTAACCGTTGTCTCTCTCCACCCAGCAGTGTAAACGGCTACACCCCAATTGATTGGAGGGTCACGTGTAGTTAGGAAAAGTGTAGGTATCCCAACTGCATCCAAGATCAGTTTAACACGTAAGCTTTCGTGACCAATATTAATCATAATACAGGTTTTTGGGTTAAATCGCGTTATTTATAAATGTGTCGCAACCCTCCACCACCCGAAACGGCCAATCAGTAAAAAACGTGTCACGTTTACAAAAGACAAATACATTTCCATTTAAAGATTTTGTGACTGTGGGGATTCATCTTCTTGGTTCTTTCGGTAAAGTCACGTGGAAGGGAAATAATAAAATAATCAAAATAGAACATAATAAAATAAAATTCTCACGACGTTTCGGCCGCAACACAAGTAGCCCTCCTCAGGTGATGAAATAGAAATGTGTTGTATATGTGGTGTGTGAAAATTTGATGAAAATAATGAAAATTAAATGAAATTTGAAATTGACATAATTAATCCGAAATTATGTTAATTTGCATAATTATGCGTATAGTTATGCTAATTCTAGAGGTAATCGTATTAATGTATATGAGTGGGTGTGGCTATGTTAATGGTATCCTTTATGATAATCAGGCCCCGCCTCATTGACGAGGTGGGGTTATCAATTGGGATAATGCAATCAATCGTATGCAGTTATGCTAGTGTCAACTCGACTTCGTTGTCTAACTTCGTATTTTCGATCAGTCTAATGCAATCATTCTCGCTTTAACGTTTATTGAGTGGATTAGTGTGTTTATATTTTAGGTCCCCAGGTTCATATCATTCTCGCTTTAACATTTCCTGACATGTCTCGGACCGCATTCGTGAACACAAAGCAGACCTTAAACACGGTAGGACCAACACCTCGGCCGTGGCAGATCACTGTTATAATTCAGTAGGCACACATGACATTGACTTCTCCAAGACAGAGGTTCTTTGTAAGCCATCTGGCTACCATGAGAGATTCGTTCATGAGGCTATCCACATATACAAGCACAGAGACAATTACAACCAAGAAGATGGATTCTGGCTTAGCAATCATTGGAAGGATTTGATAAACCATTTCAGGTCTTAATTGATTTTTCACGCTTACGGTGGCTTTCAGACAGCATACATTAATTTTTTTCGTCTCCCCCCTCCTCTTTTCAGAACATAGATGGACTCGTCCTTCTAAACAAACTGCCAAATCGCTGCCCGTGGTGCTAACGTTTTTTTTTTTAATAAATAAATACAAACACCGTTTTAAAATAAATAAATACAAACCGACACTTCTTTCAAATGTTTCTTGCCGTTGGTTTTCACACCTGATGATGACCGTTTGTGTTATGGTCGAAACGCCGTGATAATTTTATTGTTTTATATATTTTATTATTTTATTGTTTCCCTTTAACGTGACTTTCCCGAAAGAGCTAAGAATATGAATTACTGCAGTCGCGAAAGCTTTCAATCAAAATTTAACCGCCTCTACGGGGAGGGTTTCCACATAACTTTAAGATCCTTCAACAAACTCCGGGATAAGAAGGCTCAGCTGATCGAGTCTCTCACCTTTCTGAAGAGATGCCGCGACTAGGGTAATACCAATCGCATTTACACTGACCTCTGCTGCTGTAACTTCTTCTAATGCGAAAATAATTATTTTCAAAACTAGCTTAGCTCTTATCTCAGAGAAAATCAGACTTACACGCACTGAACTAGATCAGTTAGACAAGACACTCTACAAATCACATTTATCATTGACGGCAACAATGTCCACATCGGATTGGGAACATGTAGACAATATGACTGCCTCTTCAGCTGCTACTATGTCGATCAAATGTAAGGACAACCTGATTTCCAAATTTAACCTCCTCTCCAACAAAAGACCGGACCCACACACCAAAAAGCTAGACGTTAACAAAGTCGTAATTAATCGCAGTAACAGTTCTTTTTCCGATGGTCTGAAATCCGTTTTAGCTAAAGGTCTAAACTTTACAGTCACACCTAAACACATACCAGTTAATGATATCATTGCCCAAGTAGATGTTGCTCTCAGGGGCCTGGGTCACATCGCTGCAGACGTAGCAAGATCTGAAATCGCTGCAACCCTCAAAAACGTTAAGATGCCAGCTAGCAACCTCAGCAAAGATGAGCGTTTTGAATTATATAAATTAAAAAAGAGGGATGACATTGTAGTCCTCTCAGCTGACAAGGGCAATGCTACTGTCATCATGGATAAAATAGAATATCTCAACTAAATTAAAGAATTACTCGACGATGGTAGCTATACAAAAATAAAAAGAGATCCAACCAACAGCCTTGTCACACAAACCAACAAAATAATTTCTGATTCAACCGCATTAATTGATCAATCTATACAGTTTTCGTTGAAACCTTCTGCTGCCAGGCCACCAAGATTATACGGCTTACCAAAAATACATAAAGTAGATACACCCCTTCGTCCCATCGTCTCTACTATCAACTCCCCCACCTACAAACTGGCTCGTTTTTTTCTGAAATCCTGCGTCCTTTCACTGGAAAAACCACCTCTGTGGTACAAAATTCTACTCACCTGGTATCGACAATCAAGGGTATTTCCCTGTCCCCAGACGACCTGCTTGTCAGTTTTGATGTAGTTTCCTTATTCACCAAAGTTCCTGTACCTGACACCATCGCAATCATTGAAGACTTGGTTCATCAAGGACTAAAAGGTGCCCCCCCTGGTAAGACACTGCTTAACCAATACATACTTCACTTGGAATGGAACTTTCTACAAACAAACTGAGGGCACCCCAATGGGCTCCCCCATATTTCCGGTTATAGCTAACATTTTCATGGAGAAATTTGAGACTGACGCCATCCAGACTGCCACTCTGCGCCCAACCTTATGGAAGAGGTACGTGGATGACACTTTTGTCATCTGGCCACATGGCCGGCCTGCTCTAGACCAATTCTTCGACCACATCAATTCCATACACCCAGCCATCAGATTTACCATGGAAGTCGAAAAAGATGGCAAGCTAACTTTTTTAGATGTCCTAATAAAAAAGAGACCAGATGGTTCAATGAGCCACTCTGACTACAGGAAAGCTACCCATACGGATGCTTATCTGAAACCGGATTCCCACCACCATCCATCACAGAAGAATTCTCTCATCAAGACTCTGTACCATAGAGCCCAATGCATATCCGACCAGGAACATATAGGCAGTGAACTCAAGCACGTACACCAAGCTCTTAAGGCTAATGGTTACTCTGACTATACAATCCGCAAAGCTATCACTCAAACCATGAAGAAGGACCCCCTTGAGGAGCCTTTCAAAACCATCACTTTACCCTACATTGCGGGGATCACAAAAAAGATCTCCAAAATCTTGAATAAACACAAGATCCAGGTCCGTTTCAACACATTACATAAAATCCGTGATCTGGTTCCGTCTGTAAAAGATGTGATTCCGGACATACAGTATCCTGGTGTCTACAAACTAAGTTGCCTCTGTGGTAGTAGTTACATTGGAGAAACCAAACGACATGTCTCGGACCGCATTCGTGAACACAAAGCAGACCTTAAACACGGTAGAACCAACACCTCGGCCGTGGCAGATCACTGTTATAATTCAGTAGGCTCACATGACATTGACTTCTCCAAGACAGAGGTTCTTTGTAAGCCATCTGGCTACCATGAGAGATTCGTTCATGAGGCTATCCACATATACAAGCACAGAGACAATTTCAACGAGAAGATGGATTCTGGCTTAGCAATCATTGGAAGGATTTGATAAACCATTTCAGGTCTTAATTGATTGTTCACGCTTACGGTGGCTTTCAGACAGCATACATTATTTTTTTTCGTCTCCCCCCTCCTCTTTTCATAACATAGATGGACTCGTCCTTCTAAACAAACTGCCAAATCGCTGCCCGTGGTGCTAACGTTTTAAAAAAATAAACAGAAACACCGTAAATAAATAAATACAAACCGCCACTTCTTTAAAATGTTTCTTGCCGTTGGTTTTCACACCTGATGATGACCGTTTGTGTTATGGTCGAAACGTCGTGAGAATTTTATTGTTTTATATATATTATTTTATTGTTTCTCTTTAACGTGACTTTACCGAAAGAGCTAAGAATATGGATTAGTGTGTTTATGTTTTAGGTTCCCAGGTTCATATCTCAACGCAGAACAATTCTTATGCCTAGATTTCAAGAAAGAATCACGCAATCGCTTCTGTATTAATCCATTTTATTTTCTAACTAAACATTAACTTTATCAGTTGTTAAAACATGCAATTGCTATGCTAAACAAAAGCTTATACATTATAATTTGAACGATTATTATGCTTCAAATCATCAGCACAGTATCACAGGCGACTGATTAACATGCAATGGTATTCATATAAAAAGACGATCAAACAGTTATTATTTCCAAAGGCATAAATGTAACAACAGATCCACCGGACAGATTATAGGATTACCGAAATGGCTTCGTGTGAGGGTGTGCGGCGGGACGTGTTATCTTACGGGAGATTAATAAATTCGTGAACACGATTGTATGATCAGAAAATCGGTTTAGCATGATTCCTCCCCGGGAGCGTAGCTCCGTTGCGAAGGTGCCAAGGATTAATTCGTTTTGATGGATCGGTTGGTAACTTATGCGATTAGAAGTACAGCCCAAAACAAAATATTAAAGAGGAAAATGATTAATATACTTATAAACGACGGCGTGTTCACCCCTGTCCGCTGTGGTGCCCTCATGGCAACTGATGATCTACGGACTTGAATATTGGCTTTTTGGTCGAGGACCCGTTCATGCGTAAGTGATATGAATTGTCTTGGGGCGTCAGTGTTCAGAATTAATTCCTATGTCAATGCAGACACCTGACTTGTCGTGTAGTGGGGGGCAATGTGTGTCATAGGTATACGTTGATTCTTTCAAGGTAGTCGGTTCGGTTCGGCCCACACACAGGTTGACAGGTTGACGAGTTGACACAGGTTGACGACCGTTTGAGTTATGGTCGAAACGTCGTGAGAATGTTTTATTGTTTTATATATATTTTATTATTTTGTTGTTTCCCTTCAACGTGACTTTACAGAAAAAACTAAGAATATGAATGACTGCAGTCACGAAAGCTTTAAATCAAAATTTAAGTTGACAGGTTGAAAAGTTGACACGTTGTTGTAGTTGCGAGTTTATGTCGGTAGATTCACAGCACACTCGTAGCGGGCGCGGCTGACGGCGCTCTGTGGCTGACGGCGCGCTCTGCCCTGCTGGCAGATGTCGAGCTGGTAGAAGCCCCTCTGGGCTGATGAGCCGAGCTGCTCTTAGCCCTTGCTGATGATGAGGTCGTAGCAGAGCCGAGCTGACCCGCCGGTCGCAGCTCGCTCCTGAGCCGACCCGCAGGTCGAACTCTCTGATGAGCCGACCCACCGATCAAACTGAACTCGCTTGTTGGAGCGTCTCATTTTATTTCAAAATCTCTCCCCTTGGCTCCCCCCACAAGGTGGGGCTTCTTTTGATTTTGCTGTGTCATGATCTGTCCGTATGTGTGTGTCCGTACGTGTGTCAGTGTGTGTCCTTGTGTGCATCACCCACGGCATATTCTGCTGTCCTTCCATAAACCATCAAAAAGTAAAACATCCAGACATTACAAATGTCTCGAAGGAGGCGTCTCTCTGTCTGCCTCTCTATCTGCTGGCGCGAGAGGGAGGGCAAGCTTTCCTCCCTGCATGTCATGTCCCCGACACACAAGGGAATGGTTAAAAAGTTTTAAGTTAACATTTTCATTTCACCACAGTTCCACAGTTATGATTCGGTATGTAACCCAAGGTCTGTGTCGGCTTTCCATTGTGGTGTTTGACTGTTGTCAAGGGAAGGTGTTTTCCCGAGCGTATACAGCACTCCTACCCCGCTCTGCGGGGAGACAAAGACGGCCCGGATCTTTTTCTCTCTGACCCTGGTTTTAACATCGCCCAAGTCACGCAGTTTATGTTTGTGTAAGCGTAGTATAGTTCACGGTGAATAGCATTAACACCAATGTTATGTATGAAATTATGTCATGTGAATTTTCCTTTTAACTTAACTCTGCCTGGTTCTTTGCTGACATGCTAGCATTCCAAGCATCTCTTCTCTGCTCGCCCTTATTCCTGCTCGCGCGGGGTCCACCACCCTTCGCCCTCACTCTCCCTACTCGCCCGTTGTGGCCGCTGTCTTGCTGACGCCGCCAATTCAAGGCCTCATTAATTTCCGTCACTCTGTGTAGGTGAGGGAGTGTTAGTGATCGCTGTTTTCAGCCTTGTTGAGTGCAGGTGGCAGCGATAATGAGTTGTTTGATTCATTCCACTCTTATCTCTCGCGTCCCGATGTCAGCTCCACAAGCTGGCATTCATTTGCCTCTCTTTCCACGCCCTTGGGTTTTTCCAGGCTCTTTGCTTACGTTTGCAGTTTTGCTGTGCTCTTGTTTTTTCCCCTCTCTGGGGAAGTCTAAGGTTGCCACATGTCTTGGTTTTCTCACAATTGTTCTGTTTTTGTAGCTGCTTTACTGCGGAAGTCTAAGGTTGCCACATGTTAACATTTTCATGCTTTTGCTAACAAATGGCAAAATTCCAAAACGTAGCGACCAAAGATGAAGCTAACATTATCGATCCTCACACTCACTCCAATTAAAAACCAGGCCACAATCTACATCAGTGAATCATTACTCATTTATTAATTCAATACTAATGTTATTTTCACCTTTAAAATTTTTCTACACGACCTGACCGAAGCATCAAGAATAGTTCTGGCAGTCAGGGTTATTCCTAAGCCAAAACAAATTCTCTAACCTCGGGATATCTCTGACCTCGAGAATAAAATGCACAGATCCCTGGATGCAGACAGGGAGCAAAAGTTAATAAAACCCTTAAAATATCGGAGGTAACATCTAATGATGACAATTTTAAATCACAAATCTTGGGAAACATAAACCAAAATAATGATGCAGTGTTAAACTGAGGGCCAGCCAGAAGAGATGAGGCGAGGTAGGTCGATCACGTGACCAAGATAAATGTATTCCAGAGAGAAAGAGAGCCTCCCGGCCGCCTTTGTCTTCCAGCAGCACGTGATAAGAATTTGCATACACAGGCAGAGGGCATCTCTTAAAAATAAAAATCAAACACCATGATGGAAACACTACTACAACATACCTTGAGTGACGTACGGAATCATAACTACAAGGGTACGGTATCAAACTATGAGGTAAAATAAATGTTTAACTTCAAAAGCCTCACACTCTTTGTGCGAGTCAAAAGTATGTCACACCGGGAGGGAAGAGCAGGGGGGAGAGGACTCGACCGGACAGGGGGCACCCCCTCCTTCCAGATTAATTAGTGCAGAGAGTGAGAAAGAAGGATGCACTCGGCAATCTGGAGCATCGGTTTCCCTTTGATGGAGAGATGGCTTGAGGAAGGCAACAGGGAACCATGCCTTGATAAAACTCATTACCTCAATAAATGATACACACACGGACAACACCCCCCCCCCCCCCTCTATAACGCAGAGCGAGATCAAAAAAGTTCCGGTCCTTTGTGAGAGAGCATGACAAAGTAAGCATGTTTTTTTTTTCTCGCAAGAGACGCGCAGAGGGGAGATTTTTCGGATATAAACAGCAACACGACACACACAATTCAGCTCGACAATTCAGCTCGACATCCCAGCTACCAGCAGAAGAAGACGGCCACCATCAGTTCGACAAGAAGACACACAGCAGCTCAGAAGAGGACAGCAAGCCAGCTCCGAGGCATGGCCTCGAGATCAACAATGCGTGTGGTGCATCGCAGAGAAGAGGGGTGAGGTGATGCTCTGTGCTGAGTTCAGCATTGACTGACAGAGTATCGCTGAAAAGTTATTCTCAGCGTCAAGCAATCAACCAGAGAGAGAGAGACGGAGCAAGAGTGAGCGCACAGCAGCGCTACCAGCGTCACTGAGCAAGGGTGTCAGCAGCCAGCGGACAAGCGGTGTGTCCTGATTCGGCTCATCCAGCAGGGGAAAGAGCCTGACCAGCCACCCGTGAGCAAGAGTGTCAGCGGACCAGCGGCGAGCGCGTTCGAGCATCTTCAAGGAGAGGTCGCGTGCGGCGCAGCTCCTCCACCAGTGGAAGGAGCCTGCTGCTGCCAGCGGGCCAGCGCACGAGCGACCGAGCATCTCCAGGACGGGCATCGTGCCGACGCAGCTCATCATCCAACGGCGGAGAGAACCGTCAGCCAACATCAGACACCGAGCGATAGAGGGAACCAGCCATCGTTTATATACCCCTCCCCCACCCTCACACAATAATTTACCAAAGAGACAATCCCACGCACCCACACACTAAGACTAATTATAAAGTGCATGAACCTTCAGCTGGACGTGAAGGCATCACAGCTCATCGAGTGATAAGAATACGTCGTTTATAGGTACATTAATATTTTTTCCTTCTTATTTTTATGTGATTTTACTTCCAATCGCATAAATTACCAATAGATTCATCGATACAAACTAAACTTGTGAAACCTTCGACACGAATCTACACGCTCACAGAGAGAATATCTTGTTAAACCTGTTCCTTTATCATATAATCTTGTTCACGAATTAATTAAAACTTAGCCAAAGATAAGAATCTCCCTTAGGAGGACACGCACACCGTCGCACACCCTTATTCCAAGACATTTCGTTAATTATATAATCTTGCCGTTGACGTATACTTTTGCCTTTGGGGTATAACAATTTGCTTTTATTGCCTTTCGTATGAATATTGTCGCATTCATTTTTAAGGACTTTTATTCCTATTTGCCGTATATGCTCGTGTTACTCTGAGGAAGTAATCAATTGTCCTGTTACCCAGTCAACAAACGTTATTGAGGGTTAAATGTATGGATCAATGAGGGGAACATCTCCTGGAGTACTGTGTTGACAATTTCAAGCATGAGAATTCGCATATTAGAGTGTTAAGGTTTTGTTTAGAAATTAAAATTGCTTAACACAGAAGTGTTTGAGTGTTTTTTTCCTGAGTTCATGCATAATAATCTTAATTATAGCAACTGTATCCTGCGGTGAGATTTGAATTTGGAGACCTGACATAAACACACTAATACATAATCAGTAAATGTTAAAGCGAGAATAATTGTATTATACCGATCTATAATACGAACCTAGACAACGAAGCCGAACTTAATCTGGCGTACTTACAGCACACCTGCATAACTTCATACAATTCGTTGTCTTATCCCGATTGATGATACGACCCTCGTCAGCGAGGCAGGGCCTAATTATCATAACGGCTCGCATTAGCATCATCGCATACATTCGCATAAATTAATACGATCATCCCGTATTAATATGCGCATAATTACATAAATTAACATAATTTTGGATAATTACGCTATTGTCAAAATTTCATTTGAATTGAATTATTTTAATCTAATTTTCAATACCCGGCATATACAACAATACTACTACGGTCAGATTATACTACTATACAATCAGCAGATACTACTATAGTCAATAGATACTACTATAGAGTCAGTAGATACTACTGTAGAGCCAGATGCTACTATAGAGTCACTAGATACTACTATTGTATGTAGGGTGTGTAGGTATATATGCCTACTGGGGGGTAAAAATATTTTTTGAAGGGGGGGGTCGACAATTTTTGGAAACCTTTTAGATCAACTATTTACCACCCGCACTCTATTACTTATTGATTCAGGACTTCCACAAGCCTCTTATAATTTTGTTGATGGACAAATGGACAGACAAACGGAATGCCGGGCTTTCACAATAGTTTAGTATTTGTGTATGTATATGTTATGTTTTTAAGAGAAGTTTTGAAATATATTTTCCCCTGGGCAAAGCCGGGTACTTCCCGCTAGTGTCATAAAAAAATATATATACTGTATATATTTAAAACGACATCTGCTTATACAATGATCTGAATTGTAAAAATATATTGGTATATATTCATGAGATAAATGTATTCTTTGTAAAAAAAAACTATTGTACGGCATAAGCAGTTCCGCTTTAATGGCTTATCAGCAAAAACAATATTGCGGTTTAACTTCCTTAATTTTTGCCAATTGAACAAAACAATATTGTTGTCAAACCAAGGCTGAAACATCGTTTGGTAAGGGTGTTTATTTCTCTGTTCGTCATTTAGAAAGAAATCAGATTAGCTATGAAAAATAATCTAGAAAAATAAACAAAACATTTTGAATGTACATGCATAAATGAGTAAAGTAGATACGAAACGAATACCAGTTTAAAACGTAGGCTTTCGCGACCAGTTTTTATAAAAGAGGTTTTGTGGGTTAGATCGCGTATATAAATGTAGTTAAATCCGCCACCACCCGACAGCCAATTAATAAGTTTCGTCACGTAAACAAAACGTGCCAATTCGTTACTAGTACAGCACACCGGTGTGTTGGAGAGTAAATCCACAACATTTACAATTTGAGTACGACGTTTCGCCAGTAATTACAACTGGCATCATCAAGTAACAGTCAGATTTGTGGAGAAATCCTATTTCGTAAATAGGATAAATGTGACGTCGTTAATTGTGAGCCCTTCAGGTGCAAAGGCCAGAAAGAGCGTTGGGTTAATGAATGCATATAACTTAAAATGGGTATCCACTACCGGTTGGGTTATTCATATGGTAATAAACGTACATTATGTATGGATATTGTTCTTATTCATCCTGTCGTTTGTGTGCACGGAAATCGCAGCGCCTATTATTGTTTGCTCACATTTAAATCCATTCACGTATGGTGACCTATACAGGCATGCAGTTAAACTCGATTATTCCCTTCCAAGCAGCACTAAGCCTGCAGCTATCCGAATGGTTAATTATATTTTATTTTTATTAATTTCGAGTGATCTCTAATTAGTCTTGGCCAGAAGTAATTAGTTCTGCACAGAACGTCAACATTATCAATTGAGTGTCCTTGTTAGCACGCATGTTCTGCCACTGCCCACAGTTGTATTTGGGAGTATTTAATATTCATTTGGTGTTATTTTAGGCTCATGCTGATCATTCGTTCTGTCTGACCAACAAAGCATTTGGCACAAGTGCAATTAATCCTGTACACACCTTCTGTTGATAACTTCGGTAATACATATTTAGTACCAGATATCAGTTTTATTACTTGGCCAGTTTCAACGCTTGTGCTATTTGATTTGGTTTTGGAATTGAGTGCCCTGTTGATTTATGCATCATTGTAACCATTCAATTGCAGCACTTCTTTCACATGTTTAATTTCACTTCTATCACCATCTGAAAATGTCTTAGCCCGATGTATGAGTATCTTGATGAGAGAGGATTTCTGCGTGGGGCGATGGTGTAACTTCATTCATATAGGCGTCAGTATGCGTTTTTTTTCGGTAAACGCTGTGTGTTAGTTTACCGTTTCGGTCGTGCCCGAGCAGAATATCCAGAAATGGGAGAGTTCTGTCAACTTCCACTTCCATGGTGAACTGGATGGACGGGTTTTGCGAGTTGAGATGATTTAGAAATTCGTTAAGTGTATATTTGCCGTGTGGCCAGACCACCAATGTATCTAAACCAAGCAGAGGATCCATACTCTTTGATTCTATTCGGTAAAGTCACGGAGGTAAAAAATTAAATAAAACAAAAATAACGACGTTTCGGCCACAACACAAGTGACCTTCATCAGGTGAAGGTACTATCACGAGGATAACGTTGAAATGAAGAAAGTCAAACCAGGTCGCGTCCTTGAAGCTGTGTGGGAGGAAACAAAACGCTTTGACAAATGAATTAGCATAAACTCATAGAGCACCTACACGGGGGAGGGGAGTTTACAAATGTACAAATGTTGGTGTGAGAGGAAATGACCTGTACAGCAACGTAACGGACCGGCACGGGGGGGGGGGGGGGGGGGGTTTACAAACGTTGTTTTAAAGGGAAATAAGCTGCTGTGAAAGTTTGGTATATCAATACTTGGATAAATATACTGTACCATTGAAAATTAGTTTAATGTTTGGTATGATTTAGAACATCTGTCCAATGATTGCTTAATTTGAAACCATCTTCTCGATTGAAATTGTGTCTGTGTTTGTAAATCTGAATTGCCTCGTGGACAAATCTCTGATGATAACCTATGGGTTTGCAAAGGACCTTAGTATCGGAGAACACTATATCGTGATCACCCACAGCGTTGTAGCAGTGGTCAGCTACGGCAGAAGAATTCGTTCTGCCGTGTTTCAAATCTGATTTGTGCTCGCGAATTTGGTCAGAGACATGTCGCTTCGTCTCCCCGATATAGCAATCACCACAAGTGCAGCTCAATTTGTAAACCCCGGGGTACTGTAAGTCAGGAATGACATCCTTCATGGATGGGATCAGGTCACGGATTTTGTGTACTGTATTTTTGTTTGATTTTATTTTTTACCTACGTGACTTTACCGAATAGAACCAAAGAGTATGGATCCTTGCAGTCACGAAAGCTTCAAATCTAGAATCAAGCAGAGGATTTGAGTGTGCTTGAAGCTATTGCTTTTGCAAATTTGCAATCACAGGAGACAAAGGAGAGCCCATTGCTGCTCCTTCCTTTTGTGTATAGATATTACCTTTCCACAAGAAATAGGTGTTATTTAGACAGTGGGATAACTTTGGGTAAGCCTGTGTTCGAGTAATTTAATTGACTCATTCACTGGAACCCTCATGAAGAGAGAAGTCACATCAACACTTACCAGAATATCATGAAGGTTAAGCTTAATATCTTTATATTTACAAGATGTTCTGAGTTTTTAATGAACGAAACGTCGTACTCCAATTGTAAATGTTGTGGATTTGGCACGTTCTGTTTACGTGACAAACCTTTCTAATTTGCTGTGTCCGGTGGTGGCGGGTTTTAATGACACATTTATTTTTATGCGATCTAACCCAAAAAAATATCTCTATTATGGATAAACGAATACCATTAAATAAAAATAACATGTTTTTAAGTTTTAAGCAAACGTTCTGAAAAAAAACGATGAGATAATAAATGTGAGAATGTACAGCCTTTTGTTGTATGAGCGGCTCCTCACACTGGGTGGCCCATGAATTGGGTTACATCACCATTTATCATCACGCTATTGAGTGCGGGTTTGGTGAATGTGGGAAGCATAAATGTAGTAGCACAGTAAAGTACAACCAATACATTTTTCTGCAAACGTTGACAGGCGAATCCTATAGATGCATTGTGCTATAGGCTCATTGAGTCTTAATTATTAGCTGTGTTCCCAAACAGCTTTTATTTATGGCGGCTCTTTCTGAGTCACGTGGGTAAATAACATTGCCGATGAGACTTAAAGTCGAAAATTGTCAATCCATTTTTCTGCCTAAACAAATGGTAACGCAATACATTGATCATCAGGGCCTTTTGGATGATGGACCTAAAATACATATTTTTAAACATAAAACAGACCTTTATCTGCTCATCAATCAATGTAAATTGTTTTGTGCGAGCAGTCATGCTACTGATGTGAAACAGCACAATTTTGGACGAATGCTGTATTCGTGGCTGTGTATACAGATTGTCAACACTGACTCAACAATGCATTCTAAAATCCAAGATTTGGCAGTCAGAAGCTGGATTATTGTCTCATGTTTCTTCATCTCATTGCACAGCTCACAAGGTATTTATTGCAATGCACAATATAGTGACACACTGTTAATTTGCAACTCGGCGTCCGTCAATCGCCCATTATGTACTGGACTGTGGATGTTTTTTTTCCAAACATTAATTTTTTTCCACTTGATAATTATATTTGCAGCTTGTTTAATATTGGTAGAAGTTTCTTGTTTGATACAGTATTCCCTCGTTATTTACCAACTTGCTATTCGCGATTTTGTTTATCTGCGAATCGCATCTGGAATTCTACATGATTGCATCGAGAGAGAGAGAAAAAGAAAGTGATGAGAGAGAATCTGATGAGATAGATAACCTCTTGAAGCTTTAGAAGCATTGAAAGATGTTGCGCATACGATATTTGTAGGCCGATATCATTATTCACGAAATTTGCAATTCATGAGCATATCTGGAAACATATCCCTCGCCAATAATGAGGGAGCACTGTATTTTTGTTTGTCATTTGTGGGAGGGTGATGGTTGTGTCCATTGGCTCGGCCAAGAACTGCATTACACTTCCACTTATACTGTAGTCACTGATCATTGTAATTTTATTTGATAAAGTTATTTCCATTCAGTGTTAAAGGTGTCTTCAGTTTGTATGTCTGCACTTAGTTTAAAATGTAAGTATATACTCAATTCAGCAGTGGACAGTGCTCCATCCAACGGTAACATTGGAAGTTGTTAGGAGTGTCACATTGGATCAATTGATATATTTAAATGTATTATGCACACAAATAATAATGTATTTAAGCATAATGTATGTTATATTCATATGCCTTGTGTCAATGGTTCACGTGACACCTGCTACCATTAGAAGGAGCTACAATTACCACCGAAAAAGGAATAAATTCGTGCATCAAATTGTTACCCATCACAAGTGATGGAACAACAAGGGGAAAAAACTGTTACAGGCCTTTTAGTTACATGTAAGCACTCATTATTCCATGATTACACCTTCATATATAGAGGCCTGCAGAGCTTGGATAATTATTGGTGCCAGCTTACCATATGGCTGCCTTCCCGATTGTGGTTACTCACGCCTCTGAGTTCGTACTGTGCACGTTACAAGTTGATAGTACGGTTTGTCATGGTGAATTATTGCAATATTTAGTTTTTATCTTAATCTCAATATATATCTCTACATGGTAAGTAGGTATTTTCACCGCAACCGGCAATGCAGATAATTATTAAGACAATTGACAGCAATAGTATGGTACGACCACCTCTTATAAGATGTCTGGCCTGTGTTAAAGTGTAGGCTAAAATATCCCTCGAGAGGCTCTATTGGGCTCCCTCTAGTGGAGGTCCTTCTGTCAGCAGTGGCATGAGCACATAATTACAGGGTTGCACATTTACATTTTGCAATGTTACTAAACTTAATTCAATTTATATGTTGAGGGCCACCCCACATTGCAATTTATATGTTATATGGAGCTCCTAGCAATGCTAAAATTCAAGTAACCCAGAGTGCCAATCCAGGAAGGCCAATCCAGATTGTTTTTGTGATCGTGGAGTCCCAAGTAATGTATAACCTTGCCAATTATACATAGGTCCATAACGTTGATTCTGCAAGTTCACAAAGTATCGGTTTAATTAATTATTGGTGATATATACCCTCAAGTGAGCTGATGTATCCTGAACCAGCTTCGGATTATAAGAAACTAGCTTTACTACCCGGCTTCGCCCGGGACTTAGATTCACCACGCTCGGCCGCCTTTGTCTCCCCAGTGGCGATGTCCACACACCACACCAGTGACTCGTTTGAGGCTGATTCGACCTAGGGGAGGCTCAGGGCCGGTTCAAATAATCGTCACCGGTGGTGGCCGTGACAATCAATTGTGATCTTGTGCTAGTTGACCGCATGGATTCTGTAAATATTCAACCAGCACACACATTTTTCATTGACATGTTTGAGTGTGCTCTATCTTCGTCTGTTGGCAGCTGAAAGTGAATGGGGAGTGACGTACGGACAGGAGGTCATTGCCTCTCCTGGAAGCAGCGTGATTCTTCCCTGTACGTTCAAGTACCCTGAAAAAGGAAAACTAATTTCTGGTCCAGTTTGGATGAAAGACTCAGACTATTCAATTAGTAACATTGTGTACAGTACAAAAGCAGATGAAATTGTGGAGGAATATAGAGGAAGGACATCCCTGGTTGGGGATTTGGATGCAAATAACTGTTCTCTTAAAATCATCCATGCAGAAAAATCTGATGGGCGTAAATACTTCTTTCGTTTTATGACTCATGATAGTTATACTGGAATAGCAGGCATCGAACTTAAAGTGCAAGGTAAGCAAAACAATACCTCCTCCCCCTCCCCAAAGATAGCGATATTCTAAACTACTCTTCGGAACATGCGACACACTGTTAAAGTATGTTTTCTGTTTTTGAAAATGCAGTTAGAAATATAAATGCCAAATCGATGTGATAATGTGCATGTCAAATACAACTCTTTCCATGAAAAGCTGAGCTGTGATGCTGACGTCACAGGCAATTAAGGATTTGAGACATATAGATTACAGGGTAACACCCGTCTCCTTACGCTCAACTGGCGTATGAACGTGTCATTATCCCTGCCCCTTTCTCTGCTTGGCACCGAGTCAGATTCAGATGCCTTGAAAGGGCAGCCTATCATGGTTTGGTCCTGGCTCAGCTCAGCAAATATTAGCTCGCGGAAAACGACTTGTCTCATGATGGCCCCACACTGACTCGGCTAGGATGTTCCAGTGTAAAAGGAGGAATAAAGACAAGAAGAACCACGTATTAAAGGTGTATAGAGGGTGACGAGTGATCACCTATCACCACCGTGTATGTTCTTTCCTACTAGAATGAATAATCATTGTAGAGGAATTTCCCCTCACACCAGCTGATTCACACATTTATTTTTATATGTAGGCTTTCACGACCATTATGATTCCCAATTAAGTTTTTGGATTAAGTCGTGAATGTGTCGTAAACCCTCCTCCACCCGACACAGCCAATTATTAAGGTTTGTCACGTAAACAAAACATGCCAATTACTATTTCAGCAGACCAGTGTGTTTAAAGATTGTTCAACATTGACCGTCATTCCTCATGATACGTGGATCAAGCATCACTCAAGGCATTGGTATGGCAGCAAGAGGAGTTTATGCGAATGCTGTCGCAAGAGGTCACGTTTGGTGCAAACACATTAATTGTTTTAATTTTCAAGCATCCCACACTTGTAGTTGACGTGTTTGAGTGTGCTCTATCTTTTTTAACTTTTAATCTGCTTCTGTTTGCAGATGAAAGTGAATGGGGAGTGATGTATGGACAGGAGGTCAAGACCTGGCCTGGAGGCAGCGCGATTCTTCCGTGTTCATTCAAGTACATTGATGAAGGAAAACGGGTTACTTGGGCAGGTTGGATGAAAAACAAAAACTTTCCATATGATACCATTGTGTACAGCACATCAGGGGAAGTGATGCAGGAATATAGCGGAAGGACATCCCTGGTTGGGGATTTGTATGCAAGGGACTGTTCTCTTAAAATAATTAATACATCAAAAGATGATGGTAGTAGATACTTCTTTCGGTTCACGACGAAAAGTCATTGGACTGGCAACGTTGGAATTCAACTGACAGTGCATGGTACGCAAAACGGGGTGGTACCCCGACAATATACACATTCTAAGATACTGTTACTATTCACGGGGATACATTACTGGAGATTGGAACGAACAATAATCGTCAAAGTTTATGAGCAAAATATGGTTAGGAGGCATACACATTATGTTTAACATATGAACTGTATATATGTAAAATGAATACATATATTGCATAGTATTTATATATTATTTAACTTACCGTAAATAATGATAAATATAAACACATTTGAAAGCGCAAATATAAATTGACATATAATTGAATATTACATCGGTTTATTTATACGTACCGTTATTGAGGCCGTTTCCTTTTTGCTTCGGGGCCATGGATTACAGAAACACAGTACATGGTTTAAACACAGTGCGTGGTTTAAACACAGTGCGGGGTTTAAACACAGTGCGGGGTTTAAAAAAGATTTGTAAAGGAAAGCGCTCGCGCATGAAGAGCGTTGCGTGGGCAACTTTTGCGCTGTTTATTTCGTTGTCCTCCCCCCTCATCTCCAAAGTTCAGCAATTTACAAACTTTGATACTGGAGGTTGCAAGCACCCGGACTGTTTGGTCAGACTTTGGCCGACCAACCAGCTGTCGTCTGTATCTTGTCTCAACATGCCTCCTTCTGGGGTGCATGGATAAATTCAGCCCGTTCCTGGCTGAGATGGTCTGGCAGTCATTGGAAAGGGAACTATACCCTGAAGAAAGTGGCCATTGGACCTCTCTTGAAAAAGCCCTCCCTTGATAAAAATGTATGTATGTGTGTTGAACTTCTTTTGTACCGCACGTAGCCAACCGTGCTAATTGTAGGTGCGAAATGGTCTTACTACAGACCAATCTCTAACCTGCCCTTCGTGGGGTAAGGTTATTGAGAGGGTAGTTGCGCAGTAGTTCGATGACCAAATGTCTATCCACAACAGCGATGATTGTCTACAATCAGAATTTAGGTAGAGACATGGCACCCGAGACAGTCCTAGGTCGTGTGCTGCATGATCTAAGAGCGAGAGATTGCAAGGACCATTCCATATTGGTCCTCCTTGGTCTCTCCATGGCATTTAGCACTGGACCATGGTGCGCTATTGGAGAACTTGCAGTGGTTTTGATCTTAACGTGAGCGTAGGACATAGAGTAATCTAAGGAATGTATTCCTCTGATCCTCTCCCCCTATCCCGTGGTGCGCCTCACACGATGTTCACCGCAGTAAATTACAATGTACAGTTTGTTTGTAATTACCTGCCTATTCTACATATTTATATATTAACATATCTTAGTTTAACACGTAGGCTTTCGCGACCAATATTATTCATAATAAAGGTTTTTTGGGTTAGATCGCGTTATTTATAAATGTGTCGTAACCCTCCACCACCCGACACGGCCAATCAGAAAAAAGTGTCACGTTGACAAAAGACAAATAGTTCACTACTTTAGCCCACCGGTGTGTTGAAGACTGAATCCACAACATTTACAGTTTGAGTACGACGTTTCGCTGGTAATTACATCCAGCATCATCGGGCAATTCGCCAGAATGGTAAAGCCCTCGCTTGCTCCCGGTCTTAAATAGAGCAGCAGAGTGACGTCATCATTTAACTCATTTCAGGTGCAGTGATTTGAGGCGGAGGGGGGGTATTGTAATTATATAATCGATTGGTAATCAGTCACCATTGAATTAACATATCTTAGTTGTGTTGAAAAGTGTTATTTTAGTGTTTGAGTCAGAAATTATTATCTTCGGAACACATCTTACGTTATGTAATGAGTCATTTTGTGAAAATACATTTCAATATACAGTATGGTTTTTCACATTACGTTGAGGCTTTTAAAAAATCAACACAAACATATATCGAGGTATGCCCAGAGTTAGATTAATTGCTATGAATGCAAAATGAAGTGGACAACATTTTAATGCATTTATTACGAAATGACTTTTTTTGACTTTTTTTGCCAATTTAGAAAACTGTATGTCTTTAATACCAACCATTTATTATTATTTTGGTATAATTGCAAATAGACTGTGTAGGAACCACACAAGCATGTTGTCTGATGTATGATCAATTATAATTCCAATTATTTGTTTGAATTTCAGATGCGTATTCACCTCGGAACACCAAAATAGATTTTCAGCCTGACCGAGTGAAAAGGGGCATGAATGTGATTGTGAAATGCGTTACTGACAGCTGGCCCCCAGCACACGACTACAAGTGGAGCAAACAAATGCCTTCTGGGGATATAAAGCCACTGGAAATATTTGGAGAAAAGACAGAACTGCAGCAAGTGCAGGTGGGAGATGCTGGTGATTACCAATGCCAATCAACAAACGTAGAAGGGAGTGGAAGTGCGACAAGAACCCTTCTTGTTTATTGTAAGTCAATGCACATCAATTATTTTATTATCTATATCACTACATTTCTATTAGTTTCCTTACAACATATTACCCAAAAACATTAACTGGAGCCACGACAGGTCCCTGTTAGGTGTCGCGTAGCTAAAATTGGCACCTATTTTATTTTACCAGGTAATGCCCACTCAGCTATATAGCTCTTTTTCAAAAGTGATCTGGCCACAAATAATAGTTCAATGAAGTGGCTTATCACGTGAAAATTTAAAGCAGCAAAATACTCTAAATGTATGCTTCGAAATGTGGAGAGAAAACCAGAGGACCTGGAGAAAACAATCCATGCAACCACGGGGAGAACTTGCAAACTCCAAATATCTAGGCGTCAGAGTCGGGATCAAATCCACAACCTCCTATATGCCAGGCGAGGTAGTTGTACGGCCCAAGTATCCGTTCATCCTGAGGGCTTAGTGTACGTGCTCCAACTCACTGGCTAGGTGGTGCTGGTCGGAGATGCAACGGGCCCTATGGTGTAGTGTTTTGATGAGGGAATTCTTCTGGGCTGGATAGTGGTGGGAGTCAAGCTTTAGATAGGCAATCTGCAAAGCTGTCTCCCCAGCCATGGGGAGACAACCTTCTGAGGATCCAACCAAAACCATCACTTTACCATACATAGCAGGGGTTACCAAAAATATTTCCAAAATCTTAAACAAACACAAGATCCAGGTTCGTTGCAACACAGTACACAAAATCCGTGATTTAATCCCATCTGTGAAGGATGTGATTCCTGACATGTAATACCATGGTGTCTACAAACTGAGGTGTGGTTGCGGCAGCAGTTACATTGGGGAAACGAACCTACATTTCTTGGGGAAACGAAACTACATTTCTCGAACCGCGTTCGTGAACACAAGGCGGATCTGAAACACGGTAGGACCAATACCTCTGCCGTTGCTGGTCATTGTTTTAATGCTGTGGGCTCACACGAAATTTAATTTTCCAAGACGGAGGTACTCTGCAAACCTACTGGCTACCTTCAGATATTTGTTCATGAAGTTCCAGATATATAAACACAGACACAACTTCAACCGAGAAGATGGGTACAAACTGAGCAATCATTGTAAGGACATTATTAACCAGGTAAAGTCTTAACTGACTGTGATGTTTCCATCCTACCTGCCTATGTCAGCTGTTATTTCAGACTCTCTGAGTATATCACCAGGCTAAATATCTGTGAGGCGGCCCAGCCACAGGACGGTCCCCACCACCTCTGGTGGCTGGGACCGTCTCACATTGACATGCTCATCTCTCACATTGACATGCTAATCTCTCACATTTACATTTACGTGTAAGTTCCTTCTCTAGCTCCGCCCACTTACCCTTGGGTTGAGCCCACCAAAATCCTATATAGACTGTTGCAGCAGCTCTTACTCCTATGTCAGCAGTTCTCCTGCTGTATCTGTTCCACCTGATTACGGTCGTTTGTGTTGCGATCGAAACGTCGTGATTTATTTCATCTTATACCTACGTGACTTTACCGAAAGAACCAAAGAGTATGGATTCCTGCAGTCACGAAAGCTTCAAATCAAGACATCACATATAATCAACAATTATTGACTCCTCAAGAGGGTTAGTGATGTTATGCTGCGTACATCTCTGGTGTAATTGCTGCTGTTTAATTTCTGTGTGATAACAAGAATATCAGATGAAGAAAGATGGAATGTCCTGTTATTATTCGACTTTAATGTTGAACAAAATAGTAAATTGACCTTGAAAGTGTTGAATATCCATGCTTCCAAATCAGATAAGGACAACTCATTATATTGCAAAGCAATTTCACTTGTTTATCTTAAACATTTCAAAACTCTGTCAGTTTAAAGACGCAAAATAAAGTCTCACTGACTTAGCTGCAAGATTTCACTTTCATGTTGTTTAGACCAGAAGTCGGCAACGTGGGGCTCCACAGCCGCATGCGGTGGCTCTTTAAGGACTGCTTTGTGCCGTTATTTCTTAAGGACTATCGTATCCTATTTACATGCATTGCAGCTCTGGAAATATTTTTGGACCGCATAAAATAAATATCTCTTCTTATTTTGATTGCCGACCCCTGACCTAGACCTTAGTGTTTTTCACGTACAATTCTTCCTTCGTAGCGGTACCAAACGGTGTGCAGGCTCAGCAAGATGTGCCGGCATTGGTGATCGGGCAGCCGGCCTCCCTGAGCTGTAGTGTAGCGAACGTGTACCCCAGGGGCTCGATAAACATCAGCTGGTGCAAGGATCTCGTCACTGAAGTCACAACGGTTGAAATGGCGCTTCCAGATGGAACTTTCAATATAACAAGCAGGTTTAACCTCATGCCATCAGTCAACCACGATGGGAAGAAGTGTTTTTGCTCTGTCCAGGGCGATTTTCTGCAGTCAACACTCGAGGACTCCATTGTGTTGAAAGTTAAAAGTGAGCTCTGCACTGTGCATTGATATTGACAACGTTCATTGCATTCACATGGTACAACAGGTTTTGGTCATGGTGTCTCCTTGCATTGGAGTAGTTTCTCATCTTGGTTGGCAACTCACAGCCAAGTGGATTTCACACACGTTTATGATTTCAAAATAGAACAACCACTTTATGTCCACTAACTTAGCATTCATCAGGCATGAGTAGCATGCGACAAGACATTTTTATTTGGTAAATTGGTAAAAAAAAATGTGATGGGTCAGAAGGACTCGACTTTGGGCAACCCTTCATTAGGGAATTCCAGATTGGTTTGCAAGCTTTGGAGCTGTATTAATTTCTAATTTCAAGGTGGTTTCACTTCAGATGAGGAGAGATATTCCCTCAGATCCCGACACAATGTGTTACAAAAGGGTCTCAGTTCTCTCCGATAGTATAACTCTTTTTATCCACGGTGATGTGGGCGATGTACATGGAAGATAAAATGATGCACGATGTTTGCTGCAAAATTTGTCCACTTATCTGTGGAAAAGAGACAAATTTGCCATGCGATTCTTCTTATCTGCAAAAAAACGCGGATAATAGGAAGAGCACTTGCCCATCTCTACACCTCCAGAGGGTAATATAACTCTTGCATAACTGTTGCAAATAAGAGTTTTGCTCTAAAATGACAATCAGTAATATACAACTGGATGTAAATGTGGTAAGCGTGTTCTATGGACAATTGTAGAGTTGTGATCCTGATTCATTGGTCCAACATCTTTTCAAGGCCAATAAAATCGGTATTACTTTTTTGGGAAGTCAACAGTGGTCTTCCTATAGAGAGAATGGACCATCACCATGAGCTTTTGGAATTTCCACTGTTGGCTCCAGATGTCCAAATGAGATGGTCATTTGAGCGTGGAGATAATAATAATTTCAATTTATAAAGCGCCCTTAAACAATCGTTCTCAGGGCATGGGTTTAACCAGAAGTGCACAAACCCTGTTGCCATGTTAATTTTCTGCCACTAAATAGAACGTCTAAAACCCCCATCTCTCCATCACAGCAATACTTGACAGTGTGCACGCATAGCATTCTTCTTGACAATATTTTATAATTATCCACTTAGACACCTTTTTTGGGGCTTAAATGAAATTGCCACGCCAAAGTATCGTCAAAATCACAGAGATATATTTCATAAACGTATGCACTACACATGAATTTAAGAATGCTTGCATATATAAGACAATACTGTATTGAAAATAATATGGCGAGTTCAAAAGCAATGCCGGTTTTGTATATGAGGAACTAAACTGACATAATAAATCCACTTCCCTTTCTATGAAGCACAACATAAAACATGAACGTTCTTTTAGCCTCTTGGTCCATTCGACTTCGAGACTGAAGTTAACAAGTCTCATTAGCAGAGTCGGCTGTGATTTACCATTTGTTATTGATAAGAACATTCTCTGTATATTGTCACGGTGAACAACAAAATTAGTCAAACATGTAAAATGATGTGCTTTGATGTTATAAATGTCCAAACTAATGGTCACAAGAATTGCATTTTTAGACCCAATGTGTGTTTATGTCTACACCTCTGTCTCTGCATCACAGCGGTACCAGACAGTGTGCTCGCACAGCAAAATGTACCAGTACTGATGATTGGACAGCCGGCTACTCTGAGCTGCAGTGTGGCGAGCGTGTACCCCAGAGACTTGATAAACATCACCTGGTGCAAGGATGTCATCACTGGAGAGGATCACGAGAATAAAACAGAACTTCCAGATGGAACTTTCCATGTCACAAGCACGTTCAACTTCACACCATCAGCAGACCACTATGGGAAGATGTGTGGCTGCGTGGTACACGGTATAAACCTGCCATCATTGCTCCAGGGTGTCATTGTGTTGCAGTTTGAAAGTGAGCACTGCACTGTCTTATGTGTTGAATATGTGTACAGCTTCTAGATTTGAAACTTTCGTGACTGCAAGGATTCATACTCTTTGGTTTTATTCGGTAAAGTCACGTAGGTAAAACAAAATTAAACAAAATAATTGTTTTATTTTATTTTGTTTTATTTTATTTTACCTACGTGACTTTACCGAATAAAACCAAAGAGAATGTGTACAGCGTTAACACACTGCATTCTATTTTGATTTAAAGCTTTTGTGACTGCAGTAATTCATATTCTTAGCTCTTTCGGTAAAGTCACGTTGAAGGGAAACAATAAAATAATAAAATACATATAAAACAATAAAAATTATCACGACGTTTCGACCATAACGCAAACGGTCATCATCAGGTGTGGGAAAAAAAACAACGGCAAGAAACATTTGAACGAAGTGGCGGTCCGCATTTATTTATTCATTTTTAAGCGGTGTTTGTATTTATTTATAAAAACCATTAGCACCACGGGCAGCGATTTGGCAGTTTATTTAGAAGGTCTTAATTGATTGTTCACGCTTACGGTGGCTTTCAGACAGCATACATTAATTTTTCGTCTCCCCCCTCCTCTTTTCAGAACATAGATGGACTCGTCCTAAACAAACTGCCAAATCGCTGCCCGTGGTGCTAACGTTTTTTTTTATAAAGAAATAAAACACCGTTTATAAATAAATAAATGCAAACCGACACTTCCTTCAAATGTTTCTTGTCGTTGTTTTTTTTTCACACCTGATGATGACCGTTTGCGTTATCGTCGAAACGTCGTGAGAATTTTGTATTGTTTTATATATTTTATTATTTTATTGTTTCCCTTCAACATGACTTTACCGAAAGAGTTAAGAATATGAAACACTGCATTCTATCTGCCATTTCCTCTAGTCAATGAGCATACCTACCAACCAGTAAAGATTATCTCAGCGTGTCAGCTTGTGTAGGAAATGCAAAGCTATATTTACAGGTTATCCATAAAATGTTTAAAGCAGTATGCACATCGAGTATTTTACACTTTTTCATAATATAGATGCCACTTTTAAAACCAACTTTGTGTAAATGAAATTATTAGATTGTTAGATGGCAGTACATTGGATTATTGAAACTATCGGTGCAGAGCTTTGAGTGTTACCAGCTTTTATGGGTGGGATTTTCCAGGTATTCTGTATTCCTCCCACGTTACAAACATTTCTAAATAGAAATGGATGATATTGTCCTACCTTAATGCAAAGAATGAAATAATATGTATGATATAAATGAGTTAATCACTGCAATACCTTGAGGTAATTGGTTTCACTGGGTTGCAATTTCTAAGTCTTATCACAAGAGTAATATATAAAAAAATATTGATACCAAAATAAATGTATTACAGGTAACATTTGGTAAATGAATGCATTTACTTTCAACAGGTACTCTTGAATGGAAATACATTATATACGGAACAGCATGCTTCTTAGCCTTAATGTTTGTGCTCGTGTTTATTATTTTAAAGAAAAGAAACGGTAAGTCATATTTATCTGTAATTATTTGCATGAGTTTTATTTAAGGTTAAAGGTTGTGGGGTCATCACAGCCAATTGCATTTATTGCCACCACACCTGTCATTGCTTCCTTTTTCTAGATCCTGTAGTTGCAAAAGTGACAACCGATCCCCCAGACCGAGCCTTAAAACATCCAACAATCTGAATGTTTCCTTTGGTCAGTGACCATCTGATGACTGCCACTCAATCTTGATGATGCAGCTTGAGAGACTGCACAGACGTTGTGAATAGGGTGGTGACATCGCCTCCGCTTGTTGTAGAAGTTCAAGGCTCAAATCCAGCAGCCACCCTGATGAATCCAGTATTCCCTCATTATTCCCTCAATTTTGGCGATCCGTGCATCACATATGGAACTCGACGTGACTGCATCGAGAGAGAGAGAAATGTATGAGATAAAGTGATGAGAGAGAATGTCATACGACAAAGTGATAAGATATAAAGTCACGAGAGATAAAGTGATGAGATACAAGATAGGTTCTCGTAGGCCGATATAATTCTCAACGAAAATTGCTATTGCCATGCATCGTCGCGACGTATCGCAAATAACGAGGAAACACCACTGTCGGTATATAAGCCACAATACTGCGCTCCGTCTTCACAGCGGACAAAGATCCCCTTACATCATTTGAAAGAGTAGGCTATTGTGTGCTGGCGTCATGGTCCTGGAAATTACCTGAGATAGCAATAAAGTCCACCTATACTGCAAAATAAAAACTTGGCAGGAGCTCGCAAACGGCACATCAGAGGGAAAACAATCATAAAACGAACTAGATTCGAAGCTTTCGTGACTGCAGGAATTACTCTTTAGTTCTTGCGGTAAAGTCACGTAGAAAGAAATTCAATAATAATAGAATACGACGTTTCGATTGCAACACAAGCAACCATCATCAGGTACAAATGACCTGATGATGGTTGCTTGTGTTGCAATCGGAACGCCGTATTCTATTATTTAATTACATTTCTTTCTACGTGACTTTACCGCAAGAACCAAAGAGTAATCATATAATGATCACTATTTACTATCGAGGACATTCCCTGGAAAATATGACAGGTGTGCAAATATGCAAATTTTTTTTTATTGTAAATGAAAGTGCTAAAACAGGAAAAAAAATTGTATTTACAAGTCACTGCTCATGTCCCCCCCCCCGCTTTGTGCTCGGGTTGTTGGTGGGAAAACTCGCGATTTTGTCTTAAACACACCAGAGATTAGGTAAAATTGTGCCTGTTGTAGTTATGTTGTGATTATAATGTGTTGTTATGGGTGTTGTGGGTAGAATTTAGTTGCGGTTATAGTGTGGTGATTATGGTTATGTCTATCGTAAACAATGTCGTTATAATGTTCTATGATTGTGGTTACGTTTTGGTTGTCCTTCCCCCACAATCTCCGATTAGCGCGGTTGGCTACGTACGGTGCGAAAGAAGTTACATACGACGTGGTTATATTGTGGTTATGGTTGTCATAATGTGGTTATGGTGACGTTTTATTTGTCAATGTAGCTATGGTTATAGTTATGGTTGCAAGACGTAACTCTGCTCGTATTCACAGCGTTATTAAACTTTGACTTTCATATGCATTTTATATAATAGTTGGCCATTGCAGCTTAAACAATCCTGGAATGTAATGTCTTTTCACAGCAAGGACATCCACTCGGAATGAAGAGGCGGAAGACAACATTTACTGGGATGTGGTTTTTCAGGGTTCTAAAACTTGAACCCAGTATTCAGACACGGGCATGAGAAGAGGGGGCAAGGAGTCTATATACTATGTACCATTTTTATCAGCTAAAGCCGACTGTATAGTTCTTTCTCAGAAGCGACCTGGTCACAAATGATAGTTCAAGTGGCTTATCATCACGTCTAAATAGCAGCCAAATACTCTAAACGTGTGATGTTGATTCACAATATGTAGGGTAAAACCGGAAACCCCGGAGAAAAATCCACGCGACCACGGAGACACGCAAAGCTCCAAATTTACAACAGGCGTCAGGGTCGAACCCATAACCTGCTGTATAGCAGGCGAGGCAGATAACATCACCCCAGCGCAGCCTCCTGTCCTACTGACGGGATGACAAAGCCATATCCGAGGGTCATCTGCCTTGGAGGCTCAGCCCTTCCACTTGGCAGCCCTTTATAAACATCCACTGGCAATTGGACATGAGGACCTCCTTGGCTATTTGCCTCTTCAGCTGCCTGCATGCACATTTTTTTCCCTTCAAAACAAATTCCAACCGTGCAACTTACGAAAACCATTAATTACCTTCGATGTTTATATATTCTACAATATATCATAGTATTGCCATGGCGCAGTAACCCTAGTAGCTATGGCATGCAAGAAGAATATGCGTTGATGCCTCAGTATTGATGCAAATCCTCAGGAATTCATACTCTTTGGTTATTTCGATAAAGTCACGTAGGTAGAAAAATAAAACAAATAATATATCACGTATCGATCGCTTATGTTGCGATCGAAACGTCGTGATATATTATTTTTTGTTTCATTTTCTAGCTACGTGACTTTACCGAAAGAACCAAAGAGTATGGATTCCTGCAGAATTGATGCACATGTGCATTCATACATCCACCAACACAACCATCCACGTGTAAATTTTGATTTAAAGCTTTCGTGACTGCAGGGATTCATATTCTTGGTTATTTCGGTATTGTTTCCCTTCTATGTGACTTTACCGAAAGAACCAAGAACATCCACATGTAGTCATACATTCATATATACATGAATACATTCATCCGATGTATATGCAGACATGCATTCTAACGTGTTCTTATGCGTATGTATTCATACTTGCATGCATTACAATATTAATTTATACGCACATTCCGACATGCATGTATGTTTAACTTCTTTCGCACCATTTATGCGTTCATACATTTATCCAAATATACATGCAATCATAAAAAGCAAACACATGCAACCTCGCATATGCGCTTGGTAGAGGTGTTGCATTGATTTGGACTGATTTATTATAAGCAGTAAGCCATTAAACACTTTTTTTAAATATAATTGCTTAACAGTTCTGTGAGCCAACTTCTCTGTTTGCATGTTTTTCAATGTGTATGTAAATAAGTTCTGCTTTTATGGATTAATTTTAAGACTAGTTGAAAACCATCGAAGGGTCAATGCAAAAACAAGTGGCAGAACTTTATTTTTTTGTCGGTCAAAGTGCTTTAGAGTGTAAAATACAGTACCTATTTGGAAATGATGTTACTGTGGTGTATTGTTTGGTACACTGCACTTCCATTTAAGAGGTCGTCAGTTCAATTCGATCGGCTGGCACGGCAGTTGAAACAATGGGGAAATATTATTTATTCTCCATCGCCTCTGTTCACCCAGCAGTATGAGCATAGCACAGTCGATTGGCAGGTTGTATTTGGTGCGGTAAAGTGTGGGTACTCCCACCCCTTGCAAGATGTTTGGCAGCGTAGAAGAGTAGGTCAAATTTCCTTCAGGGCTCTTGTTGAGCAACAACTTACTCTCACTTCGACATGTAGAAATGAGAGACTTCAACAGAAATTTGGTCACAGTTCTGTGAACAGCTGAGAGGGCGTACAAAATTCATGCTGCTTATTTAGTCGATATGTGTGAACATATTGGGAATGCATATTTAGCTTTTTTTTATGAAGTTAATTTATCGTTATTCATCTCATGTCTATCATGCCAACTGATGATCCATTTGTGGGTTGCGCTACGAATCCGGTGAATCGAGTTCGATTCCCGCTCATGACCAACACCAGTGACGATTATCTGAACTGGTCCTGGGCCTCCCATGACGTTGACTCCGCCTCAAATAAGTATTGTAAAAGATAACATTAGCAAATGTCAGTGAAATTACTGTATTGTTACCATTCATAGATATGGTTCTAAACATATTTATTATACATTTTGTATATAAGCACATACAGTATTACAACCAACAAAATGTGTTGCAGGCATATATCTCCCATTATCTTACTGTAATGTCAGATACCAAATAGAGCATTGAATAACATTGCAAACTCAATGAATTTTGTGGTAAAAAAGTCCAGAAGAGAGCATGGCGGGTAGGTTTTCTCGATATAATTAGGCAAAAAGGATGCAGTGGGTGGGAGGTGTGCAGCGTGGGGGAAGGCCGGTTTCCAAGACAGGCATTGGAATGGTCTCCATGAGTATAGCGACCAACGGGAAGGCTGAAGACCATATGACAGGAGACTGTGAGGGCAGATCTTGGAGGTCGCATGTCTATTGTGCAGCAGCTGGAGGATCTGGAGGAGGGTAAAACATATGGTGGCATCAACGGTTTTGGCCAAAATGACATCTTAATCTTGCCCCAAGGGCTCACAGAACTGTTACAGTCCTGTAGGCTGTGTCTCGTGTCATGGATGAATGGCACAGCAGGCTGTTACTCCTTGGAAGGTGTGATGGGATCTCTGGCCACGTTGCGATTGGTATCGGCGGCTGCCTGAATGGCCTCCATCATCTTGGCATGTTGTTGCTTCTTTTCTTCTCCGCTTTGCAGGCCTGGGTTGCACTGGATTTTCTGTTTGTAAATGCACATCCATCACACACCAGCATGAATTACATCATGGTAATACTTATAATGCAGTACAATAATAATTGGATTCATATAGTTTCTGAATGCAACTGGATCTCAAGTCATAATAATTTTAACTAGTAACTCGTGCAGTATTCACTCACTCTCATAAAGAACGACTAAAGAGTCGTAAAGAACCACAGACAAGGAGGAAGGCAGCTGGGTTATGAGTTGGTGCCAACAATTGCCCAAACTTTGCGGTCTTCTATATATTAAGGTGTTATTATCCCAATAATGAGTGTTTGTATGTTGGAGGGAACCTGAGAGCACAGTGAAAACCAACATGTGTGAGGGGGAAACACTCTATCCCATAAGGCAGCATAGGTGGAGTCCACATTTTTGCTGTACTGTCTTTGGCAAGCCAGGATATGACACCTCGACACCCACTGGAAGGGAGTTTCACAACATTTGTGAGATCCACCAACCCTCACCTCCATAGTGCTGGATTACACCTCCGTCCAGCCACATGAGTAAATTAATGATTAATTGAACTTTGCAAGTAGTTTTTACATCTATGTTGAACCTAATTGGTATACTATAATACGTGACTGCATCACATATTTGTTAACTCATTGGGCCATAGACTTTAGTATGATTTGACCGATTTAAACTTTAATGCAGGACAGAATGCAGGATAGTGTGTTGCGGGTGTGCATAACACAATGTGTTATTTGTAGCTTGGAAGTTTCGGAGAACATTAATGCATAGTCTTTGTTCACTGTCAGATGAAGGCCTCCGCACATATTGAGTCACGGGAGTTGTTTGACCATATTTCACCAAGTTGGTTTGCACCGTTGGTGAACGGTGGCCCAGGGCTAGTTCAGATATCACCACTGATATTTGCCATACTTATCTACGAGTCTTAACATCTGGCTTATCTATAGGTCACAATGAACAGGACTGGGTCAAATTCTAGGATGCTAATTATTGTAGAGGAAATAGGAATTTCAAGCAGTAATATAACCTGTCACCTCTTTGGACGCTTGTATTAAACATTAAGTGAGATTTCCTTAATTTGCTGTTGAAAGCAGTTTAAGGTAGAATAAATACATTCAGAGATGGCCAGGTGTCAAATCAATGAGCCTGCACCACAGAGATCTTGAGATCCTGGGTTGCAAATTGGTTACGGTTGCCTTTCATCAAACATGATTCTCAAGTGTAATGTATTGGTCTTAAACCAATAAATACAATTACTGTACAAAACAACTCCTAATACTTTTGATGCTGCACTTAATTTGCCCCAAATGGTTTCCAACAGCGACACAGCCAAACGAGTGATTGATACGTTGAGTTACTACTTCCCGTAATATTCATATTCATGAGCTATTCAAGCTATTGATACGATTCTTGTATCAGTTTTACCGCCTGATACTTGACAAATTGTGACATTTTGACTTTCAAATGTTTATCTAGTGAATGTTAAGGACTTGGCACAATAAATATCCACAATTCAGATATTTCACAAGCACGTTGTGTTAATTCTCGAACGCACGTCGCTGTGCGTATCGTGATCGGAGCATGAATGAAATCGCTGCATGCCTAATCGTAAGCCACACCACAAACACACGCTAGTGGATGTATGGCTGTAACAAAGTTTAAACCTGGCTTGGAGCGGTGGTACAGCAGTTAGCGCATTTCCCTCAGAACCCGGCTGAGTTTGATTCCTGAACACGGCTATCATCAGTGGCGAACGATATATCAGGTCCTTACCTGTCAACCCCCCCAAAAAACCCCTCACCAAGCCAGTGACATGCGCGGTGAAGTGTGGTCAAACAAGGCACATTCATGACTGACAGCGGAGAGGCCTTCATCCAATGGTGGACTGACAGAAGGGCCGAAAAGTAAAAATCATGAAGACAAAACTGAGTTGCACCTTCTCAATGCTCCGGCTACGCTCCGGAGAAGGCCCGAGCAGCATCCACGAAGCCCATGCGCTCACGGCCACCAGGCCCATGCCCATGAGACCTCGACTCCTGTAGGACATGACTGCCCCCAGAGAACGTTCTTCACTTGGCCTTGTCCTTGATTGACCAACACCACCACCAGCTACAGGACAGTTAAACCCAACAGCACACCCAGAACCCAGTCACGAATTCACCAACACGGCCACACGAGCAGCGGACGCCCTTGAGCCGCGTGCTCCTGGCCGCCAGTTGGTGGCCTAGGACGCAAAACAACCCGAACCGGCGGGGCTGCTTCACTCAACAAATATTCGCTATTAATCGTGGATTTATCTTTTGCGGACGATGACCTTCGCGATGATGGGCTGTAGATTGTGTAAGTACACGCAACGCGAACGACAGAACAGTGCATTTACAAAGCAACTGTACAAGCTTCAAATCAAGATTGTACAGGCAACTTCCACGTTGCCTCTCTGGTGCCATCCAGTGGCTCGAGTGTGTCATCCGATTTTAAGTGAAAAGTAAATAGGATCAGCAGCACACAAGACGCCTTCATATTCTATCGGCCTCTTCACAATACCGATAAGGGTATGTTTTACACGTTTAATCTGTCACACAGCTATCTGGGAGTGCATAACTTCAACAGAATTGGGACCTCCTTTGCTAGTACCAAAATATGAGATGAGGTTTTCCCCGTTTTTCTGGCAACAAAACAGGTGTTAAGATGTTAAACCACACTGAAACCTTTTACATATTTTGGTACTAGCAAAGGAGGTCCCATGATGTAGCTGCTTCACCCGAGCTCTCATTACTCTGATAGTGAAGTTGTCTTTGTGCCGTACGCCTTTTGGCGTCCTCTGGTCTAACAGCGTTTTGGGACTCGGCTCGAAAGAAAACTGTCTCTGGTGTGGACCAGTTTCAAAGTATTGTGGTTAATGCAGACATGATTCCTTGTAAAAGGTTTCAGTTTGGTGTTTTAACATCTTAACACCTGTTTTGTTGCCAGATAAAAGGGGAAAATCTAATCTCATACTTCAACAGAATTGGTTTAATACAAGCAACTTCTGGATCGGTTTCGACATTCAGTGTCTTATCGTCAGCAGGCAGGTTTTTTTATTTCACCAGGCAAGGCTCACTGAGCTATAAAGCTTTTTTCAGATGCAACCTGGCCACAAAGGCTCGCTCAACGAAGTGGCTTATATTGTGGAAATGCATAGCAGCCAAATAAACGCGTGATGTTGATTATAAATATGGAGGGAAAAAAACCGGAGGACCCGTGGAAAAATCCACGCGACCCCGGGGAGAGAGATGCAATCTCCAAATATACAGCAGCAGCAGGCGTCAGGGTCACCCACGACCTCCCGTATACCAGGAGGTTGTGTATAACATCTCCCAGCCACCGTGGCGCGCCCAGGTTAGGATGCGACTGGAGCTATTCATTTTTAAATCTCGATTGAAAATTAATTTATTTAGAGTTGCTTTTTGTTTAGTTTGTTGTCCTTTCCCCACATCTCTGATTAGCACGGTTGGCTACGTACAGAGCGAAATAATTTCTACATACACAAGAAGTTCAACGTACACTATACATAAGCAAGAACTCTTCTCTGAGGGTCCTCCTGTGATGCAAAACTACATCACGTGACATTGTCACTCGACCTTCATTGTGCCCTCCAAGCAGGAGAATTGTCTACTTATTTCTAGATTTGAAGCTTTCGTGACTGCAATGATTCATACTCTTTGGTTTTATTCGGTAAAGTCACGTAGGTAAAACGAATTAAAATAAAATAAACAATTAAAACACGACCACTTGGTGCAGCGATTTTGGCTGTGACTGGTCCCACCTGAAGACGGAAGCTTGCGTTGCCTCCGAAACGTCGTGTTTTAAATGTTTATTTTATTTTAATTCGTTTTACCTACGTGACTTTAACGAATAACACCAAAGAGTATGTCTACTTATTGTTACTTATTATATTCTTATTGTTACTTATATTTGTTGTTACTTATATTCTACACCTAGCCCATAATTGGTAACATGCCTCAATCAAGGATAATAAAGACTTTATACATAAAAAAGTGTGACATACTTAATCTTTCCTTATCAATGGTTGCTTTAGACATTAAGGTAAAACTACATTTAGTAAATGAATTACAGCCCATGTGTGCCTTTTTAAAGCAGTGCGATTAACAAATATGTAGCTTTATATATCAAATTAAAATCAAATCAAGTTTTATATACTATTTGGTTCTTTCGGTAAAGTCACGTAGGTATAAAATAAAATAAATCACGACGTTTCGGGCGCAACACAAGCATCTATCATCAGGTGGGAAAGCATGGTCTGCTGCTGAGGCAGACTGTTTTAAAAGGTTTGAAATGGGTGTAGCTCAAGGGTTATAAAGAAGTGGCCGGGGTTAGTGATGTTAATGTGAGAAATTAGCATGTAACTGTAAAATAGGAAAGCGGCCTCCTCGACGAGGGCACGGAAGTGGTAATGTGAGAGATTAGCATGATGTTAATGTGATAAATTAGAATGTAACTGTAGAAAAGGAGAGTGGCCTCCTCGATGAGGGAGTGCAATCCAAAGGACATGTGAGCATGAGAGTGCAATCCAAAGGACATGTGAGCATGAGAGTGCAATCCAAAGGACATGTGAGCATGAGAGTGCAATCAAAAGGACATGTGAGCATGAGAGTGCAATCCATAGGCATAAGAGTGCAATGTCTCTCTCTCTTAGGAGAGAGGCATTAGAGAGACACACCGAGTCGGAAATAACAGCTGACATCGGCAGGAAGGATGGAAACATCACAGTCAGTTAAGGCTTCACCTGGTTAATAACGTCCTTCCAATGATTGCTCAGTTTGTACCCATCCTCTCGGTTTAAGGTGTGTCTGTGTTTATATATTGGGATGGCTTCATGAACAAACCTACGTGACTTTACCGAAAGAACCAAAGAGTATGGATTCCTGCAGTCACGAAAGTTTTAAATCAAGTTTTATACATCAAATTAATGATATTTTCCTAAGTAAATCTATACTTCTAATTAGCAACAAGCACATTCGCGTGGAATGAGCACCAATTATTAAATTAAAACCAAAACGCACATAAAGTAAATCGGGCAAAATACTTTTTAGGATAGCTAATCCGACGTAGCTCACGTGCATATTTTTTTAAAAGTCAAAATTGCGCAATTAGATCATTAATTTTATGACTCCTTTATAATCTCTTGACGTGGCAGAGCCCTTTGGAATGCAAGCGCTGTTACCGTGTTCGCAGACGCCGCGATACGCTAGATCGCATTCCCTAGTGCACACGCGCACCATCTCTCACCCCATTGGGTGAAACATCTCAGCGCGACGAGCCCTACAAACGCGTTCTATTGGTCAATGCTCGTAGCACGTGACAATCCGTTACCAATCGCGTGGCGCAAGCGGGGCATCGTATACTTAGGCGCTGTAGGGAATTCGAATCGGATTCAAGCGGCCGTGGCTGGTAACGCGTTTTCGTTTCTCAAGCGATGGCAATGTTCAGTTTCGTACCAAAAGATAATTTGTTCGTCGTTATTTAAACACCGAGAGTCGATACATTTTTATTACATTCCCTCCGCTGTTTTCTTTAGTCCTGAGTCTCGTCCGCTTTAGCTGCTCTTCTACTTTTGTGGTGGATTTTTAACGGCGTCTTAAGTTGGGAGCGGAGAAAATCCGCGCAACCCCCAGAGGAATCACCGAGGTAACGTTCTCCACTGGGGTAACGTTTTACACCAGGGTAACGTTTTACACCAGGGTAACGTTCTACACCGGGGTAACGTTCTACACCGGGGTAACGTTCTCCACCGGGGTAACGTTCTACACCGGGGTAACGTTCTACACCGGGGTAACGTTCTCCACCGGGGTAACGTTCTACACCGGGGTAACGTTCTACACCGGGGTAACGTTCTACACCGGGGTAACGTTCTGCACCGGGGTAACGTTCTACACCGGGGTAACGTTCTACACAGGGGTAACGTTCCGCACAGGGGTAACGTTATACACCGGGGTAACGTTCCGCACCGGGGTAAAGTTCTACACCGGGGTAACGTTCTACACCGGGGTAGGGGTAACGTTCTACACCGGGGTAACGTTCTACACCGGGGTAACGTTCTGCACCGGGGTAACGTTCTACACAGGGGTAACGTTCTGCACCGGGGTAACGTTCTACACCGGGGTAACGTTCTGCACCGGGGTAACGTTCTACACCGGGGTAGGGGTAACGTTCTACACAGGGGTAACGTTCCACACCGGGGTAACGTTCCGCACCGGGGTAACGTTCCGCACCGGAGTAACGTTCTGCACCGGGGTAACGTTCTCCACAGGGGTAACGTTCTACACAGGGATAACGTTATACACGGGTAACGTTCTGCAACGGCGTAACGTTCTGCACAGGGGTAATATTCTGCAGGGGGTAACGTTCTACACAGGGGTATCGTTCTACACAGGGGTAACGTTCTGCACAGGGGTAACGTTCTAAACCGATGTAACGTTCTGCACAGGGGTAATATTCTACACAGGGGTATCGTTCTACACAGGGGTAACGTTCTGCACAGGGGTAACGTTCTAAACCGATGTAACGTTCTGCACAGGGGTAATATTCTGCACGGGGTATCGTTCTACACAGGGGTAACGTTCTGCACAGGGGTAACGTTCTAAACCGATGTAACGTTCTGCACAGGGGTAACGTTCTGCACAGGGGTAACGTTCTGCACCGGGGTAACGTTCTACACTGGGGTAACTGCTGAATTTTGGCCTCATCACACTTCCCCGATGCATTGCGTTTGTATGACCTTAATTTTCGCGCGGTCAGTGCTGGTTGGTTAAGAAGGCGGCCCAGGGCCATTTCAGGTACATTTTACTCGCCACTGATGTTATTCGTGGTCGATGATTAATCGAACTTAGCCTGCCAATTTCATAGCGCAGTACATAAACCACTTCACGACCGCTCCACTGTGATGGAAATCTGTACGATTAAGAAATTGAAAGACATAAATCACGTGCCATATGTCCAGTGTTCGGTTGCATACAACACCTGCACTGAGCCTTATTTTCCCAAACAAGTCGGTTTTACATCGTATGCAGCGACGAGTATGGCCTCAAGTTAGATGCATGTTTTGTAAGAGATGTACGGTACAGATCTTTTATCAATCCACTGCTGGACGAGGGCTCCCCCACACCTTATGAGTAGCGGGCTGATTTGGCCATACTTCAAGCTGTTCAGTTTTGGGTTGGCAAAATCTTGAATGGATCCTGGAGGTACCTCTTCTATATTTTCTTCTGTGGGTCGCTCTCTAACACCCGCTGTCTAATATCGAGATATCTGAATGGATACTTTTCATTATGTGACGCCGATTGCACAATTGGGATAAATGTGTGGGAAGATTACAAGAACATGATCGAAAATAATACAACTTATAAAAAATATGCCCTGTCAAGATTATCGTGTGATTGTTCGCCTATGCTTGTTTCTTTTTTTTTCAGGCTGGTATCGTGTTACAACACATTGTCATGACGACATTTGGAGAGTACATCCAGCAGAACGAGGAGCGGGATGGCGTGCGGTTCAGCTGGAACGTGTGGCCTTCAAGCCGGCTGGAAGCCACGCGCATGGTGGTGCCGCTGGCTTGCCTGTTCACGCCTCTGCGTGAGCGACCCGACCTGCCGCCCTTGCAATATGAGCCCGTGCTGTGCAGCCGCGCCACCTGCCGTGCCGTCCTCAACCCGCTCTGGTGGGGCCCACCACCATTACCTGTGTGACACGTAGCACGCGATCCACACCTACCAACCTCACCGCATTGCGCTAAAGAGGGTTCTTCAAATAGCGGCCTATGGGCCAGATGTAACCCACGAAGGCGGTTGGGAGTGGTCCAACAACCTACAGTGAAACCTTGGATTGCGAGCATAATTCGTTCCGGAAACGTGCTCGTAATCCAAAGCACTCGTATATCAAAGCGAATTTCCCCATAAGAAATAATGGAAACTCAGATGATTCGTTCCAAAACCCAAAAATACTGTATTCATATAAAAATGATTAATACAAAATATCTTTTGATATTTTTATTATTTAAATTTAATATAAAGTAATCACATTTATTAATTACATTTAATCGTGGCTGGTGTGAGGGAGACGAGAGAGAGGAGAGGAGGAGGAGGGTTATTGTGTAGAACGACTTTCACTTGCAGTACAGTTACTAAAGAACAGTCTCTACACTTGGACACAAAATAAAAAAATGCTTTACGCACACACGTGGTCACAACATTATACTGTAGTAAACAGTATACGCTCGCACGGATGTTGACTATACGAGTGAGGCACGCTGACTGAGACCGAGCATGGGAGATGATTACCCACAATCCCGCAGTGAGAGAGAGAGAAGAACCATTGGCTCAGTTGTGATCACGTGACGCTCGGCAGACAAAGCGTATACTGTAGGAATAGGTTTTACCCTTTTAACTGGCACAAAAACTGACACCTTTATTCAAGGCATCATGTTTGCAATAACCACAACACAAGCAGTCAAAATGCAAACAAAAAAGACAACTCTGATAATAATATGCACTGTCCTTGAATTTGATTGGTCCACACCCGAGACGGCTTTTCTTAGAGCCTAGTCTCCATTGGTGTTGGACCAGAAGACGCCAGAAGGCGTACAACTCAAAAACAGCGCACTATCAGAGTATTGAGGGCTCGGGGTGAGCATTTACATTATGAGACCTCCTTTGCCAGTAACAAGATATAGGAATAGGTTTTACTCTTTTAACTGGCACAAAAACTGACACCTTTATTCAAGGCATCATGTTTGCAATAACCACAACACAAGCAGTCAAAATGCAAACAAAAAAGACAACTCTGATAATAATATGCACTGTCCTTTAATTTGATTGGTCCACACCGGAGACGGCTTTTCTTAGAGCCTAGTCTCCATTGGTGTTGGACCAGAAGACGCCAAAAGGCGTACAACTCAAAAGCAACACACTATCAGAGTATTGAGGGCTCGGGGTGAGCCAACTCAACTCAAAAGCAACACACTATCAGAGTATTGAGGGCTCGGGGTGAGCCCTCAATACTCTGATAGTGTGTTGCTTTTGAGTTGTACGCCTTTTGGCGTCTTCTGGTCCAACACCAATGGAGACTAGGCTCTAAGAAAAGCCGTCTCGGGTGTGGACCAATCAAATTAAAGGACAGTGCATATTATTATCAGAGTTGTCTTTTTTGTTTGCATTTTGACTGCTTGTGTTGTGGTTATTGCAAACATGATGCCTTGAATAAAGGTGTCAGTTTTTGTGCCAGTTAAAAGGGTAAAACCTATTCCTATATCTTGTTACCAGCAAAGGAGGTCTCATAATGTAAAAGCGTATACTGTACGTACTGCTCGTATTGCAAGACATCGCTCGTTTATCAAATTATTATTTAACATTTTTGCTCGTCTTGCAAAGCACTCGAAGACCAAGTTACTCGCAATCCAAGTTTTCACTGTATAGCCTATTGAGAAATTAACCAAAGCTTAAAGAGGTATACATGAGTGAGATGAAAGAAAGAAAAACTATAGCTGGAGAATATGCAGCTGTATACAAGAGATGAAGGTGGTCATTTAAAGCTAGATGAATGAGAGATGAGAAAGCTGTTGGATCGAGATGAAGATGAGTGAGATGAAAGGAGAATTATCAAGAGAGACATCTGCAGACCAGTGGTATTTATTAGTGGTCACATTTACAAATACGATTCAGGAGGTCACGCTATGTCATCATAACCGGCACAACCAGTTTCCTTTCCCGCACCTCCGATTAGCACAGTTGGCTACGTACGGTGCGAAAGAAGTTCAACATACATACTGTTACTATGTAGCCGATGGAAAATATAGTTGAAGTACTCTGTGCAAAAGCATGTATTGATCAGGTGTTTAACTAATGCACACTACATGGATCAGGCAAGAGTACATTTGTTAGAGGCTGTAATTTGTTGTTGAGATGCAAGGATCCCTTGAATTTATGTCATTGACTTTGTTCACAAATATTATTTGAACATTAATTATCAGTGTGTTGAAGCTGGTGTTGCATAAAACGTCTTTTTTTTGTTGTTTCAGCCAAGTTGACTACAGAGCCAAACTTTGGGCATGTAATTTTTGTTACCAGAGAAACCCGGTGAGTTTTTGTTATTGTTTTAAATTATTATCTTAACATACACGATTTGTTTTTAGAAAATGTTTCAATCTAATGGAAATGTTCATACAACTTGTTAATCTTAATAGATGTATAAGTGATGATGGCTTTTATTACGAGATTAATATGAGATTCTTTCAAGAAAGTTCAAGGAATTCAGTTGCATTGCTACCTACCAGTGGATTGTTAATAGCTGCTGATGATACTAGTTACCTGTGAGCTTATAATGTAGGTTATCTTCAAAATGCCTTCCATGCAAACACATCCATGTCAATGTTAGCATACCTTCTGGAAACAGTGGTTGGAGGTTCTCGGCTAAAATGTTTTTCACTTGCTTCATCACATTTGCCTTAATGTGTTCATTGTCTTCAAAATACTGTTGTAACTGTAGCTTATACGAATTAATACAACATGTAAATTGTCATTGCTGTTTCTTATTTGACAACCCACAAGACAAACCTGGAGCTAATTACAATTCTGATTGTAGTTTATTCATGAATTCCAATAACAAAGTATGATTTTCATCTAACAATTCTATAGTGATTGTAATTTGTAATTGACCCCAAGTGTTCTAGAAGGTGCCAAACTCGTACTGACAGGGTCTGCTTGTTTGATTACATGCACACAATTTGTTAGGGCATGATAATTATCTTATGTCAAATTTGGCAATGCAGATTTTGATTTATATTGCCCCTTCATTTGTAATACATTATTTTACAAAGCTTTTGAAATGACTTCTTACATCAATTACAGTTATTAGTTTTCCTCATTGCCTTTTATTCTTAGTGTATTGTCAAATCTATGATTAACATTTATATTTTTTATAGAAAGCCAGAAAGATGATGATATCTACATTTACAATGCATTTGAATGTCAGTGTATGCTTTTAAGTTTAAGTCAAATGTGAATGCTCATAAATCAAGTTTGATTGCCATTTTATGTTTCAGTTTCCACCGACTTATGCAGGAATTTCTGAAATGAACATGCCAGCTGAACTCGTCCCCCAGTTCTCTACCATTGATTATGTTGTCCAGGTGAGGTTCCCGAGCACACAGTAATTTGAATAGCAATCTGTTTTATCTAAATAAATGGAAATATGCATCCCTGCAATTTCTTGCTCAAGCTGCTTCTGTTGGAAAGGCCTCCACGAGAGGGAGTTCTTGAAACCCCCACTCTAGAGGGTATTTTGGCCTGTGCTTCAATGATGGCCGGATGTCACCTCTGCTTAGCACGGTTGGCTATGTACCGTGCGACACAAGTTCAACATACAGATGTCTGGGAATAGGTGGGAGTACCCAAACTTTATCCCACCACATGCAACTTGCAATCTACGAACTGGTGTACCCATTTATATACCCCTGGATGGAGAGCGGTGGGGGGATTTAAGAGACTTGTGTCATTTCAATTTGCCGTGCCAGGAGAACCATCCGCAGACCTCTGGATTGCAAGTCCAGTGTGTTAACCATTACACCCACGGCAGCATCCCTTATTTATTTTGATGTTGTAAAATGAATACATTTGAGGATAGAAATATTGTGGGACAAGGAATAAAAATCACCATTACAACTCAGAACTCTGATGAAATCCAAATTTAATGGATCTTAAAAAAAATAACTGTCATGTTAACACAGGCACTTGTGTTTACCTATAAAAGCACCTGCTGAGAAATAATATATCAAACTAGAATTTTGCCGGCCTACGGCCACCTTATTCTAACTCTTGCAGAGGGCTTCTCAGCGCTGCGCGCCTCACCCATCACCCCTACCTCTTCTTCCCCGCCGCCCCCCAATATGTGCAGATACTACTGACTATTGTATGTAGGGTGTCTAGGCATATATGCCTACAAAGTACATTTATTTTATGGGGGGGGGGGGGGGGTGGTGGGGGTGGCGAGTGAAAACACATTTGGGAGCATCGATAATTTTTGCAAACCTGTTGGATCAACTTTTTACCCCCAGAGCTGGGGGTGTCCAGTTTCTCTAACTTTTTGATTCAGGCCTTCTGAAATACTCTTATAAGTTAATTGATGGATAAATAGAATGCCAGGCTTAATAACATATCTTAAAAGGACAGTATAACAAAACTATATCTGAAGAGGCAGATTACAGAACAATTTATTTAATCTGTGTAAATATGTGGAACTTACCTTAGCATGTTATGTCATTATTTTTAATTGATTAAGATGTATGAAAATGCCATGCATTACATTTTAGCAATTAGAATGAAAAAGACCGAATATAAAATAGACTATACATACAAAACTTCAGAAATGAGGCAAAAATAATAGTTATTTGCATTGAATTGTTCCCCCAATTTATAAGAATGTATCAAATTTATGGTGGGAAGTAAAGGGGTGAATTAGAGTCAGCAAACCTGTTTTTACGTCTGAAAAATCACATAATTTACAACATAGCCATCTTAATGTATGTTAGTTCGCTCTCTTAACCTTTCCATTGTGCTGTTCTCACAGCGAGGAATACAGATGCCACTCATCTTCTTGTATGTGGTGGACACGTGTCTGGAAGAGGATGACCTTCAGGCCCTCAAGGAGTCACTGCAAATGTCACTCAGTCTGCTGCCACCCACTGCACTCATTGGGCTCATCACTTTTGGCCGCATGGTGCAGGTCAGGAGGCTAAGTAACACTGCACTTTCTGATTTTTTTTCAAGGTGAAAATGGCCAAATACCGCCATAAACATCCAACATCAGATCATAAAACATATAAACGACGAAATGCCCATTACACAAATACGAAGGAGACGTCACAGCGATACACTCCTCTGTTCCTGACACGGTTATCTAGCTTGACCACCTGAATGCCAAATTGTAGTTGTTGCTCTGCATCTACATCAGCCATGTGAAATAATATTAATTGTATGTCCACTGCTTGATGAAGGCCTTCACTCTCATTCACCATCTCATGTTCCTGCGATCCCACAGTCAATCTCAATTTGAACATGATGTAATCTCATCGCTCCATTTCACTGTCCTCTTTGGCTGCCATTTTGTCATCAATACTTTCTATCCAATCAGTCATCTGTTCTAGCCATGTGTCCTCCAGTCCATTTTCCTCATAGTCAATATGATGTCTAAGTTTTGTTTGTTCACTGACCCATGTGTTTGTTTCTTCTGTATCTTTGTGTAATTCCAAAACCGCATCTCTCAATTGAAGTGATTGCTAAAACGTGATAAGTGCTTATTGTTGAAAAAAAGGTCTTTACTTCCTCGCTCTATATTTACACGGCAGTTACAGTGGTTGTGTTCTTCAACAGACTGGTCATATCTATAAAAGCAAAGTACCCGTGATGATGTGAGTTCTGGATCCATTCCAACAGGTTCACGAGCTGGGCTGTGAGGGCATTGCTAAGAGTTACGTGTTCCGTGGCACCAAGGACCTCACAGCCAAACAGCTGCAGGTGAGTGTGACCTTTAGATCAAGAATGGTGAAATAAGACGTGCCCGATTATACGCCCTAACAGATTTGGCTTCCACACGTGTTGTGTAAAATGATTATAAGATGCTCGTTGTAGCACAGCATCTGATAACGCGTTCAGAAACCCCACCATGATATGATGAAATTGCGGTAATGTTTTGTTTGCATCATCATATTACAAACTAGCTTTACTACCCGGCTTCGCCTGAGACTTGGATTCTTGTCTTGGATTAATACACGGCCTACGCAGAGGGTTGGGGGGGGGGGATGCGTGACGTCAGCAGGCACACTGTGTAACGCTGCCGCATGCGGGTGACATCACATGTGACGTCAGCAGGCACACTGTGTAACGCTGCCGCATGCGGGTGACATCACAGATGTGATGTCACCGCTCACTTGCCGTGCAAAATATATCCATTATTGCGCCCCCCCCCCCCCCCAAAAAAAAAAAATACAAAAGTCTATTTTTATACTTTTTGCATTGTGTACAGTCTGGAAGCTACCCACATGCCAAATTTCAAGTTTGTTGCATGTTGGGAAGAATGCTAAACATTTTGAACAGACACACATTCACAAATTTCCCCTTTATATATATGACTAATAAGCCATTTTTATTGCTTTACTGTGACCAGTCAGAACTGACAAGGAAAATAGTCTGTGTTATGGTGTTTTATTGAAGTGTGTGAAAAGGCACTTTCTTTAGTCAGTGCCCGCTCGGCACTATATGTAGATGACTCGGTGGCATTACTATCATACTAAAATTGCGTCCTTTCTGGGTGAATAGCCTAGTGTTTGGCTTGTCCAACTGATAATACCAAAGAATGCATTGGGTCAGCAGTTTTATTTTTTGTACGCTTTGTACATAATGATAAAATCTCCTTGGAATACACATTTGTTCCAATTTGCACGTACATTTTTGTTGTCTGAATGATACACTGATACGCAATATTGGCCACATCTATTCACAGTTTATTACTATTTTCTCTCTTTTTTTATTAAGGAAATGTTGGGGTTGACTAAGCCACCAGCATCTGCTCAGCAACAACGTCCTGGTCAACAAGGCCAGCAGCTCCCACCATTTAACAGGTAACAAAAGGAGTACCTTTAAAAAATATAATTTGATATTGAAAACCAAAATACTAACGTGCCTTAACATATGCCATCGGTGCTTATTACCTGATAGGATATACGGATCATTTAAATGGAACACTGACAAGTAACAATCTGAAAAATAAATCTGCACATATGCATAGATGCATGTTAGGCATTACACTGAGACAAAAATAAGGACACGTTGATCAGAGATCACATGCCAGCTGATAAGAAAAGTAAGTAGGCTTCTGAATGACAGACCCCGAGAAGGAATGATAGCCATTGTACAAAAATGGTGATGGATTTCGTGGCCAAAATAGGTAACACCCAAAAAAACTTCCACCGCATGTAACAACGAGTTCAATTCATGTCCGGGAGAGAGATTGAATGTGGCATTGCAAATTCATGAAGGATGGCGATGATGTGTGGGAGACATTCATCACCAGTGGATTTAACAAAGGTGATAATTATAATGGTTGATGACCGATGAAACCCTGCTATGGCCCAAGTGCTTTCCAGGAATGTGCTAACCACTCTGCTTGTTTGGTTTCATGGCCCATACCCCCAGGTTTCTCCAGCCCGTGCAGAAAGTCGACATGAACTTAACGGATCTCTTAGGGGAGCTGCAGCGTGACCCGTGGCCTGTGCCGCAGGGGAAGCGGCCCCTGCGCTCCACGGGGGTGGCCCTCTCTATCGCTGTAGGACTCCTTGAGGTGACAACTTACAAAGCTGCACACCGTCATCCCATGTTGAGCTCCTTATTGCTACTCACTGAATGCCTGGAATCAATTTATCAGCGCATGGTAAATACATGTCCAAATCGTCAGTTGACTACAATAAAGAAACTACAGAAATCTAGACCTACCACTGAAAGCAAAATAATTTCTAATTATGGAAATTCCTCTCATTATTGACCATTTTGTTTTTGCTTCCTGCATGTATTTTCAATATGCCAGACGTGGACACATTCTAAAGAGATTACCTGCATTTTTGTTGATAACACGCATTCCATTTATTCAAGCTGATTAGAGTTCCGCTTGGTTAATAGCATGGTGTGGCTGTGTGAAATGTTAATACATATTAAATCACTTGATTTCAATATTTTATATCTCGTAAAGTGGATTTCATGATTTGCCTGTAACTAAAATAACTGGTATCCTGTCTGTAGCTCACCTACAGATGTGCTGTTTTACTTGCTCATTAAATCATAAACATTTAATTTTTCATATCCCAACTATGCACAGTTGTAATTAATTTACCAACAATGTAGGTCCCAAAGAAAACAAGCTGCTTTTATATCCATAATTTATGCACGTTATTAAGTGTTTACTGCTCTGATTATTATTAATTGCACTGTTTTAATTACACCACCATTACCTAGCTTATGTTCAGGCTTCAGCATCACTTCCATTGAGTTACTGTGCATGCAATTCACATTTCTTTGCTTGGTTTGGCTTGAGATGCTTTGTTCTGTTGAGTGCCCTGCTGTGTCTTTGTTGTTTTGAGCTGCTTGTGTTTTTGTATCACATCCCTGTTCAGATGTGCATCCCAAATTTCGGAAAGTCGGTAAGTACTGTAGCAGTGTCCACCGCCTCGTCTGACCTTTTAGCGCTGATTGTTGAATGATTTTTACATCCTGAATAATTCACAAAACCTCTTCTGCAAACCATTTAACTTTAATTGTTTTACAATCAGTGCAAAATGAAATGCTTCGGTTTAGCTTAATTGCAGCCTTAGCATTATGTAGTTTTAAAGCCAAACCACTCCTATAACATATGATCACATTTCTTAATAACCAGTGTATTAAATGGTCTAAAATACCCATTTGATAAATCTAATAGGATATAGCAATCAAATACAATAGTTCTAGATTTGAAGCTTTTGTGACTGCAAGGATTCATACTCTTTTGTTTTCTTCAGTAAAGTCACGTAGGTAAAATAAAATAAAAGAAAACAACTAAATTAAATCACGACGTTTCGGAGGCAACACAAGCTTCCGTCTTCAGGTGGAACAGTCACAGCAGAATCGCTGTACCAAGTGGGGAGCTCTTGAGACGACCGGGATTATATACAGGTTAAGAGGGGGGGAGGAGCCAGAAAGGGACGTGGGTGGGGGGGGAGGGCTGAGTTAAGCCGCCTTTTGTTATGCTGCAGGGGGTTCGGGGGAAGAGATGCATGAGTACATGCAACCCACTGAAAGCAATGGCAATGGCTGTACAATTATAAGGCAGCTAACATTTGACTTGGTTTATAACATCTTTCCAATGGTTGCTCAATTTGAAACCATCCTCAACGTTGAAGTTGTGTCTATGTTTGTATATCTGGATAGCTTCATGGACATATCTTTGGTAATAACCGGGAGGTTTGCAGAGAACTTTGGTATCAGAGAAAACAATGTCATGAGAACTCTGTGTTGAAACAATGATCAGCCACGGCCGAAGAATTCGTTCTGCCGTGTTTCAAATCTGATTTGTGCTCGCGGATTCGGTCAGAAATATGTCGTTTTGTCTCCCCGATATAGCAGTCACCACAGGTACAACTCAATTTGTAAACACCGGGGTACTCTAAGTCAGGAATGACATCCTTTACGGATGGGATCAGATCACGGATTTTGTGTTCTGTATTGAACCGGACCTGGATCTTGTGTTTGTTTAGAATTTTGGAAATCTTTTGGTAACGCCTGCTATGTATGGTAACGTGATGATTTTGATCGGAGTATCAGGTGGTTGTATCTGTATGGTGGGAGAAACAGCTTGGCAGATAGTACGGTCAGAGTATCTGTTCATCTTGAGGGCCAGATGTACATGTTTTAATTCACTGGCCAGGTGGTGTTGGTCAGAAATGCAATGAGCCCTCTGGTATAATGTTTTGATGGGATAATTATTTTGAGTCGGGTGGTGGTGGGAATCAGGCTTCAAGTAGGAGTCTGCGTGGGTGGACTTCCTGTAAACAGAATGTCTCAAAGAGCCATCGGTCCTCCTCTCAAATAGAACATCCAAGAATGGCAGCTTGCCATCTTTCTCCACTTCCATGATGAACTTGATGGATGGGTGTCTGGAATTAATGTGGTCTAGGAAATGGTTCAATGCTGGGAGGCCATGTGGCCAGATGACAAAAGTGTCATCCACATGTCTCTTCCATAGGGAAGGGCAAAGGGTGGATGTCTGGATGGCATCTGATTCAAATTTCTCCATGAAAACATTGGCTATCACTGGTGACACCCCCTGCAGCATAACAAAAGGCGGCTTAACTCAGCCCTCTCCCCCCACCCACGTCCCTTTCTGGCTCCTCCCCCCCTCTTAACCTGTATATAATCCCGGTCTTTTCAAGAGCTCCCCACTTGGTACAGTGATTCTGCTGTGACTGTTCCACCTGAAGACGGAAGCTTGTGTTGCCTCCGAAACGTCGTGATTTAATTTAGTTGTTTGCTTTTATTTTATTTTACCTACGTGACTTTACCGAAAAAAAACAAATACAATAGTGACTAATGAACAGTGATTTATCTTCACATTTTTTGTTTTTATGTTTTTTGGCATCCATAGCAAAGACTGGAATCACATAATACCTTTTTTCCTTGAAAGTTACCCTGTCATTTACCTAAATTGTTGAATGAAGTTGAAAGTTCTCCAGTAAAAAATGTGGTTGTATTTTGCAATGCATTTCATAAGCCACATTTATATTTTCGTCAAGTTAATGACTTATCAAAGGCCACATTTTGGCATTAAACAAATAATGCTTTCAAATAACATTTTGGACAAAAGCAGTCATTGTCATTTTACTGCAACGAGATTCATAAATCAAATCCGCTTACATGTTTCATCATGAACAGCAATGCTTGCAATTTCTGCTAATTTCGGGGTAAAAAATGGTGATGCTGAATGCAATATTTTAAACTAGTGTTATGAATACATAAGTAGATAAAACATTCTGTAGAGTGTAACTGTAAGTATACGAATATGGAGGGACCATAGTTGGAATGTTTATGCATGGTAACTGTCTTATATTCATGCTATTTTATTAATCTTACGAACAGCTGTGCAAACTTTTTCTGCACAAGTGTATGCATTCCAACCAAATTGCTAATTTATTGAAAGTTTTTAACATGCATCAGAGTTTTCCATATGATAGACACTTAATAAAGAACCAAAACATTAGATTTCTTAGTAGTATATGAAGGCTGAACATGTTTAACTTTTGAATATATAAATTGATCTAGCTAAATTTTTAAAGCAAATTTTTTTAATAGGATTATTTTTTTACATTTAAAAGTGTTAAAACAAATATTTATTAAAGGAGTTTTAAAGAGGACCATTGTAAATATGATTTGGTCTTTTTCTTGAAAACATAAGTCCCACAGGTAAATATTCTTTTTGTCGGAAATTATTATTAGATGCGCAGTATAATCTGGGACAGTAATACCCCAATTTACATCTTTCCCTTTTACGTCGTTTTGCAAATACGTCGTCACTTTATTAACACCGCTACTACTACCTGATATGCCTCTCCCCACACTTACGTCGTTGACAGCATCATCCGTCCTATCTCGTATCCCTCGCTTCGGCCTTCGCCTCCACCTACCCTTAAATCGCTTTGATTTACGTCATGATATTCGTCGTCGCACCTTTCAGGAACACCCCCCCCACGTAAACCGGGGGGTATTACTGTTGTATTTTTCGTCAGTAAACACATGCTTAGAAAAGCAAAATATTAAAATTCGCTACTTTTTTATATATTTGTTTCTCTTTGGCATTTCAGCAAATATTGGCATGCTAACATGTGTATAACTTCTATGCAATTTGCATGGATCGTAAATAAATCCTACTTAATTCAAGGCAATAATTGTATTTTAAAACATTTCAATAAATCACTTGATTAATCTTTGTATGTCTAAAATGTAATTTATTTCCAAGAGCCTTGCTTAGTCTCAAGATTCCTTTTTAGGAAGGTCAACATTGGAATATTTGACCCATGTGTTTTGTGGGTCGAAAGAGACCAGAATACATTGCATTGACAGCCAGCTATTGTAGTACTGAGCATAAACAGGATCAGCATCATAGTGATCATCATGAGCAGCGGCGTGGTTGTCATCAGCGATATCAATTTAACACGTAGACTATCGCGACCAATATCCATAATGGAGGTTTTTTGGGCTAGATTGCGTTAATATATAAATGTGTCATTAAAACCCGCCCCCACCCGACACAGCCAAATAGTAGGGGTTGTCACGTAAACAGAACAAGCCAATTCGTCACTAGTACAGCACACCGGTGTGTTGGAAAGCCAAGCCACAACATTTACAAACTGAGTACGACGTTTCGCCAGTAATTACAACTAGCTTCATCAAGCGACAGCCAGATTTGTGGAGAAGTCTTACTGTTTCGTTCCTTATATAGAGGAGTAGATGTGTTGACCACCCTTCTGCGCTCTTGCACAATTTGGGGGGGGGGGGTGGAGATTACTGAGGCAACTTGCATTATGTGAGCCATTTGAACTTGTCCTTCCTGTCTATTGTGTTTATTAAAATATCCCTACCAACAGTAATCCCTATTGAAGTACGCTGCCTTTTGTAGGCATGCATTTAAATAATGTATTATTTGATGATTCGCTTCCACGCAGCACTAAGACGGTAGCTATCCGAACGGTTAACCCAAGTGTGTCAGCAGCATCGGTGGGGCAGCTAAGGAAGCAACGACAACGCAGTGGGTCTACAATCAAAGGGCCGCCAGGCAATCATTGTACCTAGCTCCATACACCCACACTGCTGACGGTGGAGGTTGACAAGAAAACACAAATCAAGTCATGACCCAAAGTGGTTGATGACATCTTTCCAATGATTGCTATGTTTATAACCATCCTCTCGGTTGAAATTGTCTGTGTCTGTATATATGGATGGCTTCATGAATTAATCTTTGTTGATAGCCAGTAGGCTTGCAAAGTGCCATCATCTTAAAGAAATACATTTTGTGTGAGCCAGCCGCATTAAAATGATTGGCCATGGCAGAAGTATTGGTCCTGCCATGTTTCAAATCTTCCTTATGCTCCCGAACATGGTCCGAGACATGTCGCTTAGTTACCCCAATGTAACTGCTGCTGCAGACACAGCTTAGTTTGTAGACGTCTTGGTATTGCATGTCAGAAATCAAATCCTTCACAGATGGGATCAGATCACGAATTTTACGTAATGTGTTGAATCGAACCTGGATCTTGTGTTTGTTCATGATTTTGGAATACTTTTTGGTGATCCCTGCTCTATGTATGGCACGGTGATGGTTTTGATTTGGTCTTCAGATAGTTTTTTCCGAACGAATGGTGTGATAGCTTTACGGATTGTGTAATCTGAATATCCATTCATCTTGAGAGCTTGATGTACATGTTTCAGTTCACTGCCTAGGTGATTATGGTTGGAAATACATCGAGTTCTATGTAGAGTTTTGATGAGGGAATTTTTCTGGGAAGGATGGTGGTGGGAGTCAGGTTTTTGGTATGCATCCGTATGGGTGGCTTTCCTGTAGACAGTGTCCCATTCAGCCACCTGGTCTCCTTTCGATTAAAACATCCAAGAATGGTGAATTTGATAGCTGAGTGTATGGAATTGATGTGGTTGAAGAATTGGTTCAGAGCTGGTCGGTCATGTGGCCAGATGGCGAACGTGTCTTTTACGTACCTCTTCCACAAGGACGGACGTAGAGTGGATGCCTGGGTGGCATCTGTCTCAAATTTGTTTCCATGAAAACATTGGCTACAACTGGAGATAAGGGAGAACCCATTGGGGTACCTTCAACTTGTTTGTAGAAAGTTCCATTCCAGGTGAAGTAAGTGTTGGTTAGGCAGTGTCTCACCAGGGCCGGTACATCAGCATTCAGTCCTTGATTGCAATGGTGTCAGGCACAGGAACTTTGGTAAACAAAGAGACGACATCAAAACAAACTAGCAAATCACCTGGAGATAGTGAGATGTCCTTAATTAACGATACCAAGTGAGCTGAGTTAAGTACAGCTGAGGTGGTCTTACCAGTGAATGCTTGTAAGGTCTCAGACAGAATTCGAGCCAGTTTGTAGGTGGGTGAGTCAATGGTGGAGACGATAGGACGAAGGGGTGTCCCCTCTTTATGGATTTTTGGTAAGCCATACAATCTGGGTGGTCTAGCAGCAGAGGGTTTTAAGAAAAACCGCTTGGTTGTCGAATCGGTGATGATATTGTTGGTTTTTGTAACGAGGCTGTTGGTGTGATCTCTCTTAATTTTTGTATAGCTACCATCATTAAGTTTTTTTCTCTGAATTTTGTTACTGTATGTGGTTTTGTCCATGATGACTGTGGCATTGCCCTTGTCGGCTGAGAGGATGACGATGTCATATCTCTTTATTAATTGGGAAAGCTCAAAGCGCTCATCATTACTGATGTTGCGAATTGGTGTCTTAGCGTTTTTTGAGGATTGCAGTGATTTCTTATCTTGCCATGTCTGCAGTGATGTGTCCCAAACTCTTAAGGGCTATGTCAGCCTGGGCAATGATATCATCAACTGGGATGTGTTTAGGAGTGACTGCAAAATTCAGCCCTTTAGCTAGAACCGATTTTAGGCTGCCGGAAATTAGACTGTTACTCTGATTGATAACAATCTTGTCAACGTCTAACTTTTTAACGTGTGGATCTGGCTTCTTCTTGGAAAGGGGGTTGAACTTGGAAATCAGGTTATCTTTGCATTTAGCTGACATTGAGGCGGCTGAAGAGGCTGTCATGTTATCTACATGTTCGCAATCGGGATGTAGACATTTTTTCCATCAATGTTAAGTGTGATTTCAGGAGAGTCTTGTCTAAATTATCTGTTCAAATCGGAGCAATCTTATTTTCTCTGAGATCAGAGCTAAGCTGGCCCTGAACAAGATCCACTTAGCATTGGGAGAAGTGACAGCAGCAGATGTCAATGTACGGTGATCGGTATTACCTTAGTGTCGCGGCATCTCTTCAGGAATGTGAGCGACTCGATCAGACGACTTAAACTTTCGTGACTGCAGGAATTCATATTCTTTAACCGCCTCTACGGGAAGGGTTTTCGCACAACTATTAGATCTTTTAACAAACTTCGAGACAAGAAGGCTCATCTGATATGCTCACCAGCTTAAAACTGAAACACGTACACCAAGCTGTCAAGATGAATGGATATTCAGACGACACAATCCGTAAAGCTATTACCCCAACTGTTGTGAAATAACCATCTGAGGACCCAATCAAAGCCATCACTTTACCCTACATAGCAGGGATCACCAAAAATATCTCCAAAATCATGAGCAAACACAAGATCCAGGTTCGATTTAACACAGTACACAATTCGTGATCTGATCCCATCTGTGAAGGATGTGATCCCTGACATGCAATACCCCGGCATCTACAAACTAAGCTGTGTCTGTGGCAGCAGTTACATTGGGGAAACTAAGCAACATGTCTCGGACCGTGTTCGTGAGCATAAGGAAGATTTGAAACACGGTAGGACCAATACCTCGGCCGTGGCCAATCATTATTTTAATGCGGCTGGCTCACACGAATTCTATTTCTTCAAGACGATGGTACTTTGCAAGCCTACTGGCTATTAACAAAGATTAATTCATTAAGCCATCCATATATACAGACACAGACACAATTTCAACCGAGAGGATGGTTATAAACTCAGCAGTCAATGGAAATATGGTATCAACCACTTTGGGTCATGACTTGATTTGTGTTTTCTTGTCAACCTCCACCGTCAGCAGTGTGGGTGTGTGGAGCTAGGTACAATGATTGCTTGGCGGCCCTTTGATTGTAGACCCACTGCGTTGTCGTTGCTTCCTTAGCTGCCCCGCCCATGCTGCTGACACACTTGGGCTACACCCATCTCTAAACCTTTATAAACAGTTTGCCTTTAGAGGCTCACCCCCATTTTCCTGATTACGACATCTTGTGTTGCGATCAAAACGTCTTGGTTTATTGTTTTTATTTTATTCAGGTTAAGATCCAGGCTACAGTCTACATTATAGATTGCCAGTACGCTCACTCAGTTTACTAACCATTGCTACAGTCTACAGTGAGGGAAAAAAGTATTTGATCCCTGCTGATTTTGTACGTTTGCCCACTGACAAAGAAATGATCAGTCTATAATTTTAATGGTAGATTTATTTGAACAGTGAGAGACAATAACAACAACAAAAATCCAGAAAAAGGCATGTCAAAAATGTTATAAATTGATTTGCATTTTAATGAGGGAAATAAGTATTTGACCCCCTCTCAATCAGAAAGATTTCTGGTTCCCAGGTGTCTTTTATACAGGTAACAAGCTGAGATTAGGAGCACACTCTTAAAGGTAGTGCTCCTAGTCTCAGCTTGTTACCTGTATAAAAGATACCTGTCCACAGAAGCAATCAATCAATCAGATTCCAAACTCTCCACCATGGCCAAGACCAAAGAGCTCTCCAAGGATGTCAGGAACAAGATTGTAGACCTACACAAGGCTGGAATGGGCTACAAGACCATTGCCAAGCAGCTTGGTGAGAAGGTGACAACAGTTGGTGCGATTATTCGCTGATGGAAATCACAAAAGAACTGTCAATCTCCCTCGGCCTGGGGCTCTATGCAAGATCTCGCCTTGTGGAGTTACAATGATCATGAGAACGGTGAGGAATCAGCCCAGAACTACACGGGAGGATCTTGTCAATTATCTCAAGGCAGCTGGGACCATAGTCACCAAGAAAACAATTGGTAACACACTACGCCGTGAAGGGCTGAAATCCTGCAGCGCCTGCAAGGTCCCCCTGCTCAAGAAAGTACATATACATGCCCGTCTGAAATTTGCCATTGAACATCTGAATGATTCAGAGGACAACTGGGTGAAAGTGTTGTGGTCAGATGAGACCAAAATGGAGCTCTTTGGCATCAACTCAGCTCGCTGTGTTTGGAGGAGGAGGAATGCTGCCTATGACCCCAAGAACATCATCCCCACCGTCAAACATGGAGGTGGAAACATTATGCTTTGGGGGTGTTTTTCTGCTAAGAGGACAGGACAACTTCACCGCATCAAAGGGACGATGGACGGGGCAATGTACCGTCAAATCTTGGGTGAGAACCTCCTTCCCTCAGCCAGGGCATTGAAAATGGGTCGTGGATGGGTATTCCAGCATGACAATGACCCAAAACACGGCCAAGGCAACAAAGGAGTGGCTCAAGAAGAAGCACATTAAGGTCCTGGAGTGGCCTAGCCAGTCTCCAGACCTTAATCCCATAGAAAATATGTGGAGAGAGCTGAAGGTTCGAGTTGCCAAACGTCAGCCTCGAAACCTTAATGACTTGGAGAAGATCTGCAAAGAGGAGTGGGACGAAATTCCTGGTGGCCAACTACAAGAAACGTCGAACCTCTGTGATTGCCAACAAGGGTTTTGCCACCAAGTACTAAGTCATGTTTTGCAGAGGGGTCAAATACTTATTTCCCTCATTAAAATGCAAATCAATTCATAAAATTTTTGACATGCGTTTTTCTGGATTTTTTTGTTGTTATTCTGTCTCTCACTGTTCAAATAAAGCTACCATTAAAATTATAGACTGATCATTTCTTCGTCAGTGAGCAAACGTACAAAATCAGCAGGGGATCAAATACTTTTTTCCCTCACTGTACGCCATAGACTGCCAATACGCTCACCAGCTTAAAAACCAGGCTACAGTCTTCATTCTCGACTGCCAGTACACTCACTCCGATTTAGAACCAGGCTACAGTCTACATTAGTGTTTTTTATATTTTATTATTTCTATTTTATTTTTATAATTTTTCTTCACTTTATTTGTCTATCTACGTGACTTAACCAAAAGACCCAAAGAATAAGATGAAGCATGTCTCATGCTTGAAGTAATCAGTCACTGAGTATGAGTTTTGAGCAGCTAATAACAGTACCATCACACATACAAGGGGGGAATTCCATATTTTTATTTATTTTCCTTTATTTTTTACAAGTCTGATTAATCAGTCCATGAATAATCAAAAGTACTTTAAATTAAAACATCCTTAAACATATTAAAATTACAGAGTATTGTGGTAACGTGACTTTAAATAGTTTTTGCAGATTTCTAAATAGTACAGTTATGGATCATCATTCCAAGTTCCTTACTTTCTTACCGATTATCTAACAGTCCATGACTGGTGGTTAACTCATTCCTTGTCTTTCGCACCCCTCTACCCTACTTTTTCATCCCGACTGCTCTTTCTCCACCCCCCCCCCCCAACCATACCCCCCCATCCCCTGCTCTTGTTTGTTTCTCAATGTTTCCTCTAGGGTACGTTTCCCAACACGGGTGCCCGCATCATGCTGTTCACGGGAGGGCCACCCACGCAGGGCCCTGGTATGGTGGTGGGCGAGGAGCTCAAAGTCCCCATTCGCTCATGGCACGACATAGAGAAAGACAATGCCAAGTTTGTCAAGAAAGCCACCAAGGTACCCTAAGCCTCCGTGCCAATACCCTCTTAACCCACACCATACACATGTTTTCATCTGCCTGTTGGGAAATACTTCAGACTAATATCATTCTACGGGTGGAGGCGACAATGTACAACACTTTATCAATCCATTGCTGGCTGAAGGTCCATCCCACGCCACGTCAGTTCTGAGGATTATTTCACCATTTTTCATCACCCTGGTCATTGGGGATTGGTGATGAGAGACGTACTCAGAACTGGTTTAGATATCACTCGCCACTGATGTTAGCGGTGGTTGAGAATTGAACTGAAATCGATGGGTTCATAGCGCAGGTGCACAAACCCACTGCATCACGGCTCCCTCCTCCCAGACTATGTCATAAAAACTATACTGGACATTTTTATTAATGTTTAATTTTCAACAGATTTTGGCGAATTCAGTATTTTACATGTTGGGAGACAGGCCTCCGCTGTATAAATGTTGAATATCCACTACTCACCCAGGGCCACCAATGAAGATGAGCACTGCCTATAACATATGAGCAATGGTGACACTTTGACCAATTTACAATTGCCCCTAGTGCTTAATTTATGGTATCACTGCATACGATTCTGTTAGCCTTGGTCTTGTTGGAATTCACAAATCAAGAAAAGGACCCAAAGGTAAATGGTGCCGTATTTTTCATTTATGCATTAGTTCACATATATTGTTGAAAGATGTAATCATATTTTAAGTAATGTATATATTTTTTGTTACTGTTTTATCAGCACTACGAAGCACTCGCAAGTCGCACAGCTGCCAATGGGCACATAGTGGACATCTACGCGTGTGCTTTGGACCAAACTGGCCTGCTGGAGATGAAATGTTGTGCCAATCTCACTGGGTATGTTAACATTTCCTCCCTAGTCCCTGATTTTCAGCAAACTGCAAATGTAATTTTACATAATATGTTTTTTGGGTTAGATCGCATAAATGTGTCGGTAAACCCACCACCACCCGACACAGCCAACTAGTAAGGTTTGTCACGTAAACAAAACATGCCAATTCGTTACAAATACAGCACACTTGTGTTGGAGAGCAAATTCAAAACATTTACTATCTGAGCATGATGTTTCGCCAGTAATTACCACTAGCTTCATCAGGCGACAGCCAGATTTGTGGATAAATCCTCCTGTTTCGTTCCTGAGATTGTAAATATTGTAGATTTGCGCTCCAACACACCGGTGTGCTGCACTAGAAACAATTTGGCATTCTGTTTATGTGGCAAACTTTACTATTTCGCTGTGGCGGGTTTAACGACACATTAATATTTACACGATCTAACCCAAAAAACTTGTGAAAACCTACGTGTAAATATTACAACCATTATTTACACTTACATGATGCACATGTTCGTACATAATTTAATTATTAGAATGTACTTGGCGATAAGTTTGAATTTATATTTCAGGTTTAAATCGATTAACACTTTGTTTTGTGTTTTAAATATGCTGTTATCATGCAGTGGCGAGATGTTAACTACCTGGCCTGGCATACAAGGAGGATGTGGGTTCGATCCCGACCTTTGACGCGTGTATATTTGAAATTTGTATGTCTCTCTCCCCCTAGTTGCGTGGATTTCTCTCGGCGCCCTCCTGTTTTTCCCTCCACATTTAGAAACATGCATTAGAGTATTTGGCTGCTATAAATGTCCACGTGATAAGGCACTTATTCATAATAAAGGTTTTTGGGTTAGATCGCGTTATTTATGAATGTGTCGTAACCCTCCACCACCCGACATGGCCAATCAGCAAAAAAAAAGTGTCACGTTGACAAAAGATAAATAATTCACTACTTTAGCCCACCGGTGTGTTGAAGAGTGAATCCACAACATTTACAGTTTGAGTACGACGTTTCGCTGGTAAATACATCCAGCATCATCGGGCAATTCGCCAGAATGGTAAAGCCCTCGCTTGCTCCCAGTTTTATATAGAGCAGCAGGGTGACATCATCACTTAACTCATATGAGGTGCAGTGATTAGAGGCAGAGGGGGGGGGTATTGTAATTATATAATCGATTAGTAATGAGTCATTGGTTATGATTAGTAATGAGTTGTAGATTAGTAATTAGTTGTAATGTGTGTTAGTGATTATATGCTATGTTAGTAATCCGTTAATTAGTATGTGTTTCCCCTATAAGGAATTGTAATGTGCATTCATATTCTTAGCTTCCTCGGCAAAGCCACGCCGAAGGGAAACAACAAAACAACAAACATAGATATTCTATTATTTTATTGCTTCCCCCCCAACGCGACTCCACCGAAAGAGCCAAGAACATGAATCACTGCAGTCACGAAAGCTTGATTCATGTTCTTGGCTCTTTCGGTGGAGTCGCGTTGGGGGGGAAGCAATAAAATAATAGAATATCTATGTTTGTTGTTTTGTTGTTTCCCTTCGGCGTGGCTTTGCCGAGGAAGCTAAGAATATGAATGCACATTACAATTCCTTATAGGGGAAACACATACTAATTAACGGATTACTAACATAGCATATAATCACTAACACACATTACAACTAATTACTAATCTACAACTCATTACTAATCATAACCAATGACTGATTACTAATCGATTATATAATTACAATACCCCCCCCTCCGCCTCTAATCACTGCACCTCATGAGTTAAGTGATGACGTCACCCTGCTGCTCTATATAAAACCGGGAGCAAGCGAGGGCTTTACCATTCTGGCGAATTGCCCGATGATGCTGGATGTATTTACCAGCGAAACGTCGTACTCAAACTGTAAATGTTGTGGATTCACTCTTCAACACACCGGTGGGCTAAAGTAGTGAATTATTTGTCTTTTGTCAACGTGACACTTTTTTTTTGCTGATTGGCCGTGCCGGGTGGTGGAGGGTTACGACACATTTATAAATAACGCGATCTAACCCAAAAACCTTTATTATGAATAATATTGGTCGCGAAAGCCTACGTGTTAAACTGATAAGGCACTTAGTTGAGCTATCATTTTTGGCCAGGTCATTTATGAAAAAGAGCTCAGTTGGCCTTACCTGGTAAAACAAAAATAGTTTAGTGAGATTTAGAAGCTTGGTATGTCTGCTCTTAAGAATTTGGTGAAAAGTTTACTGGAGAGTTTTGCTTAAAAAATGAACAGTGATCATATGTAGATGTGCATGCCATGTGTACGCAGTGGTTACATTGTGATGGGAGACTCCTTCAACACGTCACTGTTCAAGCAGACATTCCAGCGAGTATTTGGCAAGGACAACCAGGATCAGTTCAAGATGGCATTTGCAAGCACAATCGAAGCAAAGGTTTGTTTAGACATTCACCATGCTTTGTGGGGCTATGCGGGGTGTTACAATGACGAGATGTTAACTATCTTGCCTGGTATGCAGGAGGCTGTGCGTTCGATCTCGACCCAGACGACTGTATATTTTGGAGTTTGCATTTCTATGTTCCTGTAGTCGCGTGGATTTTTCTCCAGGTCCACCAGTTTTTCGCTTCACATTTAGAAACAGTATTTAGCTGCTATAAATTTCCACATGATGAGCTACTTTGCAGGGCTATCATTTTTTGGCCAGGTCACTTATGAAAAAGAGCTATATCGCTCAGTGGGCCTTATCTGATCAAATAAAACATTGTTTGGCTTATATTCATCACCACCTCAGATTTCCCTGGTGCAATTTGCTACAAATCTCATACTTTACAGTATAAAAAAATAACTATCCTGATGACGATTGCTTGTGTTGCGATCGAAACATAGTTTTTGTAAAAAAAAATTGTTTTATGTGACTTTATCGAAAGACCCAAAGAATATTTTTAAAATAGTTTTTGACTTGGTGATTCGTTCGTTTCTCAATTCGCTTGGTCTGGTGAGGGTTGCGGCGGCAGCATAACTTGGTATTCCATGATTTGTATAGTCATAAGGTAATACTGGTAGGAACCTCTTGGTTACACCAGCCCACAGGGGATTATTGTGTCCGTCCGTCGTGCATCCAAAAATGGGAGAGGTGGGGCTGGGTGGAGAGGGGAGGGTGGGGAGGGAGGGGCTGGGTGGGGAGGGGCTGGGTGGGGACGGGCTGGGTGGGGACGGTGGGGCTAGGTGGGGAGGGGAGGGTGGGGAGGGGCTGGGTGGGGAGGGTGGGGCTGGGTGGGGAGTGGGAGGGGTGGGGCTGGGTGGGGAGGGGCTGGTCACCCCGTGGTGCCCTTATAAAACTCAACGTTTAACCTACTCACGCCGGCTTGTGCCCGCCCTCACATTCGGGCATATTTGCAGAATACACCACGCCGCCGTTGACCCTGGCCATTGACTGAGCAACCCAACGTTCCTACTAGCTCCCTCTGCAGGAATGTGTTCATGTGTGTATCAGTGTGTAACTTGTGTGTTTTGAACCAAATTCTCTGGATATCGAGGGAGATAAAAAAAGCTTAATTTGATCTGTTATTTGTGGGTTAAGCTTGTTGATATGTTGAAATGCTGGCAGTTCATGATTAGGACTGGAAGGAATTGTGGAATGCATTGACACATGAAAATTTCCCATCTTGTCTGAAATTTCATCGAGAATGATATTAAAAATCTGTCTGTTTTATCAAGGTGAAACGTTAGGGTTTTTTTTGGAATTGGACATGAATAAGAAATGGAAAATGACCATCTTATTAATCAAGTCACATGGTAGTTTTTGGAAACAACACAATTTAAATACCGGCTTTAGACATCCAAATTGGGAAAGGTAAGCCAGAGTCAGTTTTCACAAGTTATTTTTTCTCTCTTAAAATACTCCAGATCTGCTTGAAAAATTATATACATTACATGTCATTGAGTTTAAACATACCGTAATAGCCCAAATGAGTATGGCATTCAGGTGTAGCAGCTTTATGATTTTTTTTTATATGAAAACAATAGCACTGTAGAGTTTTTCTTTCTCTGATCACTTTTGGGAATTGCTACCCAATTGCTGTGTTGTTTAACTCTACAGACATCACGGGAGCTGAAGATTTCAGGAGCAATCGGACCATGCATTTCTCTCAATGCCAAGGGTCCCAGTGTGTCTGAAAACGTATGTGTTTTGCTCTTAATTGTCATATCATCAGCCATTGCAATTTCCTAAGTAATAAATGCTTTGTAATCAAAAAAATTAAGTTACCCTTTATTGTGTTTTAGCTATTGGCAGAAATTTATTAATTTAAATAGCATCATATCTTACACTTCTTTCAAATGTTTCTTGCGGTTGGTTTTTTCACACCTGATTGACGACCGTTTGTGTTATGGTCGAAACGTCGTGAGAATTTTAATTGTTTTTTATATATTTTATTATTTTATTGTTTCCCTTCAACGTGACTTTACCGAAAGAGCTAAGAATATAGTGTATTTGCTTGTTTGGGAAAGATGATTAAGTCCCATTTTAGCCACTCGCGTGTCCAATGATATTCCTATTTGTTTCTTTGTTTATTATTTGAAGAAAATAGCTCAACACTGATGGTGAATGTGTATTTTAATAGTTTATATGAAATAGTGTTGCAAGTTTGCAGTTATGACAATATAAATGTTTTCTTAAGACAAAAGATACTTAAATATATACGGTATGAGCAAATAGAAACATTGTGTTAAATTTCGATTTAAAGCTTTCGTGACTGCAATGATTCATCTTCTTTGGTTCTTTCGGTAAAGTCACGTAGAATGAGAATAAAATAATAAATTGATAAAATAAAATAACACAATAATATTCTCACGATGTTTCGGCCACAACACAAGCGGCCTTCATCAGGTGAAGGGACGAGACTGTCTGGTAGGACAGCGCTGTCCTACCAGACAGTCTCATTCTACGTGACTTTACCGAAAGAACCAAAGAAGAAGAAACATTGTGGTTAATGCAGACATGATTATCCGAGGTATACCTAGCTCTGTGATCTTACATTTACTTGCAAATACCATCTCAAGCCCCACCCACTTTCCCTTGGTTTGTACCCATTTCAAACATATATAACCTTTGGCTGCAGTAGCTCTCTCGATATTTTTATTCATGCCTCAGCAGTCCGTCTGCTGTATTTTTTCACCTGAAGACGATTGTGTTGCGATCGAAACGTCGTGATTTTTTATTTTTCTATCTACGTGACTTTACCGAAAGATCCAAAGAGTATAGAAGCATACCAGTTCACAATGTAGATATATCGTTGTGGTCAATTCATTGTGAATTGTTTTCAGGAAATTGGGGTTGGTGGCACTAGCCAGTGGAAGGTGTGTGGCCTGGACCCTAATACCACCTTGGCACTTTATTTTGAGGTTGTCAATCAGGTGAGTAAATAAGCATTTTTATTTTACACCAATTCCAGTGGAATCCTTTATTTTATCATCAGCCATGTTCTATGCACTGCTTCCCAAACATTGCCATTCCACACGGTCCCATGATGCCACAAAGCATCTCGCTCGTGCACATGAGTTGAACTCATCCGTCATCTTTGTAATGGTCACTTTCTACAGTGAGAAATGCAGTAAGAAAAGTATGTCTGCTAGTTTCCATTACCACCATTCGTAAAGCTTTTTAACCACGTCTCATGCATTAAACATGATATAATAATGCTTTTTACGTGTTTTCATTCATATTGGTATTGCAGCGCATGTGTGTGTGTGTGTTTCTTGCCACAGCACAATGCCCCGATTCCACAGGGTGGCCGTGGGGCTGTGCAATTTGTGACTCAGTACCAGCATTCAGGTGGCCAGCGGCGCATCCGCGTCACCACCATCGCCCGGAAGTAAGTTCCGTGCATCATTCCACACGTTATATATTATACTGCACCCTCCAGTTGCTCAGGAAACCCCTTTTACACTATGCCCCCACTCCATTATTTATACCCTACCACGCACAGAGCCTTGTCACCCTTGGCACCTGTCTGTCCCCGCCACAACCCTGGTATCACCTGCACAGCTCTGCCACGCAAAGTTGCAAACTTCATGTTGTCACGCATGAAAACGTTGTTGCACATCGCATCCCATCATACTTTGGCAACTTCCCCTTTGGTTGCTTTGGCCAATTAGAAGATGTTGACCACATATCTGTAGGCTGCAGCCATTGGCAAGAGCTACCTGGTCCCCCTTAGACGAATACAATGCCCTTTGCCCTTGAACACACATCAGAGAGCTAGACTACTGACATAATTTAAACTATGCTTATAGCACTTATTTGGGACTGTGCTTGTTATGAATAAGCCTCATGCAGGCACGGCATCCTTTTTTAACGTATTTGTGTCTGCACTGGCCGACTCCCTTGATGAAATTGACTGCGTGTCAGTCATTCCTTCTGCTGTCTCCGTGTTACTGCGTGCAGCTGGGTGGACGCTCAGACCCAGATCCAGCACATTGCAGCGTCATTCGACCAGGAGGCGGCAGCCGTGTTGCTGGCGCGCCTCGCCATGTTCCGCGCCGACACAGAGGAAGGGCCCGACGTACTGCGCTGGCTCGACCGCCAGCTGATCCGCCTGGTTCGCCTTGTTTTACCCCCCCCCCGCCCCAACACGCGAGCATTTGTCCTTTTGTCGTTGTGTTCCTTTTGGTGGGAGGAAGGTAATAGTGAATCAATTGGTAAATGCTCACTCCGTTGCGCTTGACCGGCAAAGGAGTTGTGAAGCGGCCTCCATTCCAGCCCGTCACTCGCAGCAGTCCTGTACCTTTGGAACAGGAAGACCTGTGTCCATCTCGATCTGGCACAGCCAGGTGCGGACGTGGCTAGCAAGCTATATGCTTCCTATAGCCACTTGGTTTCGCTGCACCCCTTGACTTAACATGTAGCTGTAGAGTGGCACGTACCGAGGTGTTCTCCAACATTGGTCTGATTTGACCGAACAATGATAAAGTCATCTCCTATTGGCGGTCATAAGGTTAATGTAGGCTGGTACTTGCTGCTGTTGTTTTACTTTAGTAAGTTGTCTTTAGTAAATATTAGTAAATTTGTCTTTAGTAAATTAAATTGAGCAATCATTGGAAGGATGTTATTAACCAGGTAAAACCCTAACTGCGTTGTATTGGTTGTCGTTTATCATATCTGCCGGGTACTACTACACCACGCAGCGCTCGCCCTCCCCCTACCCCACACCCCACCCCTCCCTCTCCCCCTTTCTTGCCTATATAACCTCTTACCACGGCAACTCTCTCTCCCACTTCAGCAAAAACATTTCTTGCTGTGGTTTTCCCACCTGATGATGATTGCTTGTGTTGCAATCGAAACGTCGTGATTTAATTTATTTTATACCTACGCGACTTTACCGAAAGAACCAAAGAGTGTCTTTAGTAAGTCAATTGATAAATGTATATGCATGTTGAACTTCTTTCGCAACGTATGTATTCACCCGTGCTAATCGGAGGTTCGGGTGTGGGATGACCCAAATTAAACTTTACTATATTTTATCACTGACTCACGGTTGATACGAAGAAAGTCCAAAGTCGATGGCCACTTATATAAACAAGAGCAATGAGTGATGCTCATCTCCACTGATCACCGTGAGTCCGGTGATGGACATTTGTATTGGGGGAACCACTATTGTCTACAAAGTGGTATTCATTTAATCGGTCCCAGAGGTATACAATAATATTAATAAACCTATATAAGCATCTGTGACAATACCACAAAGATATTTAAGGTTGAACGCAATTCCATCAATTTTGATTTGATGTCAGGATTTTAAATAAGAAATGTTTTAGACTCAATTTATAGGAAGTAGCATTGATGAGGTATTTATTGTGTGTTCAATCTTGAGTGAAAAATGCATTTTAGATTCAACATTGAAACCAACACAAATAAAGATATCACTTACCATGTTGTTGAAGGTTTGTTTGCTGTATATTAAAATATTTAAATAAATAGAATCTGTTATCGTGTTCATTGTCCCAACAGTGCCAGAAGTTTGGAGACTATCACAAGGACGACCCTACCTCATTCCGCTTCTCAGAGACATTCTCTCTATACCCACAGGTATTTGCAAAAACCTGCACTTATTACGACATTAATATAAACCAATTAAAACAAGCTCCCTTCATGTTCTGAAGAATTGTCCACCTTGAAGATACAATTGATACAATATAGATGAAAACTGTACCTTATGCCCATAGGCTTTTATGCAGCATTGCTGTATTCTACAAGCATTGCCTTACGTCGTTTTATAAATGGTTGTCTTTCAAAAGTGTGCCAATTACAATCTGAAGTGAAAAGAGGAAAGTAAAACATGGGTAATTGAACATTTCTAAAACAAGCTAACTTTTAAATATTTATATTCAGGCCAGAAAAGGAAAATTATTGAACCTGTTCGGGGCTGTCTCCAGGTCAGCTTATCCTTAAATGAGTACCTGGTATGATTTTAAATATCACTCTTGGTTAAGATGAGTGTCGCCAAGCATGGCTGTTGCCCATACTATCCCCTTATGTGCTGTGCTGGCCTTAGTCGCACCTCCGTTTAGCATGGTTGGCCACGTACGGTGCGAAAAGAAGTTCTACATACATACGTAGTCGGTGTTTATTAACAACACACGCTTAGATGAAATGGGAAATGTTTGGTGTGTAACCTGGTTCCCTCCCTCCCAGTTCATGTTCCACCTGCGCCGCTCGCCCTTCCTGCAAGTGTTCAACAACAGTCCTGACGAGTCATCCTATTATCGTCACAACTTCATGCGCCAGGACCTCACCCAGTCCCTCATCATGATCCAGCCTATCCTCTACTCCTACTCCTTCAGTGGTCCACCCGAGGTGACATGTACTTACCGTGACTTTGTCAACACAACAACTGTCCGCATTAAAATATTTTTTATTATTTTATTGTTTCCCTTCTACTTGACTTTACCGAAAGCATCAAGAATATGAATCCCTGCAGTCACGAAAGCTTTAAATCAAAATTTTTGTCCGCATTAAGTTAATGTGGAACGTCATAATTTTATGTATCCACATATCAGACCATGTATAAAAATGCTCGTCACATTTTCAGCAGTGCTTAATAGAAGTTGTAAATTCGCTTTTACATATTTGTTCGATTGTATCCCTACATTCCTTTCATTCATTTGCATGTCCATTTTTACACACTTTTATTTAACTTCCCGTATTGTCTGTTTTTATTCTTTCAAATCTTTGACGCTTAATATCTTCGGATCTACAAAGCCCAACGAGCTGAAAATTTATACCGACTCGTCTCACGTGACAGTTTAAGATTTCATTTAAAAAAACGGTCCAGGTCCCGTCGATCCTGCGACTGTTCGTGTTTTTGACTTAATTATTATAATTAATATTCCTACCTTCCCCCCATTTCAAATCATAAATGGTCGCGAGGGGAAGTGTCTTGTCCAATCAGAGCGACTGCTTGTGTTGGGGAGTCTATGAATACATATATTATGGATTTGTCAAAAATCAGCTTCTTAAATCAATATCAAACCAGATTAATGGGCTTAAGCAATTGATAGGATACTCAATTTCCATGTGTGAAAAATTATTGAGGGTATTAGACTAATTGCAAATACAGTAAATATATTGTGTATGTTCAAATATGTGCTCTACATTTGATATTATTTTTTGTACTGTTATAAATTTAGAACATCAGACTGTAATTATTTTGGACAGGAAGATGCAAACTTGTGGTATTTTTATTGGATTTAAAGTATTTTTTTGGGCGATTTGCCTCTTCCAGGTTGGAATTATAGTGGAGAGTGCACATATCAGTAATTTGTGGCAAGCAAATTTCATTGTGCCAAGCCTTTGAAAAAATCATACATACATATGGAACCTTATCAAGGAACCTTGATATTTTAAAGCCGAGGCTATAACTTGCAAGTTCGCTATACCAAATGATACATTAAAACTGATCACAACAACAGTTTTTACTACAAAAGTAATTCTCATGAACGTCAAAGAATTGTTAAGCTTCAGTTATCTCCAGTTATTCTTGATTTTCCTCTCTTCTGTGGCCTTTTCTCTGTATTCCAGTTAATTGCCTGCCTTGTAATGCTATTCTCAGCAAATATTTAAGCAGATGTCCTCACCATTGTAATTGTCCCCGAGATAAAGCAATAGTTTATAAAATTACGGTTGCATTGTAGATCTGTGTATGGCAATGTTACGTGTTTTGTGAGTGTTAGTGGTTGCCATCGTTTAACTGAGTTGTGCGCTTTTTGTTTTGTTTACAAACGTGTGTGGTGTCTCTCACATAGCCGGTGCTACTGGACAGCAGCAGCATTCTGGCTGATCGAATCCTGCTTATGGACACTTTCTTCCAAATTCTCATCTACCATGGCGAGGTCAGTAGGGGCTGTCGGGGCATCGAGCAATAATGTCAATAGGTATCTGAGGTTGGTTGGCAGGACATTAAAATGGTCTGGATTTAGAGGGAGGTTATAATATTGCAATAATTCTGGTTTGTGGAAAGATGTTTACCAACTGATATTTGGCGAGAAAAAGACCAAATTGGCAAAACATGTTCTTGGGTTTATAGACTTTTGCCAATGCAAGTAGTAAAGCTGATAATATGTAGTGGAAAAAAATATATTTGTAAAATACACTTATAAGAGTTTACCTTTATGTACTTGTGGTGTTCCAGCAAAATGTATTCCAAGGTTAATTTAACTGCCCCGACATGAAACTAGTTACTCGGGTACATCAGGCCTTATAAGAGAAATGCAGCATCTTATTGAAGACAATGAGATGAATGTCGGATGATCGCAATTGGTGTTTAATGATCTATGGATTTAAGCAGGCTGCTGTCGATTTCTAACTATTTTACCACATACCGATGTACAAAGCAAAAATTTTCTTATTTTTTTCAAAAATATTTATCATAAGTGGCACGATTAGCTTTGCAAAATCGGTTTAATGGTTTTGAAAATTGGCAGCCTGCCTCTTTAATGAGTAGGATAGACAAGTTATGCTAATTGGTGCTGTTGTGATCTGTGCTTGCGATAACCTGCTTAGACGGTGGCACAGTGGTGCAAGTCCGGCTACCAGGAGTTGCCCGAGTACGATAACTTCCGGCAGCTGCTTCAGGCACCCGTGGACGACGCGCAGGAGATCCTACAGACACGCTTCCCCATGCCGCGTTACATCGTCACCGAGCACAACGGCAGCCAGGTGGGAATGCTGGCCACACAACACGCACGCGCACAACAGCCGCCATTCCCCACTTAGTAGCGGTGATGTCACCATGGCGCCTGTGCCAGGCCAGGTGCACTTTCAGGCCACGTCAAGTGTTGAAGGCTCACTGACAGAAGTTCACTGGACAAACCCTGAAGTTCCACCTACTGTGCCAACCTGCTGCAATTTAGCCCCCTGATGATCCACTTGTTGTTGTGAGAGTTTCTTCTCTGCCCTCCGTTGTTGCTGGAGGACGACTGCCTCCAACTGCCCAGTCGCGTCCTTAACACGCCTCCTCCACATACACACGCTCACCCACGCTTGGCTTTTACAAATTTACAGGTGATAAGCTGCTTCGTTGAGCAATACTTTGTGGCCAGTTTGCTTCTGAAAAAGAATAGCTCAGTGGGCTATACCTGGTAAAAAAAAATTACTTGTAGTTTATTTTTTAGTGATTTGCTTACCTTTCCTATGCTTTCCACTCCTATCGTTTTTTTGTATTGTTTGTTATAAGTCTCTGACCCACCTCTACTGGACATCTGTGAAAAAGAGCTTCATAGCTCATCGGATTTCTCGAACATAAATTAAGATTCTGATTCTGAGTTTTATTCAACGAATCGGTATTTGCCCCTCAATTACATGTAATGTATGCCAATGCCCTAGCCCAAGGCACTGAACAGTTGAATTTTTTTTCCTTTTTACATTTATTTTTCAAATGCAAAAAGTATTCTAATCAACTGGCCTGATGTAATATATGCATTATCTGTAATATAATTAAGGGTCCATCTTCCCACATTGACTAAACCTGTGCAAATCATTAGCTTGCTTTAGATTTTAAAAGAGTTATTTAAGATGGACCTATTTTTATATGTGTGCCATAGTACGTGATCAGACTTGAGTCCATCAAACTTAAGTATGAAAATTCCACGCAATTTTCTGGTGGATGTCTAAAATCCACACGGATTGTCAGAAGTGCAGATTAAATAATTTTCTAATTTTTAAGTAAAATATTTAATGGGACCTTTTTGGAAGTATCAAAGTATGAAAAATAAGATTAGGTTTTACCCTTTCTGGAAATGAAATAGGTGTTAGGATGTTCAAACAACGAATAGAAACCTTTTACTAGGAATCAAGTCTGCATTAACCACACGTACTTGTGGTGAACATACATACAAACAAACATGCTCTGATAATATATGCATTGTCTTTGAAAGTGATTGGCCTACACCAGAAACAGCCTTCTTTATGGCCTTGTCTAACTAGTGTCAGAGCAGAGAATGCCAAAAGGCGAGCAGTATTGTCAGAAAGAGTAAAACCATTCTTATTTTTCAACCTTTAATACTGGCAAAAAGGTCCCATTCTATAGCTGCATACCCTGAGCTATAAATGCTCTGATACATGCATTGTCCTTGTACTGTTTGCCTTTTGGCGTATTCATCTCACTAGTTGTCACCACTACAAAGCAGTAAGAAGTAATTTCACCTGATGTGTACCTCTTCTGTTTACAGGCCCGATTCCTTCTCTCCAAAGTGAATCCATCACAGACTCACAACAACATGTATGCTTGGGGCCAGGTATGTGACATTTTGTTAAGATCAACTTTCACATCTGCACTTTGCATTGATCATTTCATTGCCAGGTTTGAAACCTGGTATGTAGAATCACACTTATAAAAAAAAAACATGACACTAACTTTGGACTTGGCCAAACAAAACTGCAAGTAAAATTAAATTCATACATTTTAACTTGAAAATCTGTTGAATGTAAGCGTGATTTGCTTTCTTCCATGCTATTTCGGTGCCGCCTGGTGACACGACAGCGTCAAGGAGGTGGTACTGCTGGAGTAAGATTTAACATTACGTATTCTTTTCCTTCCCCTCCTGCACTGTCTTCTATCTGCTCACCATGTGTTTTTCTTTGGCGATGAAGCGGCTGCTGCTGTGCACACAGCTTGTCAATTCGTTTCCTGTGGATTGTGATGTGCATTGTCTTTCACACATTAAAACGTAAAATTTGGTTTGTAGTTATTGATCACTGGCTCTTGTGAGTGATCCAGGGATGCATAAGATGCAATGTAATACCTCCTGTTTCCTTTCTAACCATGTCTCTTTCTTTCCATGTTCAGCTCAGAGTCCAGTAATGGCTTTGATCGACACATTTTTAAAATCCATTTTCTATGTTTCAACGGACAATATACAGCCTCTGAGTTGCGGCCGTTACGTCCGCAAATTTGCGCGTGTTATAAATTGCATTATTATTATTCAGAGTGTCGATATTGAATGCCTTTTTTTGACCATGTTTTCTTGCGATTGCATTTGTCTTTGTACATGGTGGTGTGCAGGAGTCTGGAGCACCCATTCTGACAGACGACGTGAGTCTGCAGGTGTTCATGGATCATTTAAAGAAACTGGCCGTATCCAGTGCAACCTGAAATCTACATAGTCTGCCTTTCGTCCCACCCACGACATGATTTACTCTACTTCATCGGTACAAAGAAGTGACAGTTTAAAGTATTTTTGTTAAAGATGTTAAAGGCATTTTCTTCATTTCCTTCAAGTTATTATTAAAACATGTTACGATTTAATACAATTTTGCATGAGGTTGAATTTGTTTGGTGCATGCCTTTTAAATGCAGAAGTTGAAGTGGTAGTGCACTTCTATGCAGTACTGCAGATGGCTGAGTAATTGGTATTTTTTACAGTTGTGTATGTATTAAATACATATATGGAAACATTTCCATTGTACAATGCGCAACTGTTCACTAATAATGGAATTGTGATCAAAATTACACTTTATAAAGAATTATGGTGAGGTAGGAAATAATTTCACATTTGAATTTGTTTTAGGAACTTTCATAGTTAATTATCATGACTCTAATGCTGTCCTCACTTATTTTTGTAATCAGTGTTGAAGGAAGTGTCTCTGGCAACTATTTAGCCCTGTGGCTCTTTGCATGACTGACTAAAAT